>NC_047111.1:16609811-16957311 GCF_902500255.1 Thalassophryne amazonica | reverse complement strand
TTCTGTGTAAATATCTCATTACAACTTAGAGACCCGCGACTTATTTATGTACAGTTTCTTTTTAAAATTGGTGGGTGTGGCTAATATTCAGGTGAGCTCTCTAGTACAGCGCAAACTCACCCGTGCACAGCCCTGTACAGAACCGAACGTCCCGTACCGAAACAGTTCAATGCAAAAACGTGTGTGTGTGTGTGTATTTTTCACAGTTGTTCCAGGTCTGTCCAAAAAGTAACGGACCTTTTTATTTTTTCAAAAACTATATGGATTTGAATCACGTGTGATTGCATCAGCCAAGCTTGAACCTTCGTGCACATGCGTGAGTTTTTTTCACGCCTGTCGGTTGCGTCATTCGCCTGTGGGCAGGCTTTGAGTGAGCACTGGTCCACCCCCTCGTCGGATTTTCATTGTCAGTGAAATGGCTGAGAGGCTGCCGCTTTGCTCCATGAAATTTTTTTCAGAAACTGTTAGAGACAACCAGTTGGAAACCATTCGAAAAATTCAGATGGCTTTCGGTGAAGATTCTGTCGGCGTCACACGGATTAAGGAGTGTTAAAACCTTTTTAAAGACGGCCCACAGCGGTGGAGGGCACGCGGCCATTGACAGGCTGGAACGACCAGATAATTTCCAGACTGAACGCTGTGTTGGTCCAGGACATCATGTGACTACCACAGAAATGGCAAGAGAGCTGGACATAGCACTTTTGCGGCACATTCCACTGTTACAGGAGATTTTGTAATGAAAGACGTGCAGAGGATTTCGCGCGTCCGCACAGAGCCACTCATGGCGCGCAACAAAAAAACACCTCCGTGTTGGAAGTCTCACAGGACATGTTTTGGCATGTCCAGCTGTTACACGATGTCTCGGATACTCACTCGACTGAAAAGCCATCGAAAGCCGTCTGAATCTTTCGAATGGTTTCCAGCTGGCTGTCTCTAACAGTTTCTGAAAAAAATTTCATGGAGCAAAGCGGCAGTCGCTCTGCCATTTCCCTGACAATGAAAATCCGATGAGGAGGCTGGACCAGTGCTCACTCAAAGCCTGCCCACAGGCGAATGACGCAACCGACAGGCGTGGAAAAACTCACGCATGTGCACGAAGGTTCAAGCTTGGCTGATGCAAGCGCACATGATTCAAATCCATCTAGTTTTTGAAAAATTAAAAAGGTCCGTTACTTTTTGGACAGACCTCGTATACAACAATTATGTGTTTGTTTTGATTTTAACAGGGTGCATTTATGACTAATGGCCGTGCAGGTGCATTAAATCTCCTCACGGCTGCTGATTTTACCGTGACTGCATCAAAATGAACAGTTATCACTTAAAGAGTCATCTTAACACAGCATCACACTTATATAAACTTTGGAATTAATCTGTGCCTCATTTCTTAACGTTAGCAGCTACATTCCATGCAAGTGTGTTACAACAGCGTGGCTTCGTAGTAAAAGAGTGCGGGTACTAGACTGGCCTGCCTGCAGTCCAGACCTGTCGCCCATTGAAAATGTCTGGCACATTATGAAGCGCAAAATACGACAACGGAGACCCCCGGACTGTTGAATAACTGAAGTCGTACATCAAGCAAGAATGGGAAAGAATTCCACCTGTAAAGCTTCGACAATTAGTGTCCTCAGTTCCCAAATGCTTATTGAGTGTTGTTAGAAGGAAAGGTGATGTAACACAGTGGTAAACATACCACTGTCCCAGCTTTTTTGAAACGTGTTGCAGGCATCCATTTCAAAATGAGCAAATATTCGCACAAAAACAATAAAGTTGATCAGTTTAAACATTAAATATCTTTTCTTTGTGGTGTATTCAATTGAATATAGGTTGAAGAGGATTTGCAAATCATTGTATTCTGTTTTTATTTACATTTCACACAATGTCTCAACTTCATTGGAAATGGGGTTGTACTTCAGTAAGACAGGAAAGGTGGCTCATCAAGCTTTATGGCAACATAAGAGATTTTAAATCATTATTACATAATGCCAAAGCACATGATGAATGCAGCCAGAAAACAGTTTATTTATTAATGCTTATTTTAAAGATTAGATAAGAGTTTTATTCATACTCCAGAGTGAAATTTAAAGGGTAACTTAATGGTTACAAAACATATCATGAGATTTTACTTTTTTAATTTTTTTTTATTTTCATTTATATAGCACCAAATCACAACAAAGCTACCTCAACACACTTCATACAAGTAAAGTCTAACTTTACCAACCCCCAGAGCAAGCACACAGGTGACAGTGTTAAGGAAAAACTAACTCTGATGATTTGAGGAAGAAACCTCAAGCAGACCAGACTCAAGGGGGTGACCCTCTGCTTGGGCCATTCTAACAGTTACAAAGTTTTGCAAATTTTTTCAAAGGTGAAGAAACAGAAAACAGGAAATTAAACAACATAATAATATAAAGAAGATTAGAAGTCCATGCAGGCGTCAGCACCACAGGCAGGGGTCATCTGGTGTTGCAGACTGAACAGTTGGCTCCTAAAAATAGGTCCGCCTTTTGCATCTGCACATGTGTAATTTTGGAGCGCAGCCAGCACATCTGAGACAGTCTCTTCACTCAAAGCATTAATCAAAGCATAATCTTATTTTTACACATTTTACCAATTTCATGTCTTGACAGTAGCAAGGCTCCCATTTTGACTTAAATGGGAATTGGTTGGTAATTCATGCCGATATAGTTTGTCCACAGTAGGAGGCAGTTTGAAGCAGGAACAAGGTGTAATCCATGAACCGCATCATCAGGGGCGTTGGAACCACTTTTTAGGGGGACCGTTCGGTCCGCAACACCGGCATTCCACAGAGTGGGCCTGTTCCAGTGACAGGGCCAACCTCAAACACAGACCATAGCGCCCGCCTCAGTCTGGCATCCTCCGGATTGGATCTGTCAATCCTGCATCCTACGTGATGTCGTCCGTACCTCGGGCAGAATAAGTTGGTCGGAAAAAACTATAGCTAAGGTATCATTTATCAGCAGTAGGTCGACAGTAAAACAGAGAAATTACTGAGGTAATCACCGGCCGCTAGCCCTAAGCTTCACTAACAGACCCAGAATTTAGATAAAGTTGAGGCCGAGACCTGTTCCGTTGCAAATAAAATTACTTTAAAGGGATAGGAAGCATGGTATCATAATAAAACAATGAAAGCATGATCAGAGCTATTTCATAGTCACTCGTTTGTAAAACATCAACACACACAGCTTGAAACAAACTAGCCATAAAACATTACAGCCATAAAACGTGCAACAAAGAGTTAGGTACTTCAGAGTTGTTCAAAGTGCAGTTATGGACACAGATCATCAGTAAAAATGGGTTTTACAATATGCGCGTTTGTACCAGAGGTGGGACAGAATCACTGTCAAGTCATTCTCAAGTCATCATTCTAAAAGTCTCGTCAGCTTGCAAACAATTGGTGGTCATTTAGTGCAGCAGATAACTGAAACAATCCTGCAGATGGTGATACAAGCACCAAAGTCGGCACAAATACTCCTTAGACATTACTCCTTTGAAAAAACCAACTAGCCACTTGAGTTTTCAATAGGCAGCCAGATAGGGGTCAATTCGGTGTTTTGTCATTTCCCATAATGCCCCTGGCGGCCACCTACACTTGCCAGAATGCACCGCGGTGCTAGCAGAGTTCCGCTGTCTCACAGCGCATGTAAACAATGGCAAAACGAGGATGTGGATGGCGCCAGTTCAGCGAGGTCACGAGCGATTATGATGACACGTTCTCTCAAGTTGAGAGGGTTATCTAGAGGAGGTGTAGCACCTGTGATAAACTGGAACACTGCTGAAATGATCTCTCGTGAGAGTCACGGACCGCCAGATGGCGCAAGATTTCATAACTGTGAAACACCGAATGGAAGAATTACACGGGTCAAAATTAAAAATGCTCCAGTCAAATTGAAAACTACACCACATTATTTGTCTGATCATAACGCTTCCAGAAAGGTATACTTTGGACTATCTATGACTGAGTGTTATGGGGTAAAAACAGCAAAAATGGTGACAAAGGTCAGTTTCAGTTTGTAGAGAGGTCAAAAGTTAAAGTTCCTTCAATATTGGTTAAAAAAAAGTGAATTATTGCTTGAGCTAATAGGATTAATAAATGGAATAGTTTTGCCTGTGTTGAATGCTTGGTCTCCAAAGTGAAGGTCAAACAAGGTCAACGTCCATTGAATTCTATGACATGTGACATATGTTACCCTGTAACTTGTTATCTAAGCATGATACATGGTCCAAACTATTCCTTTTTAAAACCCTGTTAACTAATCATTTGAGCCAATATTCTGAATTCTTAGACAAATTTGGTGCGTTCATCTCTGACTTGTCAACTAGTGCTGATAACCTTTTGATCATTGGTGATTTTAACATTTATATGAATAAGCGCTCTAATAATGTAATACATTTAAGACACTGGAAAACAACAAAGGTTTCAGCTGTAGAACAGCATCTTATGAGTGCACGCTGAACAGACTGAAAGAAAAGAGAAAAGGATGATGGGGTGCAAGAATTTCTGGTGAGATAATATTGATCATAATTTGCGTTTTGAGTCTGAGGTTGATGTTTGTCTTTTTTTTATTTTATTTTTTTTATATATTTTATCATGCTTCATGTGTTTGTTTACCGTGTTCTGTGCCTTCCAGTCTAAAATAAATCCAAATTTAAATTCCACAAAATTAAAATAATAATAATGCACATTTGAATGGTTAATGGGGGTCCTGAAAGTCAAAAAACTCCAACAATGCAAAAAAATAGCTACTACATCCCCCCAATTTAAATGATAAAAATTCAGTGTGCACTACAGATTATTCTGGATCTGTTAGACCATCTTATCCTGCAGTATGTGTCCAACTCTCCTTACTTTGTGGGGAAAAATAAAGGAAATTATGGAGAAAATGATCAGTCTGATATGTTGATACACGAAATGTACGCTTCAGGGTCACTGTATGTTTAACCAGATTTGCTTTTGGAGGAGTTTAAAAAGTGTCGTTGCCAGTGCCTTTTGACCTCCTATATATACACACGGTGGTATGATGAAACAGGAGCCATGCAAACGCTCATGTATGACGACTAAGATTCATCTCAACAATCTAATCCTGATTTTAACCAGACTACCCGTCAGGAAGTTGTAATGTTTTACAGAGGAACGTTGTTGTCAGAAGCAGTCTGTTGGGAACGTCGCCAGCTTTAAAGTTTATCTTATCACTTCTCTGTTGAATCCAGGTTCGGGTCACTCAGGAGCTGAAACACCTACATGCAGAGCAGATGAGCAGGTTGCACGTCAAACACCAGGCAGAATGTGACCTCCTGGAGGACCTGAGGTGAGCAGTCAGATCGGAGCAGCCTGCTGCCTCGTCAGTTTGGAAAACTGTGTCCACAGCTTCTATTTGCAACTCGAGCGAAACAGTAAATGTTAGATGTGGCTTGAAACTGCACCAACACTTTGGCGATGTTCTTTAACCAAAAAGTTTAAGTGGAGTCTAAATTAAAAGCGGTTCTCCTCCGTGGCGATCTATAAACGCTGCCGCAGTAATTCTGGACACCTGCTGCAGTCTACAGGAAGTGTAGTAAACTACCGTTTGTGTGCATGGTGAGAAGAATGACCATCAGAGAAAATGGATCAAGGCTCGGCATGGGTCTGGCTCTGTGTAGCCGATACCTGATGGATAACGCCTGGATTTGTTTCGGACATTCCTGTAAGGATTGACCCAATACCGTGCTTTTCTAAGAAAGACTGTGACTACGTCAGTACTTGTCATCTCCAAGTATGAATGAAGTATTTGAGTTTAGAATATGGTTATGATTATTGTAGAAAATAGCCTGCAGTACCTTTGAACACAGTTTATTTAAACACTGAAGGATATAAAGCAGAGCCTGAATGATATGGATTATTTGGGGGTTGATACTGATATGTCTGCCTATATACATATATATTAAAAAAATGGCAATGATTCCTAATATTTCATTATCAAACTTTTTGACAAAGAAATGTAATTGAGGTTTCATGTTTTACAGTGCAAACCTGAACTTTATTATAAATAATTGTAAGTATAACCAATAACTAAGGGCCCCTTCACACATAACACAAAAGACGCAGAAACTGGAAGAAAATCCACAAACCAAACATGAAATGGGGAACCACGAACAATCATGCACGAACACAGTGCGAGCAGCTGCAATGTGTTGCACCACATTGCGCTGCTGATGTGGTGAAAAATAAAATAGAAGTCAGGTATATAATTAGTGCATATCACTGGGTTGATATAAATAAAAGGGGATGCAATAGAAAACCCTGCGGTTAAATAAAAAATAAATGCCACTCACGGGATTCAAACCTGCAATTTACAAAAGCTCTGATTAACAGACAGAAACTTACTGCGCTACAATCACTGTCTTATAACAGGAGCGTAAAATGGCTAAAAGCAACAAAGAGGTAAATGTATTTTTTTAAAAAAAAGCACCATAATTGACAAAACGGCATTTGGTACGGTGTATTTTTGGTGATACATGACTGAAAGTGGTGTATTTGTGGCGCTGTTGACTTGTCATATTATCATAGTCCTGCGACACACGTCAGGCTGGACACGCGTGACATTCAGATCACCTGCTGCGTGATCTGACGGTCCGTTTCACATGTAGCAGCCTGCAGACGTGCGCTGTGTGCGGTCAGACATTGCTGCCCGGCCCCCATGTCATCATGTCTGTAAATACATATCAGCGTGTCATGCAAGTATGCTCACCTCCTGCACGCCGCATATGGTGGGGGAGGCAACACACGGGCATGCCACATGTGTGTTGCTTTTGCAACACCACACTTGTGGGGGCACTTAGACAAATTTCACTACCAGCTTGAAAGTGATCGTCTGCTCACTGTTTTCATGCTGATAGCACAAATGGCACCACATTTTCTAAGTCACCACCGACCGATGTTGGATGTTCGTGTGTGACACCTGGAATTTGGCCGACACCTGCTCGAATGGGCTCTTGCGGGGCACTCTCTGTCTTTCGGCCGCTGGTGTGCATGAATAGTTGTAGCGACAAGTGTACGAGGCGTTGGAGACAGCTCCAGTTTTTCACTACTAGCATACAATTCCTCCATGCGCTAGTCGGCGTTAATCGTTTTATGTGTGAAGGGGCCCTAACTGATGTG
Source organism: Thalassophryne amazonica (assembly GCF_902500255.1). Classification (NCBI taxonomy): domain Eukaryota; kingdom Metazoa; phylum Chordata; class Actinopteri; order Batrachoidiformes; family Batrachoididae; genus Thalassophryne; species Thalassophryne amazonica. Next base: position 16,950,155 of record NC_047111.1, on the reverse strand, counting down.
TCACATTGATTGGCAGCCGCTGTGTCACAGTGCTCAGTATTTGCATAAAATAGACTTCTTGTCTATTTTGGCTCCATAGAGCTGGCAGCGTAGCGACCCCTTCCCTCTTGTTGCTTTAAAACTTTCACTCTAATAGAAAATGAATGGCAGCTGGCTGCTTTGCCTCTGTTGCTTTTAACTAAGTGACAAAGGGGCAGTGGTGGGCACAGATAACCAAAAAATTAACTTCAATAACAGATAATCAGATAACTGAAAAGTTATCTTTTATAAAGCTAAACCGATAAACAACCCAAAAATGTATCGGGAGTTACATACAGATAACCGAAAACCGATAAATTCCAGTATTGTCTCCGGTAAACTTGTAACTACTAACAAGCTGATTTTGAGTTTTAACACCACGATCGCTTCTGGTAGCATCAAAAAGCGACAACAGACCCAAACAATGAGTCAGCACTTCTGTCTTTGAGCGTCCTGCCCCCTGCTGGAAGCTCTTGTTTACTACATGGCTTCCAGCACAGAAGCAACTGAGAGGAGCCACAAAGCCCAACTCTCTACTCAGTCACAACGCTGCCGTCAGGCGGAGGTCTTGGAAAATAAAGCAGTGCTGAGTTATGGTTTGGTGTATAAATAAAATGAATACTGATAGAATAACTCCATTAATGTCAATTCTGTCATTTGTACAAAGTTAAAATATAACATATATCTTTTAATGTTGAATAATGCACTAATTCTGAAGTTTTGTAACAAACAGACAGATCGCAAAGGATTCTGGTAAAATGTGCTTCTGCTAAACACTGATTGGTTCAGTCATTCATTATGTAAACCAACACATTAATGTGACGTGTGTCGTGTGTTGGTGTTTACAGATGAATGTGCTTTTGTAAAATATTCCATTTTTTTTATTTGTAAAAAAGCATTTTCAAAAAAAAAAAAAAGCCAAGTTGTAATTAGATAACCGTCTGATATAACCGGTGTCAAAAATAAATAGAACACTACCATGATCTACTGGTGCCAGACGTTCAGTATCTAAGCTGGGTTTACACTGTGTGAGTTTTGGCCCTTTTTCAGATGATTTTTCATTCGTGCTAGAATTTTTTTTGGATCACAGAGTTTCAGGTTAATCACTCGTCCTGCATCGTTTAGTATACATGGGGTAACGAGCTGTGTTTAACATCTCACGACCACCTCCTGATCGGCGATCGTATGGTCAGATGAAAATCAAACCTGTTTGATATTCTGGTTGGCCGTTGTGAGGGTATCCCGCTGCTGAAGCGCTACAAGTGTCCAACCTCTCACACTGTGCATGTGCAAACACCGCAGACCTGTCTTGTAATGTTTGTTTTTTTTTAACCTTTGATGTCTCCCATTGAGAGTTTTTGTAAAAAATAAGAAATGTAAATTATATTTAAAAAAAAAAAAAAAAAGCTTCTGTTTACGTTTTGCTTCTGGAAACATGAGTCCGACGTGGTTTTTGAACGTACAATGTGTGTGAGAACATAAATCATGCGCTCTGAACTTTTACACCGTGCGGTTCTGTGGTACAGTTTGAGTTGGAACCGAGTACAGTGATTGAAAATATCAGCCCAGCTTCAGGGCCAATACTACCATGAACACATCTAATACAGTACATGCTCTTGGAGGGCGGCATGCATTTTCAGAGTCCTGACGTTCATGCCCAGTCGCCCAAAATGACAGATATTCGCCCGAGTTAGACAAGGGTGAATATCTGTCATTGCGGGTGACAGCATGGACAGAGGGACTCAGAAAATGCATACCGCACGACAGCAGCATGTTATTTGCATTATTATCACTTACTGAGATACACAACACGTAACGCGTACATAAAAAGTTGGCTCACTTTAACTTTTATCATGTTGGCTGGCACGCGCTGCTCTCCAAATTCAGCAGTGCGTGCTCATCAAGCTGGCTGCTTTGGCTGCTGTTCATTGTCGTAGTATCCATGAGAAAATCATCCGGAATATCCATATTGGGACCAACACACATTTCTCGCCTTTTTATCTTTTCCTCTGCGGACAGTTCTTGGGCTGCGTGCTCGCTATGTCATTTGTTTACGCACAGCGGGCGGGTATAGCCAGGTAGCGTTGGCGTAAATCTACGCTACCGGCCTAGCAATGCCTCAGTAAAGTGATAATAATGGCCAGTAGATGGCAGTAGAGACCGTGAAAACTTGCCAAAACAACATTCCAGATAATCTGTGTCTGCTACATTTAAGATGCGTGGAATTTAATAAAAGCAAACATAACGTCTAGAGTTTAAGGCACTAGATTTTAATGCCGTCCGTGGAGCCTGATCAGAGTGTCTGAAATGCATTTCTCCTGTCGTGAACGTACTGAGATTACCCTGTCCTACCCATAATGCACTTGGCACAGCATGTCCACACTAAAACCTTAAAAACTAGCGCATTACTTTAAAACTAAAGCATATATCTGATATTTTCACTTCATAAAACTTCAGACATGACATTAATTTAAATAACTTGTCCGAATATTGCCTGCGTATCAGTATGGGTTTAAAAAAAGGTTTTTTTTGGTGACCAGTTCTCATTTGACTGCAGAGGATAGAGCGGTTTCTTCTAGAAGCAGCTCTCCTCTGTTTGCAGAGGGTAGAACTACACATCTGCTAAGAAACATTTAACAGGTTGGTGCTCAACTGATTTTAAATTTTATAAGTGTTTGTAGCTGTTCAGCTTTGTTTGTCATGTTAACGGTCTAAAAATTATCAGACAAAAATTTATCGGAAGATAATTAGTCCGATAATGTTCTTTAAAGTTATCTAAAAAGATAATCCGATAATGAAAACATTATCTTCGATAATTATCGGATTATCGGAACTGTGCCCAACACTGCAAAGGGATGATGGGGTCCCAGCCTGTGCTTGGCAGCATTGCAAACAGTGCTGTTGGAGTGATGTAATGACACAACTTTCAAAAGTGTTTTTCAAGTTTTTATTGAACTTTTCTTAGGCTTGGTACATGGCAAATTAAACAAATTTCTCCATACAGGAACAAATAGTATATGCTTACGAAATTGACTCCAGTAACAGACTCCACACATTTGACCCAAAAATAGGCAATAAGTACAAAAAGTACAAAACAGTGAGTACATGATGATATCCACTGATACCGTCACATATACATACCTGCACAGCCCCCCATACCTAAAATGCCTCTATGTACATCATCTTGACATGTTGCTGAGGTATACCATATCACAGAATCCCACTTGGGGGAAACACAACAGAACCAAAATCCTAATGGGGGTCATTATTTTTCCTGGTTCTCTCCCTCAGCCCCAACCAGTCCCAGCAGAAGACTGCCCCTCCCTGAGCCTGGTTCTGCTGGAGGTTTCTTCCTGTTAAAAGGGAGTTTTTCCTTCCCACTGTAGCCAAGTGCTTGCTCACAGGGGGTCGTTTTGACCGTTGCCTTACAATATAAAGCGCCTTGGGGCAACTGTTGTTGTGATTTGGCGCTACATAAAAAAATTGATTGATTGATTGATTATTTACCTTTATGTAATTCCAAAACCTGTCCCAAAGGGTCACCCCTCTCCTCCCTGTCATCACTCAATCTACTAAGCATACATTCATAGGATGCAGTTGCGGTCATTCCACACACCCATTCTTTCACTTGTGGAGTTTCTGATGCCTTCCAATGTCTTAAGATGACTTGAAGAGCTGTTGTTGTACCCACCGAAATTACAGAAAAGTTACCTTTGGTTATATTGGGTAACTGGGGCCTATCCCCCAGCAAACAGAGCTCTGGACATGAGGGAATCTCTGCTCCAAGCCAGTCACTTAAAATATTTAGAACCTGAGTCCAGAAGGGTCTAATCAAGACACATTCTCGCATAAAGTGGAGGAAGGCACCAGTTTTTTCCTTGCATTTCCAACACAAATCATCACCCAAAACTTTCATCCTATACAGTCTGGATGGTGTGTAATAGTATCTATGTAATACATTATAGTGTGAGTTTACCCCTCGCTTCTGTCACATATTTACCCCAATCAGCCACAGTTACTGCCCATCTGTCACTGTTAATCTCTCCACCAAGGTCCCTTTGCCAAATCATCTTTAACTGATCAGAGTCGGCACTGAGAGAAGAATTAGCACTTTTATAAAATTGTGAGGCCTATAGTTTACCAAGTAAGTAAGTAAGTAAATTTTATTTATATAGCACCTTTCACAGACAAGAGCCACAAGGTGCTTCACAACATAAAAGCAGAGTACACCACATCAGACAATGGCCGAGACATAAAAACATAAAACATAACATAGGATCACAGAGCAGCCTAAAAGCTAAGCAAACGCTTGAGTAAAAAAGAGAGTCTTAAGTTGGCTTTTAAAAGTATCGACAGAGTCCAGTGAGCGCAGAGAGAGCGGGAGACCATTCCAAAGCCTGGGAGCAACAGCCTGGAAGGATCGCTCTCCTCTGGTTGCAAAATGGGTGTGAGGAACCATCAACAGATTTTGGTCCACAGACCTCAAAGCCCTGGCAGGGGCATAAGGCTGGATGAGGTCACAGATATAGGGAGGCGCCTGGCCATGTAGAGCTCTAAAAGTTAAAACCAAAATTTTAAAATTGATCCTGAAGGACACTGGCAGCCAATGAAGTTCCTTTAAAATTGGGGAAATATGAGTCCTTCTGTTAGCTTGTGTCAGAATTCTTGCTGCAGAGTTCTGTACCAACTGCAGTCGACGCAACTCCTTCTTGTTTAGAAATGAAAACAAACTGTTACAATAGTCTAAACGTGTTGACACAAAAGCATGAATAATAAGCTCTAAATCATTTCGAGACACCATTTTCCTGAGCTTAGAGATATTTCTTAATTGAAAGAAGCAATTCCTCGTCAGCTGTCTACAATGCTGTACCAACGACATGTCTTTGTCAAAAATGACACCCAGGTTTCGAAGACATGATTTAGCAGACTGGCCCAGGTCTCCCAAGTACTGCTGAATACCTGGAATATGGGCATCAGGGGCAATAACCAATGTCTCTGTTTTGTCTGCGTTAAGCTGAAGAAAGTTATTCATTAGCCATTGTTTAATTTCCGCCAAACAATGGAGGAGGGAATCAAGCCTCTTAATCTCAGATGGCTTAAAGGAGCAGTAAAGCTGGATGTCATCCGCAAATAACTGGTAAGAGACATCAGTAAATCTTTGAATGATCCTACCTAAAGGGATCAAGTACAATAAAAACAAAATGGGGCCCAATACAGAACCCTGAGGGACTCCACATAACAGGTCCGCAGACTCTGACCTTATCTGGTTAGCAAAAACACTAAAGCTGCGCCCAGACAGATATGAAAAAAACCACCGAAGAACTGACCCCGACAAGTGGAAGTTTCATATAATCAATTATCATATTACCAGTAATATTACATGGCTTTGAGGTAATGCAACTCCTCATTTGCAAGAATTTCCAAAAATTTTATTTTCCCACCAGATCAAATTTATGCAACAGCTTTTCATATGACAAAAACACCCCATCTTCAAATAAATCTTTAATGGTGCTCAAACCCTTAGCATGCCATTGTTTCCAATACACAGGCTTCGTCCCAAGACAAACATCTGGATTATTCCACAATGATGAATATCTTTGTATGTGTGAGTTGAAACATTTTGTGTACTTTGATCAAAATATCCCTTGAATGTAAAAGTATTAGACAACTTTTGTGATAATACTTCTATAGGTTGGAAGGGCGAACATGTCTCCTTTTCTTCTTTCATCCAGGCTGTTTCATTCTGCTTTGTTTATTTGGGAAAACAAACATTTTCATATCTGCAAAGCTATCACCCAATACTGGCGGACATTATCGGTCACCTAATATTTCAGTCAATGTCTCATATTAAGTTTATTTGTGTGTGTGTGTGTCTCTCTCTCTCTCTCTCTCTCTCTCTCTCTCTCTCTCTCTCTCTCTCTCTCTCTCTCTCTCTCTCTCTCTCTCTCTCTCTCTCTCTCTCTCTCTCTCTCAAACATAAATGCAGCTCGAGTGGCGCACCTGCCACGGTCTATACGCCACAGATGCTAAAGTGCTAGCAGCATTGTCATTTGTACAGTGCGCTCATAATTACCGAGACTCGTTTCCTACAGCACACGTTAAAGTAAATTAAGAACTGTTCAGTCTGGCCTTAACTGGAAGTTTGCAGTCGTGTGCACACTGTCGTGCACTGTGACACAGATTGAGTGTGCTTTTTTTCTTGTTGAGGATGGCATGATTAGTATTAGTAGTGTGTTTTTGTATCAAATCACAGGTTGTTACGCAGATTGACGTGTTATTAAAGCAAACTATGTTTTCACGTCAAACCATGTATAAAGTCTGGATCCTGTGTGACAACTGAATCCAGCTGCCGGTACGTAGAAAGTAAGTAAAGTAAGAGTTTACCAGCTTTGCGCCCGACCACATCAAGATTTTAGTTCAGCATGCCTACATGAGCTCAAGTGGACTTGTGATTGAGAGGATGTGACCACTTGGTGTGTACATCATTGGGTAATGGATGGAAACTACCAGTAATACTGTTGCGCTATGCCACATGTTGCACCAGATGGATGATGAAGCCACATGTGCTTTTTGCACCACTTTTTACACCTTTGTTGACAGTTTTGCAGAGCAGTGGTTTACTTTTGTTCTCATCCCATGTTAGAAAATATGTTCCAACCTCTCACGCCTGTCTCTCTGGAATGCCCAACACTAGTATTGGTGCATTAAGAATCTGTGCTACTAAATACTCTGAGATCTGAGTAGAAGCTGAAATACTCTTCATCCTGTGTTTGAAACGCTACTCTTTGGTCATTTGGTGCAATGCCGGTTGCTTAACGTGTGGTATGTGATTATTAAAGCTCTCTTGGAACACATCCTGTTAAGTTTGCAGAACATGAAGGAACTTCTCCATAATGACAATAATTGTTTGAGTTAAAATGTCATCAAATTCATGGCCAAAGCTGCAGCTTCTTGTCTGAAAAGAGCTTCAGAGAATCCTCAACAGCTGTTTAAATGTGTCGGTGTTTTAAAGGCTGAAAAGTCAAAGGTTGCAGTTGTGTTTTCAGCCTTAGTGCTGGATTTCGTTGACAGCCTACCGGCTCCCCACGTCCCAGCTGTGGTTGGTGACGGAGCACTGAAGCACCAAACAGCTGGACGTTAAGGTCACAGAGAACTGCCAGATGTTCTGCCTGCCCTCGATCCTTTGCCGTGGGAGACTCAGTAACATTACTTTGGCAGAAACAATGAGAAACACAAGTGGCACAGAATTCACAAGGGTCTCTCTGATTCTAGACGAGAAATGAGTCAGCAAACTGGAAACCGCATCTGGCTTTGTTCGGGAAAAGCACAGGAATTTGAAGGGGGCTTTGAAATAAAAAGGAAGTAAGGGAAAATAAAAGGAAAGGAGCAAGTTGAGGGAAGAAGCGGAAGCTTCCAGGAAATAACGGAGAGGGTTTGAAGTCGGGGTGGAGCAAGTTTCGACATGTTTAATGACTTAATAGAGCCTTTCACACTACGGGAACTATTTCAGGAACTGGGAACCTTTTCATAAATGTGGCCAGATCATCAACTTAAAATAAAAAAGCCTTTCAGGTTTTTGTATTTTATATGTGGGGTTGAAACTGTTTATTGCCATCTTCAAGGTCAAGTTTTCTGAATGTGGGAGTAATTTTATTCTATGATGGGGAAAATTGTTCGAGTTATGGAGCTAGTTTTTTGGGATTCATTGACATAAAGGATTAATTAATTTAGTTCTTTGAACTTAGAAATATCAAATCAATTTTATTTATAGAGCGCCAAATCACAACAAACAGTTGCCCCAAGGCGCTTTATATTGTAAGGCAAAGCCATACAATAATTACGGAAAAACCCCAACGGTCAAAACGACCCCCTGTGAGCAAGCACTTGGCGACAGTGGGAAGGAAAAACTCCCTTTTAACAGGAAGAAACCTCCAGCAGAACCAGGCTCAGGGAGGGGCAGTCTTCTGCTGGGACTGATTGGGGCTGAGGGAGAGAACCAGGAAAAAGACATGCTGTGGAGGGGAGCAGAGATCAATCACTAATGATTAAATGCAGAGTGGTGCATACAGAGCAAAAAGAGAAAGAAACACTCAGTGCATCATGGGAACCCCCCAGCAGTCTAAGTCTATAGCAGCATAACTAAAGTTCAGGGTGGTTCAGGGTCACCTGATCCAGCCCTAACTATAAGCTTTAGCAAAAAGGAAAGTTTTAAGCCTAATCTTAAAAGTAGAGACGGTGTCTGTCTCCCTGATCCGAATTGGGAGCTGGTTCCACAGGAGAGGAGCCTGAAAGCTGAAGGCTCTGCCTCCCATTCTACTCTTACAAACCCTAGGAACTACAAGTAAGCCTGCAGTCTGAGAGCGAAGCGCTCTATTGGGATGATATGGTACTATGAGGTCCCTAAGATAAGATGGGACCTGATTATTCAAAACCTTATAAGTAAGAAGAAGAATTTTAAATTCTATTCTAGAATTAACAGGAAGCCAATGAAGAGAGGCCAATATGGGTGAGATATGCTCTCTCCTTCTAGTCCCTGTCAGTACTCTAGCTGCAGCATTTTGAATTAACTGAAGGCTTTTCAGGGAACTTTTAGGACAACCTGATAATAATGAATTACAATAGTCCAGCCTAGAGGAAATAAATGCATGAATTAGTATTAAATATCTGGGTTTATTTAAACGCTGAAAAGATGAAAGATTGTAATACGTCCGGCATGCATCCTGGTATTTGCATCCCCATGTTTTCGATGTGTTGGCACTGTATGTGGTGAGCATTTATTCTGCTTTATTGTGCAGCAGCTCTGAGAGATTTTAAGTTGGAAAAAACACTGCACATCATCTTGCTATGTTTCATAGCGTGGTGGCAACAGTGACAAACAGCAGCACATTCTTGGTGATTTTTTTTAAAAACATATTTACACTTTGCTTTCCTTCAAATGCGCGCAAAGTCTGTATCTGAGGATGTGATAAAACTTTGTAACCTGTCAATCAGCTAGCACTTTTAACAAACACACTAGTTCTTGTCATGCTTCCTGCTCAGAGTTTGTGTAGGGGTGTAGCCAGAGGGGCAAGGGGACAGAATGCCACTGGAGGTTAATATCCTAATAGTAAAGGACATTTTTGACTCTTTTGCATATACGAGGTCTGTTAGAAAAGTAGCCGACCTTATTATTTTTTCAAAAACCATATGGATTTGAATCAAGTGTGATTGCATGAGACAAGCTTGAACCCTCGTGCGCATGCGTGAGTTTTTTCATGCCTGTCGGTTGCGTCATTCGCCTGTGAGCAGGTTTGGAGTGAGGTGTGGTCCACCCCTCTCGTCTATTTTTTATTGCGAATAAATGTCTGAACGATTTAGAGCTTTGCTGCATCAATTTTTTTCCAGAAACTGTGAGAGACCTCCAGGTGGACACCGTTCGAAAAATTAATATGGCTTTCAGGGACGATTTTATGGGGATTAAACAGATTACGGGGTGTTACTGCCCCTTTAAGGACGGCCCACAAGTGCTGAGAGCGCGGCGCGCTCCCAGCCCCCATCGACAGGCTGACACCCCGCTGGAACAACCAGATCATTTCCAACGTGAAAGCTTTGTTGATCCGGGACCTCGTCTGACTTTCACAAAAAGGCAGAAGATGTGGACATCAGCACTTTATCGGCACATTCCACCGTTACAGGAGTTTTTTTTTCATGGAAAGAAAAGCAGAGGGACTCGCCACGGAGCCGTTCATTACGCGGGACAAAACCACCTCGGTGTTGGTCTCTCAGGACAGCTTTCAGGTGGATTTCAAACGGATTCCGATTGCTTTCCAGTCGTGTGACTATCCGATTGTGATTGTGCATGAGCTGGACATGCCAGAACATGTCCCATGAGGCTTCATCACGACGTTGCTTTGCGCTGAGCGGTTGCACCGCGACGCGCGGAACTCCTCCCCACGTCTGTCTTAATGTGCCGGAAAAGTGCTGATGTCCACGTTTTTTCACAATTCCTGTGCTACTCAGATGACATACTGGATCAAGACAGCGTCCAATTTAAAAATGAACAGCACATTTAACTGTTACAGGAGTTTTTGTCATGGAAAGAGAAGCTGCTCCACCGCGCGTCACGGTGCAGCCGCTCGGCGCAAAGCAACGCCGTGATGAAGCCTTCCAGGACATGTTGGGGCATGTCCAGCTCATGCACAATCACAATCGGATATAATGATATAATGATATAATTTTCCACATGCTGGAATGTTCCCTCTTGCTCTTGGGTTGGTTGCTTCTTATTGCAGTAATGCCTGAGGCTTTTTTTTTTTTTTTTTTTTTTTTTTTTTTTTCACCTTTAGGACTTTTAGCCAAAAGAGGGCATCTGTGGAGCGGGAATACGCCCAGGTCAGTAAACTTCAGCTCTTATTTTCATCTTTCTGAGAGTTTCTGTGTAAGGCTCTCAGTTGTCCAGGTGGTTTCCATAGTAGAGAAGCTTGAATCTTCGACTGGACTGGGTTGCTTGACGCAAGGACGTTTCAGACAGCACAAAATCCCAGTTTACTTTAAACCGGTTAACACCTTGAGACAGAAATTAGTTCACCCTAAGGACAGGATCCCTAGTTACAAACAGAGCAATGTAGTGTATTCTATCAGATGTCAGGAAAACTGTAACGAACACTACATAAGTGAGACTAAGCAACCTTTACACAAAAGGCTATACCAGCACCGCAGAGAGGGTGCCAGTGGACCTCAGTCTGCAGTTCATCTCCACCTTAAAAATACTAACCACACGTTTGAGGACAAGGAAGTTAAAATCTTAGCCAGAGAGAAGAAATGGTTTGAGAGAGGGGTCAAGGAGGCATTCTGTGTGAAACAGTTGAAACCCAGCTTTAACCGGGGAGGTGGTCTGAGACATGCTTTGTCCCCTGTTTACAATGGGGTACTCAGGTCAAAGCAGTTTCAGTCTTTTGTTCATGGTAATGAGTCATTCATGTCATCAGGAGAGTCGTCAAGGGAGCCATCAGGAGAGGCGTCCGTCCCATCATTAGGAGGGACAGCTGCCCTGTCATTAGGATGGTGCTAACTAGAGCACAATAGGTGCTAATTACAGCTATTGTTTAGTCACTAGCCTATAGCAGTCTGCCGCTCGGTAGGAGGGGTCTGGTTAGGTTTAAAACTCCAGCTTTTGTGGCTTCTGTTTATTCTTCTCTACAAGAGTCAAGACAGAAGTCAGACTACCAGAGCAAGAATTTTAGCTGAGGAAGCTTCTGCGGTTTGAAGCGGAACGTCCTTGCGTCAAGCAGCCCACTCCAGTCGAAGATTCAAGCTTCTCTACTATCTTTCTGAGAGTGCAAATCATGCTCATATGTGCCGTCACCATTGTCAGAACCAGGTAAAACATGAACAGAAAATAAGCCATGGAGAGACGGAGAACCTTGAACTTGGGCTGACCCGGCACCTTGCTCTGCCGGTTTTTCCCACAGCTTCCCAAGCACGTCAGTTGATAGTCTGGAAATGTCTTCCCATTGGGTCTTTTCTGGTTTTGCAGCCTTGTGAGGAATGTCCATCACTACTGCGAGGGGGGGGGGGATGTCATGAACCAGCCGATTACGACCGTTTGCCACCATGAGTCTGGCTGGTTTAAAATATTTTCAGCTTGTTTTTAAAACTGTGAAGAAAAGATTTACAGCTTCACTGTTGCAGGTACAGGATTTATAAAATGGTTAGTAGTCAGGTGACACGTGATAACTAGTAAACTTGTTGGTAGATGCACTGGAGCTTTATTTTGAAAGTCTCTCTCACTCTGTGTGTGTGTGTGTGTGTGTGTGTGTGTGTGTGTGTGTGTGTGTGTGTGTGTGTGTGTGTGTGTGTGTGTGTGTGTGTGTGTGTGTACGGCCTGGTATGTGATTAATTCTTCACCCGCTGCCACTCGTTGAATTAAAGTGGGTCAGACAGTCTCTGGATCACTTTGATGCCTTTAGTTATGTACCCGCCTCCTCCCCTTCTTTTTTGCACTCCTTTTTCAGCGTCTCATACACCTGTGGTCATCAGCTGATTGATATTCATCAACTGGTTGATATTCAGTTCACACGGAGGCCTGAAAATGTCCCCCTCTGTATGTCTCTGCCTTCCTCACAGCCCTCTGACTGTCTCCACTTCCCATCGCACCATTTAGGCATGTGCACGAGGCTGCTTCAGTTGGCGAGTGTCTCTCGCTATCAATGGTCCAGTTTGTAGCGGCTTGGATGCTTTGGCACAGATCACTGAGCCCAGCGAGTTCAGAGCCCTGAGTGGTATTCTGCAGGGCCACATAACGCGGCTTGTCTTTTCAGTGTGGACAGAGGATGGATACACGGACTGTGTCCTTTGATGGGCCCAAAAAATGACAAAACTGTTGGTTTGAAGTGTTTCTTCTTTCCTCAGATGTTCAGTAAATGTTGATAGAGAAATGAAGTCTTGTTTGTGTTTCTTTTTGTTTCCTCCACTCAGGAGGTTCTGTAGCTTCTGTTTTCTCCTCTGTCTGTTTGATGGAATAATCACTCAAAAGCCAACTCAAATGCCCTGATTCCAGATCTGGTTCATATAAGATATATATGTCTTCTAAATATTTGTTTCATGTCTTTGTCATTGTGCTGGTGTACAGAGGCAAAGTTACAAAAATGGTCACTGTCCAAATACATCTGGCCTTGAGTGTGTGATGATGGGACACTGAAAATACTTGGTGTCAGAGTTGAAAGGTCGTTTCCATTCTTATCTCTCGCCCTCTATTAGGCGCTCCAGAAGTTGGCGAATCAATATCTAAAGAGGGAATGGCCAGATACAATGTTGGAAGAACAAGAAAGCCAAAGGTATTTCTTGAAAAAAAAGTGTTTGTATATGTATATACATGTGTGTGTGCGTGCGCACCGGGTATCCTTTTTATACCTCCTATATTTATTTATTTATTCAAGAGGTCTGCGCAAGAATTCCAATGTACCTTGCATGCGAGGACAAATGGCAAATAGTTTCAGTGTATCATTTAGTGGCAGATTTGTTTTGCCTTGTGTGCAGCTCTGGTACAGCAAACTCTGTTTGACATCATTGTCGTGCAACTACTAACAGCGCACACTGATGTCATCATAGGTAAGATGCAGACATGATGAGAAAAAGATTGAGAACTTAATATTATAATATGCGTGTGTGTGTGTGTGTGAGAGAGACACCATCATATTTGTTTTGTTTCAAATATAATTAATTCTGAATGACAGTAATGAGAAACTAAACATATCATCATTTATTAAGATGCAAACAAAATTTCGCCTTGACCTCAGTAATTGACCGAAATTGTGAATTGATGATCAAAAATTGAAATCTGGTTGTTTAATTTAAGGTTGGATTAATAACGAAATGGTGTCTCGTGGGAGCCAAAAGCCAATTCATCAGAAACATTTCAATTTATTTTCATTTATATAGTGCCAAATCACAACAGAGTTACCTCAAAGCGCTTCACACAGGTAAGGTCTAACCTTACCAAACCCCAGAGCAACAGTGGTAAGAAAAAACTCCCTCTGAGGAAGAAACCTCAAGCAGACATCAGGTTCCTGCTGTTCTGAAGAAAGAATCAGCTTAAGAAATGGACATATTTCATATTTTTTCCTCTTTTTTTTTTTTTTTTTTTTTTTTTGCTGTGAAAATGTAAATGTTTTCTCATCTGGACAGAAAGGAGTTTAAATGTTTTGTGATAATAAGTAAAGCCGGTACAGACATGTTCAGTATAAACCAGAGAAGTGTGTGTTTTAGGAACATATACTGTGTGTGGAGGGCGTATTTGGAGGGCACGGTCCAGGTCGCCCAGTCCAGGATCAGCGCCTGTGACAACTACAAAGTCCAGGTTGTTGATCCCGCCAAGATGGCCAGAGTGCAGAAGGACCAGCAGCTGAGGAAGGTAAAACTGCTCAATCTGCCAACTCCAGTCAGGTTTCTTCTTTTTTTTCTGTGCAGCTATTTCATATGTTTCTACAAATGGACTGAAATAATCCAGATTAGGTTTGTTTAACAAATACTGAGATCAAATTGACTTAATGAGCTGTCTCTTGAGAAAATAAGGCGGGGAGGGGGGGTCCCGATGGCCCGACTCGGATTTTGATGAAATTTTCACCAATTACCCTTCAAATACCATGTCTTTGAATAGGCATGGTAAAGATTGTTTTTGTTTTCATCAGACCAAATTTTACCTCATTTTTGGTCAATTCAAAATTTGATGTCAAAACACCCCGAGAATCCGTTACATTAAAATGTATAGTAAAAATGAACAACTTTGACAAAGCAATTTTCAAATCCGAGCATGTGGTTAGAAAAACTGAGCATGAGGCATCATCGGGCATGGCCTGAACCTCTGTAAACCATTGTCCATGAGGTGGACCTTTTCCTTATATTTCTATAATCAACACTTTTTAATTTTATAGGCGAACGCTTTTAGGGCCAAATTCTGCTGAGCGGGAAGTTTGAAATTCCTCATATATTAGTCAGTATTTTGCCTATTTCAGTAAATAAGGCATCATTTTATGTGTTTTCCGATATGGAGAGTTAATTTATGCAATTAGTTTTATGATCAGAGGTCAAGGTCATTGACAACGGTCAAGGTCAAGATTCTGCAATTTTTTGTCAATTTTTCATATTCACCAGTATGTATTACCACCAGAATTGAGCTTTTAAAGTGGATATGACACTTAAAGACAACATAGTCTTATTACATGTAACAAAGGTTATATAATTCGTTCAACCTAAGCGTTTTGGGAAAATGGACACAATTCTCCCGTTATATATAACATTTGAACATCCCGCCACTGAAAAATGTGCACGCCCCGTGATCAGCTTCCTGCTGAGCACCAAGCCTAAAATACGTCACTGCCTGTGGACCGTATCGGCTTGCGCGCCTGGCGGCCGTTGTTTACACTTTGTTTAGCGGTAGAAACTTTGATTAAACACAGCTCTCAGGGACTTGTTTGTCGATATGCCTGACCAGTCTGTCGCAGCATATTGCACAAACACAAGGCGAAAGGTTTTAGCCTTTTCAAGTCCAGGCAGATTGATTGAAAGCCGCGCTGTTGTGCGATGCACGAAATGTCAGGCTGCTTTCCCTCCGCTCGCACACACGCATTTGCTCCCAACAACAGACACTTTCCTCTACCGTCTCCATGTTCTCACTGCTCACAGGAACACCTAAAATGTCAAACCCAGATAATATGTTCACAGTAATCATGAAATGGTCAAGGAACTTACGTAGTAAACACGGTGGCGGCACGTAAACACGGCGGCGGCATGTTCACTGTTGTTTTCGGCGGTCTTTTTCGAAACTTTCGCTGTTTATTTCCTATTCTTTCGTGAAAATAACATAACTAAACATGGATGAATGCAATGCCAGGCACTCGAACATGGCAAAAACCCGAAGGTAATGACGGTGGTCCGCAAGTAATAGCTACACTGTCGCTACTCCTGTACAATAATAAAGGCAGTAAACAGACGCTCGAATCGAAAATGCTATACAGTAATTATAGTCTTATAAACAGCAGCAACAAAAATCAAAGCCTCCCTTACCATTCCATATTCATATCCTTTCAAAATCCATCGGAATTGGCACGTCTCTTGCCTCTGCTTCGGCTCCGCCATAAGCACCGCTGGCATTATTTTTGCTGCCATAATGCTCCTGGTTTGAATGTTTGTCCGAAAGATACGGCTCTGATCTGTAGGGTCTAATCACTGCTGCGACATCCTCAGGATCCGAGTTTGAAATAATCCACACTTGAAGAGGAGTCAGAAAAGTTCTTGATCTCGTCACTGTCCATGCTGAGGTCTATCTGTTCCTGTTGTTAATCTAACAGACAAAGACGGGACTCTACATGCTGTGATGTCACAGCATCACGTGACCGCTGATGGAACGCTACCAGCACGCTTTCCAAGAAACACACTTTTGAGAAACTGTACAAACTTTATTTCTCATTGATAATCATTAAAACCACTTTCAACTTACTATACTGTATGTATATTTTGATATTTATATCAGTTTAACCTAATTTTTTTTAGGTGTCATATCCACTTTAATGAATCAGTGTAATAGAAGAGATTATTACCTCTAGTTTATTTTTATAATGGAGTTTATCTTAGCTACACAAAGTAAGATATTATGATCATGTGCTACAATACCGGTATTCTGACACTTTTTTTTTCTGTCCAAAAAGCAAAAAAATGTCTTTCTTTTTGGAGATTGACCTTGGAATTACACAGTGACCTTGACCTCTGATCATAAAACTAACCCCATAATTCCACTCCCTATATTTGAAAATATATAAATTGATACTTTGGTTGCTGAAATAGGTAAAGTATTGACTGGAATAATGAGGAGATTCAAATTTGATGAAATAGAGCTGGATTTCAAAGAACCTTACTTTGCCGACCTTATAGACCTGAAATCTGTTCAACACCAGTCATATTGCATATCAATAGAAAGGCAATAATCTCATCTATCACATTGATTCATTAAAAGCTCAGTATTATCAATTATGTTGGTAATACATACTGCTGAATATGAAAAATTGGCAAAAAACTGCAGAATCTTGACCTTGACCTTTGTCAATGGCCTTGACCTCTGATCTACGTGTCAGCAGAGGAACAATAGCTGTAGAAACATGCGTATGCCAGTCAGGATTTTTGTGTGATGCACCACACATTTCCACAGTCATTTCACTTTTGATACATATGAACATTAGCATGGAGACGGATGGACGCCACGTTTTTGTGTGTACATGTGCTTTGTACATGATGCCCCTGGTTTTCAGATAAACGCAGATCACCAATGGGTTTAGCAACCAGCTAGTAAAAGTTGGGTTATAACTAATGGTAATGTAACTTCTTCTTCTTTGCCTGTTCACTCCTACATGGAGCATAGGTCACTGACGAACGTCTGTCTTGTGCTCTTCTTGCAATGGAATACCATTTTTCACCAGATCTTTTGATTTCCTCTTCCAGACAGCGTTGCCAGATGTTGTGTGCATGCCCCCTGCTTCTTTTTCCTTGTGGGTTCCATCTGAAAGACTGGTGTGTGTGTGTGATGTTGGAATCTGTTTTTGTTGATGTGTGGCCGAGCCAGTTCCACTTCCTCTTCAGGATTTCTTTTGTTTGTGATATCTGGTGTGTGCCCTCCCATAGATCTTTATTGGACACCGTGTCTGGTCATCTCACTTGTAAAATTTGGTGGAGACATCCATTTATAAAGGCCTGCATCTTTTGCTTCAAAGCTGCTGGTGGTTTTCCAAGTTTCAGACCCATAGAGGATTATGGACTTCACATTTGAGTTAAAGATCTTCAGTTTCATAGGAAGTGATATTTTTTGAGACTTCCACACTTTGGAGAGGAGGTTAAAAGCCGTTCTTGAATGTTTTCCTCTGTAACTCCCTTGTTTACTTCCCAGGAAGGTGAAGGGGGTAACTTCTTCAATCTCAGAGTCGTTAATCTTGATGGCTTCATGGCTCTTCCGTTTCAATAATAGATTGCGTAAATTAATCTGTTCTTGAATCGGTTTGTACTTTGTTGTAGCGGGACTTTCTGAATTAGTACAGCAGATAACTGTAAGAATCGTTCAGATCTGGTTACAAGCACCAAAATTTGACTGTGTATACCTTTTGGTATATATTTTAGAAAAACAACGTTAGCCCTTTGAGTTTTCAATAGGGGGCCAAATAGGGGTCAATTGAAGAACTGCATAGGGGTCAAAAAAATGTTCCAATCATATTGAAAGCTATACCACATTATGTGTCTGATCACAAAGATTACAAAAAGGTATAGTTTGGACTATCTGTAACCGAATGTTCTGGAGTTATGGGGTAAAAACAGCAAGAATGGTGACAAAGGTCAGTTTCAGTTTGTACAGGGGTCAAAAGTTAAAGTTGCTCCAGTTTTGGTAAAACGTGGTGCAAATTATTGGTTGATCTAATAGGATTAACAAATGGCATAGTTCTGACTGTGTTGAATGTTTGGTCTCCAAAGTAAAGGTCAAACAATGTCGACGTCCATTGGATTCTATGACATGTGACATATGTTACCCCATAACATAACTAAGCACGACACATGGTGCAAACTTTTCCTTTTTAAAATCCTACTAACTCGACCAATAATTTGCATCATGGTTTACCATAATTGGAGCAACTTTAACTTTTGACCCCTGTACAAACTGAAAGTGACCTTTGTCGCCATGCTTGCTGTTTTTACCCCATAACTCCAGAACATTCAGTCACAGATAGTCCAAACTACACCTTGTTGAAATCTTTGTGATCAGACACATAATGTGGTATAGTTTTCAATATGATTGGAACATTTTTTGACTCCTATGCAGTTAAATTGACCCCTACTTGGTCCCCTATTGAAAATTCAAATGGCTAACATTATTTTTCTAAAATATGTACCAAAAGGTATACACAGTCAAACTTTGGTGCTTGTAATTGGATTTGAAGGATTCCTCTGCAAATATTCTGTTATCTGCTGCACTAAATGTGAACAATGCGACGTGGCTGGCTAAAATACTAGCTGCCTCATTTTAGAAACGTCTGTTGCCTCAAAGGTCATCAGTATGAAGACAGCTGGTGGAAAAAAAACACCAGTCATGTCAAACTTTGTCAAAAACTAAATAATATAGTTTCAGTGCAGCTTTGGGCTCACGGTGGTACAGTCTTCTTCTTACTGTAGATATTTTTTCTAACTTTGTTCCTGGAATCTCTGACATTTCCCGCCGTACATGCAGAATATGTCGAACTCTGACTTGGGGTTCTGGGTGTCTGTCGGTTAAGTCCAGTCTTGATCATCCTGTCTGGCGCGAGCTTTGCTGGAACCTAGTGGTTCCTGCTGAACGCACTCCTCTGCTGATAGCTCACAAAGCTCCTGTTGTTTGCGCTCATATTTTGGGAGGCGCCAACATAAGTTATTTCACATTCCACAAGGACATGACTCAGCTCACATTCTGTGTCGAGGCTTTTGCATAAATTTCAGGAGGTGCAAAGCACAAACAGTAAATTTGCATAAATGTAAACAAAAACCCCTCCCGTGTATTTCCTGCCTTCTGTCCTCAGTGCATCGAACAGCTGACGGTGGTTCAGGCAGAACTGCAGGACTCTGTGAAAGAACTGACCAAGAGCCGGAAGAAGTACCAGGAGGCTGAGACCATGGCGCAGGCTGTCCGGGAGAAGGCTGAACTAGAGGCCAAGTATGTGCCAAAGTACTCTGTATTACACACGGTGATGGTATTATAACTGGATACTGTGCTGTCAAACACAGCTGGTATCTACTTAATCCTACTAACAGACACAAACATCCTGAAGCAAGAACATAAACTCCTTTCCAGCGAAAATTTAATCAGTGACTGTCGTGAGGGTCGCGACAGCGGCAGGAATTACGTCTGTGCTCGTTAAGCATGTGAACGAATTTGACAACACCTCGTAATCTGCAGATATATTAGGTGGGAAAAATGTAGTTGATCAGTTAGTTGTAGGTAGTTAGTCATGTAGTTGGTGCACGATTTGGTTTAGAACGTGGAGTCTTGACAGCTGTGGCAGAGGTGGGGAGGGGTCTATAATGAGGTGTGTGTGTGTGTGTGTTTTTGATATCTGGACAGACTTCATGTGTCATGGGGAAATTTGGTAAAAACATTCACCTCATTATGACCTCGGATAGCTTCAGTTTTGGTCATGTTTCGGTTCTAATTGTGGCCACTAGGGGGCAGAGTTTCTAAAACGTGTACCTGCTGTCATCACGACGACTGTATTAAGATGAAAGTTGCTACACAAGGTCACCTTAGTAAGATCTCGGACAGGTTGAACGTTGGGCATATTTTGATTCCAGTTGTGGCCACCAGGGAGCCAAATCATTGCAATGTTGTGTCCATGATACCTTGAAGATGTTCACATATCTAGGTGAAACACAGTACACAAGATCATCTCACTGAAGTCTTGCACATTTGATGTTGTGCATCTTAACATTCTGATTTTGGCCACTAGGGGGCAGGAGCTCTGAAATATATATATGAAACCTCAACCGGGTCTTTGTGATCATGATCAAACTCGTCACTGTAGAATAGATCTTGCTAAGATCTTGTCAAAACAAGTTTAAGGGTGGATTAGGTGTCACAGGTTAGGGAACACATTGCCCTTGTTATTCTTTTTCTGTAACTCGGGTTCAAAATTGAGTTAGCCGACCCCCCCCCCCCCCCCCCCCCCCAAAAAAAAAAATTCAGACATTTAGCAACATGAGCTGCCATGATAAAGGCCATTGTCACAAAGACCAGGCAGATCACCTTAGTCCTTCCTGTAGTGCGTTGCCCTTCCAGCTCTGGATCTGTCTGAATATTTAACCAGATGTTTGACTCGATCTCCAGACACTTGCATCAGGACATACCTGTTACTATGAGATGTGTTGTATAAAAATGAAAACCAAACAAATGGGGGGATCGTGTAACCGTGACTGATAGTTTGTTGATGTATCAGCACAACATGATTGACACCTTTAGATTTAACCTCATGTCATTCAACTTGATGTTTGTGATGTGGTTTTGGTTCGTAGAGATTTCTGAAGGTGTCCCAGTTTAAATTCAGTGTTAATTCTGCTCAAGTTGTGCAGTTCAACCTCATGTCTTGTGTTCAGGTCCAGGCTAAGTCTGTTCCAGTCCAGATCAAGTCTGCAGCGGGCGAGCATAAAGGTACGATACATCAGCATCCACAGACTAGCGGCTGAAACATTTTGTTGTCATAGTCATGAGTGTTTCATGTTACGTTCCAGCTGAAAGCCAAAAGGAACGAATGCAACGCCAAAGCGACTCATGCCAGGAACGACTACTTCCTCACGGTAGCAGCCGCTAACGCTCATCAGCGGCGCTACTATGAAACTGACCTACTGGACTGCATCAAGGTGAAGATGTGCGTTCTGAAAGTGCAGGAAAGTAAAGGTCTACAGTCGCCACAAAAACCTGTTTCTGTCCGGCTGTGCAGGTCTTAGACGGCAGGATCTACAAGCAGGTCAAAGAATACCTGGTCTCGATGTGTCAGACTGAGCTGGAAACATATCAGACCGTCCACAATGTCTTCAACCACCTTTTGAACAGCTCCACTGGGGTAGGTCTTCTAACCTGCCAGACAACCAGCATGCGTTAGCCCATCAGGGTGTATGACAAAGCTGACAGAGACAAAACTCATTGGACTAATTTGAGTTAGCCGCAGTTACAAGCTCTGGAGTCTGTGTTCTTTGAAACTGGTTCGTACGATGGTCCACAGCACGCCTGTAGAGAACCAAACCAAACCCCAAAGTGCTTCAAAAATCATTTTAGTCAAAAGAAACTTGGAGTGGATACTTGAGTCTTTACATAAATAAATTAATTAATTTGTCTTTCTGCTGCCCCCCGGTTCTTCTGGGTCACAACAGTTTTAACGCTGGATGCTTTTCCTGTTGCACCTCCAATTCTACATGGAGACACACGCAATCAGTTCCTAAGTGGGCACCCCGCCAAATGGTAAATGGACTGCATTTATATAGCGCTTTTCTATCTGTATCAGACGCTCAGAGCACTTTACAATAATAGCTCACATTCACCCTGATGTCAGGGTGCTGCCATACAAGGCGCTCACCACACACCGGGAGCAACTAGGGGATTAAGGACCTTGCCCAAGGGCCCTTAGTGATTTTCCGGTCAGGCTGGGATTTGAACCGAGGTTCCTCTGGTCTCAAACCCAAGTATTATTCAGTATTATTAGCACTGAAATTGTTTATATATAGAGAGAGAGACTGTTTACTCTGATTATCAGGTCCTCTTGTCCACTCTGGTACCTCAGGACAATGTAAATCAGTGGTTCCGAATATTTTGTCATTGGTGCCGTGGTTTATGTCATAGAAAGGCTGAAATTATCTTTAACGTACACAGTCTATAACTTTAATTACAATTTTTATCCACCGATGGCCGAAGGCCCGAAGGGGGATTATGTCTTGGCAATTTCCGTCTGTCTGTCCGTCCCAGAAAGGGTGTAAGTGTTCTGAAATCAACTCCTCACACTTTTAGGTGGAATTTTGTAAAACTTGGTACAAGTCCTTTCTATAGATTGATAATACGCATATTATCATATCATTTGAGTTGGGCCCATTTTCAAGGTATCAGTGTCTTTAATTTCCACAGTGGGCCAGTTTGTTGTGCAACCAGCAGAGAGAACACATTCATACATACACAGAATTAAATATGCCATGAAAACTCGCCAGACAGTGGACATAATAATACAACATAAAAAACAAGATACAATACAAACAACATAACACAATAATTAAAAACACTCATGTGATAGTGTTTAAAAAAACTATTGACAGTGGATATAAAAGAGTTCTTGTATCTATTGGTCTTAAACTAATAGTGTGAGCCTCTAACGGCTGACAGGGAGTTTCCTTGATAACCAAGCGCGATGGCCGCGGAGCAATAACCTGCCAAGTGAGGGCAGACGGAGACAGAGGGGTAAGCGGCACATCACGCGCACAGACGTTTTACACATGTAAGCAAGTTTAGGAATACTGCACATGCGTTCATCCACACAAAGGGCACGGACATCACAGACAAGATGCGGGACAAGAGAAGGAGCAAGACACGGGGACAGGACAGGTGAACTGCATGATAAAATTGCCAGTCCTCCCTTGCACGTCTCCAGCTAGTTCAGAATGCTGCCGCCCGTCTGCTAACTGGTGCACGTAAGAGAGAGCACATTACACCTATCCTGGCCTCCCTCCACTGGCTGCCTGTGCATTTTAGAATTCATTTTAAGATTCTTTTGTTTGTTTTTAAATCTTTAAATGGCCTTGCCCCACCCTACCTCTCTGAGCTGCTTCATCTTTACACCCCTGCTCGCCACCTCCGGTCAGCTGATCAGCTCCTCCTAGAGGTGCCGAGGTGTAAGCGTATGCTCAGAGGGGACCGAGCTTTTTCTGTTGTGGCTCCAAAGATGTGGAACAATTTACCACTCCACATCAGGCAGCCCTCTTCATTTTCTGTTTTTAAAACTAATCTTAAAACCTACTTTTATGTACTGGTTTTAACCCAGAATGAGATTCTCGATCTGTTTTGGTTGTTTTAACTGTTTTTACTTGTTTTAGTTTAAAATTTATTTATTTATTTGTACTTTGTGGTTTTTTGCCTTTTATGTCCCCTTGTGTACAGCACTTTGTTTCAGCTGCAGCTGTTTTTTTTTTTTGTTTTTTTTTAAGTGCTTTATAAATAAAGTTGATTTGATTGGATAAAAGGACATAGGAACAGCAAAGACACTAAAACCCCCTAAACAGACGACAACCCAACATCTAGACTCTGTACGTTTCACAAGTGGATGCCTGCATTCTGAAATCAACTCCTCTCACATTTTTAGTTGAATTTTGGAAAACTTGGTACAAATCCTTGTTATAGGTTGGTAATATGCAATATTGTAATATTGTACAAGATTGACACATTTTGGCTCAATTAACAGTTACCAGTTTCATGAGTTGGTGTCTGCATTTTGAAATCAATTATCAGATATGAAATGTTATCAGAATGTAGCCAGCACTTGTACCAAAGCATCATTTGCGAGCGGGGGATATTGTGCTTTCAGAGCACTCTTGTTTCCCTTCTTTTGTCTTCGTGTCATCTAAAGACAGTGACGTCTTGACCTGGCTTTGATTGTCCAGTAGATTAGATATATTGACTTCATCGAACTTGTACATTTCTAATTTTGACAAAACCTTCCCCGGGGCTTTGACACCATGGATTTAGATTTAGGCATCTGGACCAAAAACATCTCTGAGTTGAGTGTGACTCTAATATATGTTGGTTTTAAGTACACATTCTTGGCCGCTGATCACAAATGTGATGATTTGAGGCAGAGGCGTCAGGTGTCCTCAGGAACTGCTGCAACCTGTTATCACACATTATGATTAATGGCACATGTTGCTGGAGAATTATCAGGAACCATTACGCACAGGCAAGAATAAGTTTCTGCGTTGTTGCGCGCTATCACGCGTAACAGCGCATCATTAAGTTCCGTCATGTTGTGAATGAGGTCAATTGTTTCCACACACACCCATATTCATCCGTCAGCTGCTGAACAATTCAGATTGCTCCAGTTTGCTTCACACCAGAAGATCTTTGTGACTGCATGCTTCATTGGGCTCTGTGCCATGGAGTTGCACAGAAAGGAGGAGGAGACTGAGAGAGCCAGATGTGTGGCTCCACGCGGCTCTCATCTCACACGTTTTCCCAAACATCAGGCACATACAGCAGTTGGAACACCTTCAGGAGCACGCTGAGGAGCATTGGAACGAAACGTTTAGCCGACTTGGCATCACTGTCCTCCTTCAGCATACTGCAGCAATGAAACTGAATGCGGTGCAGCACGGTTTAATTCTGCGCATGTCAGAGAAGAATGCTGTCACGCTCGATTAAGGATCACCACTAATCAAGACAGATCAGCACGCTCAGTTGCGACCTCCACAACATGAGGCGAAATGAGGGTGGTGTGTGACATGCTCCACGAAAATCATAAATATCACGCACTATTAAGAAACCTATTCAGATGCATTAAGTCATGTTAAGAATGTCAGGAATGTGCCAAGAATGAAACAAATATGACATTCGTAACACGTCTTGCCTATGTGTAAACGCAGCATAAGATCGCCATAAGGTCAGGGACAGAACTGTAAGTTGATTTTTGTCTGTCAGTCTGTCTTATTTTCACCAAAAGATATCTTCTCAAATTAATAAACAATAGAGACCTTGCTATACATTTGAGTAGCTTTTGTCTCCATCTAGTGAATGATGTGAGTATTTCAGGGTTTCCGGTACATTTCCTACATGCATGTTTTTTTTTTTTTTTTTTTTTTGGGGATTGAAACAGCTGGTTTTTGACCCTGTGACCCCTGGACAGGTTGGTTGTTTTTGCTTTTTTTAATGTATCAGCTCAGTCTGTGATGCATTTTACTCACAAACACCTTTTTTTTCCTGATCTGTTTTAGTTTGTTGACAAGTGGGTTATTTATTTCTCTTTCTTTTTCCTGAAATCATTTGTGCAGATTCTTCGGGAGTTTCACCAGCAGCTGTTTGTCCAGAAGAATCCTGTGTTTCAGCAAAACTCTGACTTTATGTACCAGCCCATCGACGCTGACACGGTAAATCCATAAATTTTACTGATCTAATGTGGAAAAACACAGAGGAGATTAGAATTCCGAACTCTCACTATCTTTGTGGTGATTGTTGGAATTCTTTCACAGGATAAATCCGTTAACACGTCTGAGCCTCCACTTTCTTTTGTCTGTGTTCACTGTTGTTCTGATATTTAAATTAGAACGTTGAAGAAAATTATCAGCCGGCAACTCTGCACATTCCACGTCAAGCCTTTCCCAAATGAAACGGGTGGAACGGTTGGCAGCGGCTCTCGGTTGGCTCCACTCGTCTCTTTATTTCTACGTAAGACCTCTTCAACCAACTTCAGAATTTTAGGATCTTACTCTCATGTGGTCCTCCAACCCTGGATCCAAGTCAAAACCTAGATTCCAGAAGAGATTTTTATTTATTTTTTTGACGGGATCACGTCACACGTTCTCGTGGCCTTCTTTTTCTGCTCTGTCGGCTCTTTTCTCCTTGATGCTGATCCTCTGCGCCACTGGACAACACTGGACAGTTTGTTCAAATTGCAAACGCTTGTGTTGTTTTTATTGGAAGTCAAACAAGCAGCCGCCTGTTCCTAAAGAAAACATCAGTGGTCGAGACCTCCTCCCGTACCGCTCACAGCAGGCCAAGGGATCCGGTGAGGGAGGGAGCCGAAGCGGGAGGGAGGGACGGACTCGGGCTGGACTCTGAAAAGAAGTCATTGTGAGGGTCACCATCAGAGTGCAGTGGCCCAGCTCCCACCCCCAGAAAATACACACAAAAAAATTATGCCTATATATGTATATATTAGGAATATGTGTCTTTGCACAATTCAAACTGGATTTTTTTAATTAAAAAAAAATTCATATGCTTTATTTTTTTGGGAATTCTCATGTTCTCATCATGCCGTGTAGATTGTTGGGAGATGAGAAGCTTCAATGCAACATTTTCAACCGTATGAAACACCTAAAATAACACGGCTACCTCACCCCCCAAGTGTGTTTTCATGATCTGATCGTCACATGCTTTTATTTGCTCCTCCCTCTTCCTGTGTTCAGGTGATGCAGCTGCAGAAAGAGAGCGGCACCGCAGAGGAGCACAGTCTGGATAAGGAGGCCAGGAAGTGGGCGAGCCGCGTGGCTCGAGAGTACAAGAGCATCATCCACACCCAGAGAGTGAGAACCACGTCAGCAGCCGGATCAGACAAAATCTGTTTCCCTTATGACTGAAATGTCCCACACAGAGCAGGCAACAAAAATAAAAAAATAAAAAATAATAAGACCACCTGGTGCTAAAGAGTCCACCAGGTGGCAGGATGTACTCCTACTTAAACGCTCAGACCATTTGAGGTGTCTGCAGATTGACACGAGTAGTGTAATGGATCTCCCCCCGCCAACACGCACACACACAGTTGAGAACATGTGAACCACAGATTAATTACACAGTTTACATCAGTGTGATTTTGTGTATTGATGACATATTTTTAAAAGGACAACGCCATTAATTTTGATGTAGTGCACGTCGTGCTGTCGGAAATGCAGCCTGTTTTTAAAAAAAAAAAAAAAAAGCCTCGTGCTCCACTTGCTGCACACTCAGCGCACACCTGGATG
This sequence comes from Thalassophryne amazonica, assembly GCF_902500255.1. Taxonomy (NCBI): domain Eukaryota; kingdom Metazoa; phylum Chordata; class Actinopteri; order Batrachoidiformes; family Batrachoididae; genus Thalassophryne; species Thalassophryne amazonica. The sequence goes on along the minus strand of NC_047111.1, from coordinate 16,923,398 downwards.
AAATAAATTTTAAAAAAATGACAGAAACTCTCAAAAAGGAGTTGAGGGCGCAGTGTACTTCATCTCTTCCCTGTGCTGCTGTGAGATCATTAAAACGATTGTCATGCTTGACGTGAGCACACAGCCGAGCTCGCTAAAAGTCCACAGCTACAGGAAAAATAATGAGTATTCCCAACTTTTTCAGAGCGCCTGCTCATCAGGATCACTGACCTGAATGGATTTGGATCAGACAGTTGGACAAATGAATTTATTCTTGCAAAAACAAACGGCAACACCAAATAACAGTCGTGCTTCCACATCATTGGAACGTTTTCTTTTCTGTAGGAGAGACTGTTGTTTTTGCACACATCACATTGTAGAAGTCTGGCGTGTTGCATCGTCGAATTGCAATTGCAGTCACAGGCAATCGTGGTCTCCACACGCTGGTTTGTCACAGTTATAGAGCGTGAGCTTCCATGAACATGAGGACAGGTTTCACTGTGTTATTGTGTGGTGAGATCAGGAGGAGTAAAGTGTTGGTCCTGGTCCAGGTTTTCACTGTCAGGAACGTGATTCTGTTGCTTCATCTTTTAAGATCTACTCAGTTCGGTTCTTTTCCTTCTAGTCCTCACTCTGTCTGTCCACCTGCCTGTCCCTCCTACTTTTATGTTTCTGATTCTTCAGGCTCCTCGAATGCTTGAGCGTTGGCTCCTCCCACTACTCTCTACACCTACTTGTTTCTCTCTCCTCTGTGTGTCTCATTTCTTCTTGTCCTTAGGTCCGTCTTCCTTGCTGTGCCACCATCACGTCTCCTCTCCAGATCTCTTGGTTGTCATGCTCATTCTCACTGCAACTTTCTTCTTCTTCCCTGACTTTTCTCACATTCCCAACAGACGATCCGGATCAGAGGAGTTGAAACTGGGGGATGTTTTGTCACAGACTGTGACTGTGTCAAATCTGACTCCTGTCTTTAGATTCTGGAGGAATACGGGACTCAGGATGCTTCGGATCAAAACCACAGTGAGCTGGAGCCCAAGGTGGAGGTGGCCAGGCAGAGTCTCCGCAGGGCCGAGGTAGGAGGTGGTTTTCTGACCGATCCCCCCCCCCCCCCCCCCCCCCCCCCCCCCCCCCCCGTTGGTTGGTTTGTTTATTTTCTTTTTTAAAGTCAGTGGTTTTGAATTTAGTGTGGCTCTAGCACTCCACCTGCTGGCTGAAAGATGAAACATCTTTAGTTCTACAATTTATTTTTTGAATAATCAGTTTTGAGGTCCGTGTCAGACCGATGTCATTTAAATTGTGAATGTTTTCACTCACTCAGCATGTTTTCATTCTTGCCATTTATTTCCGGGTTTGTTTGTTTGTTTTTTTTGCCCACAGACGGTGAAGCTGAAAGCGGAGGCTCGTCTGGACTTGCTGCGGGAGGCGGGCATTGCTGTGGAAACGTGGCTGAAGAGCGCCATGAACCAGGTGATGGAGGAGCTGGAGAACGAACGCTGGGCCAACCTCAGTACCCATGATCCTTCATTCTCCGTAAGAGCTTTTGTTTATGTTGATTGATTTTATTTTGTTTTTTGTTTTTTCATCTGCTGTAGCCAAACAGATATCTGTATTTTATTTTGTTTTTTGTTTTTTCATCTGCTGTAGCCAAACAGATATCTGTATTTAAGACTCATATCAACATCCTGAAAAGGAGAATGATCCTTTAAAAAAAAAAAAACACAAATTGGATTAAATAACAGTAAAAAAAATTAAACTTGTTTCTGTTTATTTCTCCTGTTTTTCTTTGGGGGTCACAACAGTGGATCCAGGATGGTTCTGTGTGTTTGTTTAGCACCAGTTTTACATCAGACCAGGTGGGTCACAGGCAGCCATGATCCTTTTTTTTTTTCCAGAGTTAAGCACGCAAACCATATGTGCTACTTTTCCGCATAATAAAATTACAGAATCAATCAAATTTAAAAGCAAAAACATTTTATTCATTCATTCAGTTTCTGCCACTTATTTGGGTTGGGGTGGCAGCAGCCCAAGCAGCTCATCCCACACTTCCCTATCCTCATCCAATTCTTCCCGGGCTGATCCCAACCCAGGTGGGAGATGTAATCCCTCCAGCATGTCCTGGATCTTCCTTGGGACCTCCTCCCAGTTGGACATGCCTGGAAGTCCTCCCTAGGGAGACCACCAGGGGGCATCCTCACCAGACACCTGAACCAGGATAATTCCTCCCCGATAGTTGAGCTTCTCACCCACTCCTTGAGTGAAAGCCCAGATATCTGACGGAGGAGCCTCATTTCTGCCGCTTGTATCTATGACCTTGATCGTCCGGACATTACCCAGAGCTTATGACCCTAGGTGAGGATAGGAGCGTAACAAGAGGGCTAAATCGAGATTCCCACCTTGTGGCTCAGGTCTTTCTTGGTACAGGAAACGTCCACAGCACCTCAGACCCTGCCTCAATCTGTCTGTCAATCTCTTATGTGAGACTTATGAGCAAGACCCCAAGACACTTGAGCTCCTCTGCTGATATAAAAAGCTTTAAATGGAGTAATTTGTGTTTTTTCCGCTGCTAGTCAGACAACTGAAGACGCTTCCTTGGTGACATTTGATGACATTTGGTTAGTGCGCGTGTTCCTGGATCAAAGCCCCCCTACCCATTCTCTGTGTAATGTGGAGTTGCTTCAGGAATCATATCTGCTCTGGTGACCCCGAGTGGAAAAGGGAGCTGCTGACAGTAGTAAATTTTCTTGATGTTTTTGGCCGTTTGATCTACAATTACAATGATTTTTAGTGTGATTTTCACAGTGATGTTGAAGAACAGCGGGAACATTTTGTCCATTTGCATTGTGTTATTTTTGATTTTTTTTTAAACTAGGCTGTATGTGTGATATTTCAGGGAACAGCAGATTTGGAGCGGGAGGATGAGGAGGAGACTGAGGACAGCGGAGAGGTTCTGGATGACTGCAGCTCGAGTCCGTCCAGCACCTTAAAAAATTATCCCCTCACCTGCAAAGTCCTTTACTCCTACAAGGTAAAAACAGGCCCGCTTTACACCTGTGCCGCCGCCATTTAGAGCAGAAATTAAATCTGAATAGAATGGAGCCTTTATTGTCATTGCACATACATATATTCATACAGTGAAAATTGTCCTCTGCATTTAACCATCCTAATTACAGTCAGACACAATCCAACCACTAGGGGCAGTGTGCAGCCACAGTCCAGCACCTGGGGACCAACTCCAGATGTAGAGATGCTGCCTTGGTCAGGGGCAGAGAAAGGAGCCTAAATAAGATGGATAATTGATTAATCTGTAAATTGACAATTCAGAGATTCATCTCTCCCACTGAGAACCTCAAACAGGTGAATTCCAGCCAACTGCCACATGGTGGCACTATATTATAGCACTATAGTAACATTATTTCAAAAAGCAGTGCATGGCGTAGTGCAAGTGTCATTGCTCACTTCCAACGATCACAGTTGTCAGTTTCATGGTTAACGCCCACATGGACTTGTGTACACAGGTTAGTGCACTTACACAGACCCAAAACTGCCAAAATTGGTCTGTAAAGTTGAGTGCTGAGTTTTCTGCTGTGGGTGGGCTCCTGATACATGAACGTGCCATATGTACATCGAAAGTGGATTTTTTTTTTTTTTTTTTTTTTTTTTTTATGAAATAAAAGTAAAATCTTCTGGAATTTTTTCACACTGGTTTTCTTTTCTGGACTGGTTGTCTGCCTGCGTGGTGACTTTCCAGGACCTGAGGTGTTTCTGCCGTGTGGTTGGTGCGGAGATGTACAGCAGCTTCATACGCTCCCAGAACGGAGCCAACTGTCATCAGTAAACTGCTTCTCCTCAGGGAGCTTTGGTGCCTGTGTCTGTAAATTATCCACCTGCACACATTGATGCTTTGCATACATCAACAAAAAAACCTCTTAAATATTGTGAAAGGTGGCAGTTATCTATTTTAGCTGTAATTCCATCAGGCAGCCACATGGTGGGAATCGACTCAGGCTGAAATGAGTCCTCGTGTTATCATAATTTAAAATAGCATTTAAAAAGTTTACAGTCAGAAATTGGAAGTGTGCACGTTTTCCTAACACGTAACTAATGTGACTGGAATCTAGTGATCAAAACTAAGTCCAGAGTACTGAGCTACCCGGCTTAAAGTGACTCATCACAACTACTGGTTTAATTCCGTCCAGGTGCCAATCACGCTGGGAACGACCCAGATCTTTATAGAACTAAGGACCAGCTTCTGACTTCCTATTAGAGCACAAACACCACCGCAGGAGTCCCAAGATCACTGTGTGTCTAAAATATGTATTAAAAATAGTCTCTGGTACTTTAAACATCTGGTACCATCTGTGGTCAACATGTTTGGATCATGTGTAGTACTAATTATGGAACTCTGTTCTCCACCATGTTCATTTATCAAACTTACTCAACAATGTCAAGATCCAATATATATATATATATATATATATATATATATATATATATATATATATATACACATATACGAGGGCTGTCAAAGTTAAGGTCCTTTTTATTTTTTTCAAAAGCTATATGGATTTCATTCATATGTTTTTACGTCAGACATGCTTGAACCCTCGTGCGCATGCGTGAGTTTTTCCACGCCTGTCGGTGACGTCATTCGCCCGTGAGCACTCCTTGTGGGAGGAGTCGTCCAGCCCCTCGTCGGAATTCCTTTGTCTGAGAAGTTGCTGAGAGACTGGCGCGTTGTTTGATCAAAATTTTTTCTAAACCTGTGAGACACATCGAAGTGGACACGGTTCGAAAAATTAAGCTGGTTTTCAGTGAAAATTTTAACGGCTGATGAGAGATTTTGAGGTGATTCTGTCGCTTTAAGGACTTTTCACGGTGCGAGACGTCGCTCAGCGCTCTCAGGCGGCGTCGTCAGCCTGTTCAAGCTGAAAACCTCCACATTTCAGGTTCTATTGATCCAGGACGTCGTGAGAGAACAGAGAAGTTTCAGAAGAAGTCGGTTTCAGCATTTTATCCGGATATTCCACTGTTAAAGGAGATTTTTTTAATGAAAGACGTGCGGACAGGTCCGCGCGTCGGGACGCAGCCGCCGCGACGCTCCGCCACAGGAAAAACACCTCTGTTGAAAGCCTTAAGGACAAGTTGGAACATGTCCTGCCTGTTAAACAATTTCTCATATACTCACTCCACTGAAAGCCATCAAAAGCCGCCTGGATTTTACAAATGGTTATCAACACGGAGGTGTTTTTCCTGTGCCGCCGCACCGCGTCGGCTGCGTCCCGACGCGCGGATCCGTCCGCACGTCTTTCATTAAAAAAATCTCCTTTAACAGTGGAATATCCGGATAAAATGCTGAAACCGACTTCTTCTGAAACTTATCTGTTCTCTCACGACGTCCTGGATCAATAGAGCCTGAAATGTGGAGGTTTTCAGCTTGAACAGGCTGACGACGCCGCCTGAGAGCGCAGCGCGACGTCTCGCACTGTGAAAAGTCCTTAAAGCGACAGAATCACCTCAAAATCTCTCATCAGCTGTTAAAATTTTAACTGAAAACCAGCTTAATTTTTCGAACCGTGTCCACTTCGATGTGTCTCACAGGTTTAGAAAAAATTTTGATCAAACAACGCGCCAGTCTCTCAGCAACTTCTCAAACAAAGGAATTCCGACGAGGGGCTGGACGACTCCTCCCACAAGGAGTGCTCACAGGCGAATGACGTCACCGACAGGCGTGGAAAAACTCACGCATGCGCACGAGGGTTCAAGCATGTCTGACGTAAAAACATATGAATGAAATCCATATAGTTTTTGAAAAAAATAAAAAGGACTGTTACTTTATTGACAGCCCTCGTGTGTGTGTGTGTATGTATATATATATATATATATATATATATATATATATATATATATATATACGAGGTCCGTTAGAAAAGTAACGGACCTTTTTATTTTTTGCAAAAACTATATGGATTTTAATCGTGTGATTGCATCAGCCAAGCTTGAACCTTCGTGCGCATGCGTGAGTTTTTTCACGCCTGTCGGTTGCGTCATTCGCCTGTGAGCACGCCTTGTGGGAGGAGTGGTCCAGCCCCCTCGTCGGATTTTCATTGTCAGGAAATTGGCTGATAGACTGCCACTTTGCTTCATCAAAGTTTTTTCAGAAAGTGTGAGAGACAGCCAAGTGGAAACCATTTGGAAAATTCAGATGGCTTTTGGTGAAGATCTTATGGGGATCACACAGATTAAGGACAATTACAACTGGATTAAAGACGGCCCACAGCGGCGGATGGCGCACCGAGCGGCGATCGACAGGCTCAAACGACCAGATCATTTCCAAAGTGAACGCTTTGTTGATCCGGGACGTTGTCTGACTACCAGAGAAATGGCAAGACAGCTGGACATAGCACTTTTTCGGCACATTCCACTAGGGGTGTCGGAAAAATCGATTCACGTCCGAATCGCGATTCTTATTTATTACGATTCGATCCAAAATGTCCAAGAATCGATTTTTTAAAAGCATATTTTAAACATAATCTTGCTTACTTGCTGCGTGTAGTTTGTCAGGCAACGGCTTCCGTACTACAGCGTCCCCGCGAGGGGGGGTGGTGGTCCGGCGTGCTTCAAACACTCGTGCGCTGCAGAGTTCAGTGGCTGTAGCTTAGCATGGCGAACGAAGAGCTAATTCAGCCAGCACCGTCTTTGCTGAAGGCAAATGTTTGGGCGCATTTTGGATTTTATTATTTGCTGCGTAAGAAGGAGCTTGACATGACTTATGCAGTGTGCAGAATCTGCAAAATGAAAGTCAAGTACTTCGGAAACATTTCAAATCCGCAAGCCCACATGCTACGCCATCACCCGGAGCTAAAAGAGGGGAGCAGCGTTATCTGCCGACTACTGACCAGTGCTTCGCTAAACTGCCAGCCAACTCCGAACGAGCAAAGCAGATAAGTAAATTTACATCTAGAATCACTTGATTAACCTTGTAAAGCTGCATTTTCTTAAACATAAACATTTTTTAAGTAATATAACTATTTCTCAGAGCTCTTTGAATCGAAAATCGATTCTGAATCGAATCGTCACCCCAAGAATCGGAATCGAATTGAATCGTGAGTTGTTGTACGATTCACATCCCTACATTCCACTGTTACAGGAGTTTTTTGTCATGAAAAGACGTGTGGAGGAATTCGCGCGTCGGGACGGAGGCGCAGGGCACAGCACAAAAAGCAACGTCGTGATGAAGCCTCACAGGACATGTTGTGGCATGTCCAGCTCGTCCACAATTTCCCGGTTAGTCACACGACTGAAAAGCCACCGAAAGCCATCTGAATTTTCCGAATGGTGCAAGAGCTGGGCATGTTAGGGCTTGTCCTGTGAGACCAACACGGAGGTGCTTTCGTGTCGCGCCATGAGCGGCTCCGTGGCGAATTTCTCTGCTCCTCTTTCCATTACAAAAACTCCTGTAACAGTGGAATATGCCGAAAAAGTGCTGTGTCCAGCTGTCTTGCCATTTCTCTGGTAGTCAGACGACGTCCCGGATCAACAAAGCGTTTACTTTGGAAATGATCTGGTCGTTTGAGCCTGTCGATCACCGCTCGGTGCGCGCCATCCGCCGCTGTGGGCCGTCTTTAATCCAGTTGTAATTGTCCTTAATCTGTGTGATCCTCATAAGATCTTCACCGAAAACCATCTGAATTTTTCAAATGGTTTCCACTTGGCTGTCTCTCACACTTTCTGAAAAATTTTGATGAAGCAAAGCGGCAGTCGATCAGCCAATTTCGTGACAATGAAAATCTGACGAGGGGGCTGGACCACTCCTCCCACAAGGCGTGCTCACAGGCGAATGACGCAACCGACAGGCGTGAAAAAACTCACGCATGCGCACGAAGGTTCAAGCTTGGCTGATGCAATCACACATGATTCAAATCCACATAGTTTTTGCAAAAAATAAAAAGGTCCATTACTTTTCTAACAGACCTCGTGTGTGTGTGTGTGTGTGTGTGTGTGTGTGTGTGTGTGTGTGTGTGTGTGTGTGTGTGTGTGTGTGTGTGTGTGTGTGTGTGTGTGTGTGTGTGTGTACACACACACATATACATATATACACATACATACATATATACACACACATATACATACATACATACATATATACACACACACATACGGGGTGAACACAAAAACACTCCTTGGTTCCAAATATGTATAATATCAAAAGTCACTTGTAACATTATTCATGTGACTTTTGATATTATAAATATTTGGAACCATGGGGTGTTTTTGTGTTCATCCTGTATAGTTGTATGCAAATGTTTGGGCACCTCTGATAATTTTCATGATTTTCCTTTATAAATCATTGGTTGTCTGGATCAGAAATTTCAGTTAAATACATCATATAGCAGATGAACACACTGATATTTGAGAAGTGAAATGAAGTTTCTAGTATTTACAGAAAGTGTGCAATAATTATTTTAACAAAATTAGGTGCATAAATTTGGGCACCTTTGTCATTTTATTGATTTGAATACATTTAGCACTAATTATTGGAACACAAAATTGGTTTGGTAAGCTCATTGACCCTTGACCTCTTTACACAGGTGAATCCAATCATGAGAAAGGGTATTTAAGGTGGCCATTTGCAAATGTTTCCCCTCTTTGCATCGCTACTAAATGAGTGGCAACATGGGAGCCTCTAAACAACTCTCAAATGACCTAAAAACAAAAGTTGTTCAACATCATGGTTTAGGGGAAGGATACAAAAAGCTATCTCAGAGATTTCAGCTGTCAGTTTCCACTGTGAGGAACATAGTGAGGAAATGGAAGACCGCAGGCACAGTACTAGTTAAGGCCTGAAGTGGCAGGCCAAGAAAAATCTCAGGTAAGCTGAAACGGATGGTGAGAACAGTCATAGACACCCCCCCCCCCCCCCCCCCCCCATTGACCACTCACATCACTGATGTTAAGTAGCATCATATGCTGTGGTGTGCACATGTGCTACACAGTTCTTGTTAAACTCGCCCCCAGGAAGACTTTTCTGCAACTTATCTTTATTGCGACAATGGATGAACACACAGGTGATTGTATTTTATTTGTTTATTTGAATTCCAGGCATCTCAGCCAGATGAGCTGACCATTGAGGAGCAAGAGATCCTGGAGGTCATTGATGATGGAGACATGGAAGACTGGGTCAAGGTGCATGACGTCACCACACACGTGATCTGTGCTGTTGGCGATTGTACCCAAAACACTGTGATACATAACTGAATCTTAGGCCAAAACTTTGTGTTTGTTAAATTTCCAGGCCAGGAACTGCAGTGGGCAGGTTGGATACGTTCCGGAGAAGTACCTGCAGCTTCCATTCTCCAACAGCCTGCTCAGCATGCTGCAGTCTCTGGCTGCCCTGGATGCCCGATCCCACTCCTCCAGTAACTCCACCGAACCTGAAACCGAAATACCAACCGGCTCAGTCAATGGAGACTCCAGCGGTAAGGGATGGAAGCGCTCGCTAAGGCTGAGGTGTCTGATTCAGGTGGGACAGACTCCAACAATCACTCAGGAGTTTAAAAAAATTCCCGTCCTCATGAATGGGATTTGTGCATTTAGTTCAGTTGCAGCTCAGCTGGAACAATAATGACTTCATCTGGTGGTTTCCACTTTTTTCAACCAATTCAGAAGAAGACATGAAGACATTATTATTTAATGTTTAATATTTAATGCAAGAGTTTGGGACAGAACGATGCACTCAGCTTAGAGTTCAATACAATTCATGATTCAATTTTTGTCCAGTTTCCCTTTTTTTTTCCTCCAGAATGAGCTGCAAATTTACTGAAAATTTGTCCTTTATTTCTATAAATCGCACGAAACATGCATCATTTTCCTTACACTGCAACTAAATTCATATTTTATCTTGAATAACAATAATAAAAATGGGATTTTTCGAACAAATCCAAAATAAAAATAACCAAATAAAAAAAATATGTTGTCCTACAGCTGACAAATTATTAAATTTCTGGTGGCTCAAATGACATTACTTTATGATTAAAAAAAAAACTGTTATGTGTCGACGCGGGTTGAGGAGCGGACCTGCGTCTGACGGAACCCAGCGCTAAAATAACCAGAAAGCGGTTCCAATAACAAAACAATTTATTTTTCCACCCTCTGGTGCATAACAAAGTGTATGAACAAAAGATGCGTCAGTCTGGTGGAGTGAAGGCTGGCACGCTCTCCAGCGCCTAAAAAGATCGAAGCCCGGCACTTCTGGACTCACTTTACCGCCAAACACCCCCCAGGTGGACACGACAAACCGACTCTGCGAAGGATAGAAAAGGTGAGGTAAGTCAGCAGCTACAACCAATATCCTTCAAAATGCACACACTATCAGCAACACATCTAGGTCTGTATTTAAGCTTTATGTAAATGAGCAGCTTCTCACAACAGGTGGAGGATTACCACTCTGCACGCCACGGCAGTGAGAAGCGAGCTGCACAATTCTCATCACAATTCAAATCTACTGCGTAACAAAATACCAAGTTACTATCAACAATTAGTCAAACAATTAATCACCTCAGATGTGTGCTGACAGCATGTGTCCCTCACCCTTCTTCCTTCACAGGCACGATGTGTCAAACCCAGGCGCGGTCCTCAGCGTCTAACAAACGGACATCACAAGGTCGAGTTCCCGGCAATTCTGCTTGAATCACACATGGCTTAAATGCAGAACGCCATCTCATTATCTGCTTCAGCTGAAAGTCTTTAAGGTTGCACTTGAGCACCATCCACAGGTGCTGCACATAACGTTGATGAGGGTGAAGGACTCTTCAGCCAGCACCTCCTCCACAGACAAATCAGTTTTCATACCACCTGGAGAGCAAAGAAAAGAAAAGAACACCAAAATGTCCAGTCACACCCCCCCCAACACACAACAAAAACATTACAAATAGCAGTACAAAGACCTACAATGTCCACTACGACCAGCATTCTGCTACTTTGAAAAACTAGTATCTGTAACTGACGCGATGGTCACTTACTCAGAGCTCCAGCATTCCTCTGTGGAGAGAGGAGAACCTTCCAGAAGGACAACCATCTCTGCAGCAATCCACCAATCAGGCCTGTATGGTAGAGTGGCCAGCCAGAAGCCACTCCTTAGTAAAAAGCACATGGCAGCCCACCTGGAGTTTGAGAAAAGGCATCTGAAGGACTCTCAGACCACAAGAAACAAAATTCTCTGGTCTGATTAGACAAAAATTGAACTCTTTGGTGTCATGTTTTGAGGAAACCAGGCACCATCCCTACAGTGAAGCATGGTGGTGGCAGCATCATGCTGTGGGGATGTTTTTCAGCAGCAGGAACTGGGAGACTAGTCAGGATTGAGGGAAAGATGAATGCAGCAATGTACAGAGACATCCTGGATGAAAACCTGCTCCAGAGCGCTCTTGATCTCAAACTGGGGTGACGGTTCATCTTTCAGCAGGACAATGACCCTAAGCACACAGCCAAGATATCAAAGGTGTGTCTTCAGGACAACTCTGTGAATGTCCTTGAGTGGCCCAGACCTGAATCCGATTGAACATCTCTGGAGAGATCTGAAAATGTCTGTGCACCGCCACTCCCTGTCCTACCTGATGGAGCTTGAGAGGTGCTGCAAAGAGGAATGGACCAAAACTGTCCAAAGATAGGTGCACCAAGCTTGTGGCACCATATTCAAGAAGACTTCAGACTGTAATTGCTGCCAAAGGTGCATCAACAAAGTATTGAACAAAGGGTGTAACTACTTATGTACATAGGATTTCTCAGTTGTAGTTTTTTTTTTTTTCTCTCTTTCTTGTTACCCGAGGCCATCAAATATGGCCATTGAGGCTTTGCGTGCATCTGTGCTCACCATAAGTCCAGTCCTATTACGGCCAGGGTCTTCAAATTTACAGGGAACATTCTTGGGACACAGACATTTTTTTTGAGTGGTGGGGGTGACAGCAAATCAGAGTAGAGCAGCACCCTGACGTCAGTGGCTGGTCTCTCCAAAACCACCTTTCTCATATATTATTTACAAGCTAGCGAGAAGTAAACAGTTCTAAAACTGAAAACGCCGTTTTTGGAACCTGATAACACCTCTGGAGTTATTTACAAGACATTTCACGGATGTTAGCACGGTGATGTCACAGGCTGGTCTAGCTTGCTGCAAAACTCCATTTTGTTTGTGTGTAACTATATTCACTTTGTCATATATTATGTAAAAGCTAGCGAGAAATAAACACCTCTAAAAGTGAAAATGCTGTTTTTGTAACCTGAAAACACCTCTAGCTAGAGTGATTTACATTTCGCGGATGTCAACGTGCACACTAACCTCTGTTAACTCAAAGTTAACATCTGCTCTTGTCAAAAGCTTATATATGCAGATGCATACACTCCTGCAGATGCCGCTAAAATATAAATATTGTTTATGATTGATTGATAGAGGGGCTTTATTGAACACGTGCAAATGGTACGTAAGACAGTAGGATCTTAATAATTAATTGGACAACTACAAATTATGAAGATGATGATGCTCATACAGCCAAGGATATTTTAGCATTACATATTTAAAAAAACTTGCAAAAATTTTAAAAACTTTTTTTTCATGTTGTCATTATGGGGTGTTGTGTGTAGAATTTTGAAGGAAAAAATTAATTTACTCAGTTTTGGAAGAAGCCTGTAGCACAACAAAATGTGGAAAAAGTGAAGCGCTGTGAATACTTTCCGGGTGCACTGTAAATGTAAATGCTATTTTTATTTTTCTCACCATCCATTGATTCAAAAGCATCGTGCGATTTAAAAAGGAGCACTCCAATTGGCTGTTGCCTCAGCTCCGCTCCAGTCAGGAGAAAATGCGGAGTTTATCACTTTATACATTTGGATTACATCTTGGAATTTCAAGTTACCAGTGCTGTAAAATATCATCTGCATCAGAATTCAATGTGTCTTGTGAAAGCAATGTATTAAAGAGGGGCACGGCGAAGCTGCACCCTCTGGTGCCTGAAGATGGAAGTGGCGTCTTGGTGTTTGTGCAACATCTAGTGCCACTAAACATTCACAGTACCTTTAAACCTATGTTACAGTGACCCCTAGTGGTGTTTGAGTGAGCTGTGCAGGATGCACCGTGTTATTTGGACCAGCAGTGGGCATTTAGATGATCATGTGATCATAAGTCAATGCCGTTTTAAACTTTAAACCTGATTCATGCTCTCTTTCACTTTTCGGATTCTCAACCTTTTCCACTCTGTTCCAGTGTCATTTGCAAAGGCCCTGTACGACTACGCGGCGCAAACGGACGATGAGCTGTCCTTTCCGGAAGGCGCCATCATCCGCATCCTCAGCAGAGAGACCCACGAGGACGACGGATTCTGGGAGGGCGAGTTTAACGGCGTTGTGGGCGTGTTTCCAGCCGTTCTGGTGGAGGATCTAAACAGCACCAGCGAGAATGGAGACTCCTCCAGAGACGGCAGCACACAGGTGACCTTTACCACAAACATTATGGAGAAATTTCAACATTTTGGCCGGCGCTTCCTGCAGAATTAGCCGTTTTCTATAAAAAGTCAAATCTGAAGTCATACCTCATTTTTCTGTGAATTACGTGATTTCCAGATAAGGAATGTGTAGCTGTTTGTTTCGGATATTGTTCCATTTACTTGGACCATTTGAGTCCTCGACATGGTTAGTTTTGGACATTTTGACTGAGTTCTGTCTCTTGTTGTGCTCAAGGCGTCGCCCTCGTCTGTGGCTCAGTGCGATCGATCCCCTCACAGTCCCTTCCACCCAGGGCCCCTCCACAGCAGCCCCCTTCAGACACCCACCACGGCCTCTCCACAGGCCAGTCCCTCCAGCGCCACAGCCTCTCCCATTGGCCGACCGCCATCCTATCACAACGGGCATCACAGGCCACCGCCAGCATCGCACAAAAGTAAGACAGCAGTTTGTGTTAACTGTAGGTATGACATAAGACTGTTTCAGACACTGCTCTGGTTCTGTCTTGGTCTTTAGATCCAGCCCAAGGTTCTCCACAACCTCCTAAATACCCAGATAGTGCATCCGGCACCATTCGCCCCGTGAGTGACGCTGACACTTCCAGAATTATTTTTCCTGTTGCCTTTTGTGTTGCAGACAGATTCTCCAGATGTGTGTGGATCCAGAATCTGTTCTTCACCAATTGAAGACTTCAACATTAATAATGTTTTTAATTCTGAGATGAAATGGGCAACATTCATCCATACCTTGGATAAACTCTCGTCACACTCAGTCACGTTTCCAAGACATCCTCAGAAGACTGGGTGGATGCAGTAAGAACTTGTAGATTGTAGTAGGCGTGCAGGAGACACCAGTAAGGACATGGTGCGGTCTCTCTAAACATGGACGATGTGATTGAACAGGACATAGTGAGAACTTAAGGACGTCGTAATGACTGCATCCACCTATTAATGATGTAATTAAACCATTGATTTCTATTTACTCACTAGTTGGAGGGCCGCGGCGATCCGCTTATTCGCTGGCTGTTGCCAGAGCGTTGGCATCTTGGTTAGCGTTTAACAACCAGACATGAATAGAAATCGATGTGGGCATGATCAATGTTTACAAGAGAGTTTCACCATAAATCTGCATTTTCCGTGCTTTTACATTTATTCAAACTCACATTTGTACAGCCACTGTTTACCAAAACAAATACAGAAGAGGATCAGACTGTTTATACAACCCCTGGCAAAAATTATGGAATCACCGGCCTCGGAGGATGTTCATTCAGTTGTATAATTTTGTAGAAAAAAAAAAAGCAGATCACAGACATGACACAAAACTAAAGTCATTTCAAATGGCAACTTTCTGGCTTTAAGAAAAACTATAAGAAATCAGAAAAAAAATTGTGGCAGTCAGTAACGGTTACTTTTTTAGACCAAGCAGAGGGAAAAAAATGGAATCACTCAATTCTTTGGAAAAAATTATGGAATCATGAAAAATAAAAGAACGCTCCAACACATCACTAGTATTTTGTTGCACCACCTCTGACTTTTATAACAGCTTGCAGTCTCTGAGGCATGGACTTAATGAGTGATAAATAGTACTCTTGATCAATCTGGCTCCAACTTTCTCTGATTGCTGTTGCCAGATCAGCTTTGCAGGTTGGAGCCTTGTCATGGACCATTTTCTTCAACTTCCACCAAAGATTTTCAATTGGATTAAGATCCGGACTATTTGCAGGCCATGACATTGACCCTATGTGTCTTTTTGCAAGGAATGTTTTCACAGTCTTTGCTCTATGGCAAGATGCATTATCATCTTGAAAAATGATTTCATCATCCCCAAACATCCTTTCAATTGATGGGATAAGAAAAGTGTCCAAAATATCAACGTAAACTTGTGCATTTATTGATGATGTAATGACAGCCATCTCCCCAGTGCCTTTACCTGACATGCAGCCCCATATCATCGACTGTGGAAATTTACATGTTCTCTTCAGGCAGTCATCTTTATAAATCTCATTGGAACGGCACCAAACAAAAGTTCCAGCATTATCACCTTGCCCAATGCAGATTCGAGATTCATCACTGAATATGACTTTCATCCAGTCATCCACAGTCCACGATTGCTTTTCCTTAGCCCATTGTAACCTTGTTTTTTTTCTGTTTAGGTGTTAATGATGGCTTTCGTTTAGCTTTTCTGTATGTAAATCCCATTTCCTTTAGGCGGTTTCTTACAGTTCGGTCACAGACGTTGACTCCAGTTTCCTCCCATTCGTTCCTCATTTGTTTTGTTGTGCATTTTCGATTTTTGAGACATATTGCTTTAAGTTTTCTGTCTTGACGCTTTGATGTCTTCCTTGGTCTACCAGTATGTTTGCCTTTAACAACCTTCCCATGTTTGTATTTGGTCCAGAGTTTAGACACAGCTGACTGTGAACAACCAACATCTTTTGCAACATTGCGTGATGATTTACCCTCTTAAGAGTTTGATAATCCTCTCCTTTGTTTCAATTGACATCTCTCGTATTGGAGCCATGATTCATGTCAGTCCACTTGGTGCAACAGCTGTCCAAGGTGTGATCACTCCTTTTTAGATGCAGACTAACGAGCAGATCTGATTTGATGCAGGTGTTAGTTTTGGGGATGAAAATTTACAGGGTGATTCCATAATTTATTCCTCAGAATTGAGTGAGTCCATATTTTTTTCCCTCTGCTTGGTCTAAAAAAGTAACCATTACTGACTGCCACAATTTTTTTTCTTGATTTCTTATAGTGTTTCTTAAAGCCAGAAAGTTGCCATTTGAAATGACTTTAGTTTTGTGTCATGTCTGTGATCTGCTTTTTTTTTTTCTACAAAATTAAACAACTGAATGAACATCCTCCGAGGCCGGTGATTCCATAATTTTTGCCAGGGGTTGTATAATAGACTTGAGTTAATTTGTCCCAGTCCAGATAGAAAATAATACCATCAGTTTGTCAAACACACCGTGTCTGCCACGACACCAGATACTAGTCTGATCCTTAATTAATTTCATTATGAAGTTAAAAATAATCAGGGGTGAAAGTAAGAGCTTCGCACGCTCGCATCATATTAAAGATATTAATATTAAAGGCTGCTCTTAACACACCTGTGGCGCTGCTTTTACAGAGCGCTTCTCCGTGAAAATATAAATAAATAAAATGAAACAGCCACACCAGCCAGGGTGAAAGTAAGCTTATTCAATCATTTCTGGACCAAGTTCAAAAAATCTGAAAACACTACACTGGAATAATGGAATATATCATGGAGGAATTAATCTCACTCGTGTATATTCTGATATTAGTAGATTATACAATGTCAAAGCAACTGTCATGTCAGGCTAATTGAGAGGAAAAAGCATTTTCATTCTATGAATTTGCTCTTACAGAATGTCAGGATGGAAAACCTGATGTGAAGAAAAAAACGAGACTAATTAAAAAGGGATAAATTGAGACTTATGAAAGTGAGACTTCTAATTGAATCACTAAATGAATGGTGAGATATTTATCACAACAAAGGATTCAGGCAGTAAAACTGAATTCACTACTTTACAGAATACAGATCGACACAAAAAAAAACTTTCTAACCTTTATTCACCAGTTCTAATCATTTCCCCACATCATTAATATTACATATAATACTCATTTATGAAAGCTCACACCACAGTCCTTTGTCAGCTTACTGCTGCACCTGAACGCTGCACAAAACAGCATTTTTAGATCACTTTAACCAAAGTTTAAGTCAGCGAATAATCTCACTCGTCACTAGGGTTGGGTATTGAGAACCAGTTCTTTTTGAGTAGCGTTAAGAAATGATTCGATCCACCGACATCAACAGCCTTTTTGCTTAACGATTCCCTTATCGGTCCTTCAGAGCAGGTGTTGTTTTTGAGGGTGTTTGTCGGGAAAATGATCATTTCTCTAAGTTGATTACAGACCCTACAGCGGGTCTGTCATCAGCCGTTTCTGCAGGGCGACTCCACTTTGAAGCGTGAACCATTGAAGCAATGCTTCGATCCACTAGCTTGTTGGTTCTTTGATTCACTGCTCTTCAGAAATGCCAAGTCTGCTTCTTAACTCCTCTCAAAGCCATTAAAATATTGTGAGTCACTTTTGTGTGGATTAAAGTCACTAACTGGGACTCTTGTCTTGTTGCAGTCAAGAAACGAGAGTCGTCCTCCATTCAGTTGACACAGCTCCAAACGCTGCACGGCTCTCTGCTGAGACAGAGTCCGGTCGGAATTAATAACTTCAAATTGAATTGCCACTT
The DNA here is from genome assembly GCF_902500255.1 of Thalassophryne amazonica. Classification (NCBI taxonomy): domain Eukaryota; kingdom Metazoa; phylum Chordata; class Actinopteri; order Batrachoidiformes; family Batrachoididae; genus Thalassophryne; species Thalassophryne amazonica. The sequence goes on along the minus strand of NC_047111.1, from coordinate 16,905,659 downwards.
CAAATAAAATGACACGTCTTACAAACTTTGTAATACAGACAAGAAACTACAATCGACTAAAACGTTTTTTTCCTCCTAAAATGAGACGTCCTGCATTCTTTATGAATTACATCCTGACGGGCAGCACAGCAGCTGCAAGAGCTCAGCTCAGATATATGGAAAGATATCCATGCTAATAATGTCTGAAAGGAAATGCTTTTGAAAAAACTACAGATTTTGTTTTTTTCTATTTAAGTCCAGCGATCAAGGATCCACCATGTAGAGTTTATTATGTCCACAGTTTATTGATCCAATGACCAATTTCATATTTATTTACTTTAAGACTCAATAAAATCTTGTTCAATTTAATTGGCTTATAAAGCGCCAAATCACAACAAAAGCCATCTCAAGGCGCCTCACATAGAACAGTTCAACATAAAAAAAATTTAAATAAATAAATAAAAATTTAAAAATTCAAATACATTATTTAAAACATAAGTAAAGAATAAAACATAAAAAAATGAAAACTTCATAAGAAACAGAATAAAAATAGGTTTTAAGTCTTGACTTTAAAATGTCCACAGACTCTGACTGCCTCACGGTTGCAGGAAGACCGTTCCACAGAGTGGGTGCACGAAAAGAAAAAGCTCTTTGACCCGCTGACATAGAAAAGCTGTAAAGCCTACTTTTAGTACACAAAAAATTCACAAGAGGTATCGATAAAGAATCGGATCAATAAGCAGAATCAATAATGGTATCTTATCGAGACCCATCCCTCCTTGTCACTCACTCAACCGCTTATCCGGGGTCCAGTCGCAGGGGGCAACAGCTCCAGCAGGGGACCCTAGCCTTCCCTTTCCTGGGCCACATTGACCACCTCTGATTGGAGGATCCCAAGGCATTCCCAGGCCACCGAGTTCTGGGTTTTCCCCGGGGTCTCCTCCCAGATGGACGTGCCTGGAACACCTCCCTAGGGAGGCGCCCAGGAGGCATCCTTACCAGATGCCCGAACCACCACCTTTTGGCACAGCTCCCTTTTCATCACAACAGTACGATAGAGTGAATGCGATACCGCCCCTGCTGCGCCAATTCTTCGGCCAATCTCACGCTCCATTGTCCCCCCACTCGTGAACAAGACCCCGAGGTACTTGAACTCCTTCACTTCAAATGCAAATAATCTATTTCTATTTATTCTAATGCCTGACGACGTGCAATAATGACAAGCAAGATGGTGGCTGCCTGGCAACAGCTCACAGGCTGCATCTGCCATCTACTGGATTAAATAGAAATTGATGAATTTAACCTAGTTGGGAGTTCTTTGAAATCACATGAACAGAGTTTCCCAGCAGCAGTTTGTGGACCGTGTTGTGAAATGTGCCGGTTGCTGTCCATGGTGCTGAAACACAGCCAAATTTGCTTTATTTCTGTGTAAAGTGACTATTTTAAATGCTGTTTCTCAACATGTCATTAATCTGATAACATTTAGGGCCTGATTTACTAAAGGTTTGAGCGTGTAAAAAAAAAAAAAAAAAAAAAATCACTGTAACTCCCACAAAAAAGTGTATGCTGATTGACTAATGAAATGCACTGAGCTACGATTGCGTCTGTAATTTGACACATTTGAAAACTTGGTGCTAGCTTACCCAATGTTGTGCCATCAACACAGACAGGCATGAATGTGATTTTAAAGGCATTCCCTGTGAGCTGTTTGGGTCTGCGTTTCTTTGTTTTCACTTAATCTTCAGAAACACAGAAAACATCACAATTGAACATTAAATTACGGCTGAAACGATTAGTCGAGTAACTCGAATAATTCGATTACAAAAAATGTTCAAGGCAAATTCTGTGCTTCGAAGCTTCATTTAACGTTGTAGTACATATGCCAGGCCTGTGTGTGGCGCTACAACGTCCACAGGAAAAAAAAAACAGAAGAAGACTGGAGCATAACAGATAATCAAATTAGTGACGATAGCTACCGCTTTACAACGTGACACAGTAAAATAAAGCCTTTTAAGAGAAAGATGGTCCACGCAGATCATCTGAAATAGACTTACTGTGCATTTAAAGCAAAGCAGTGTGTTTGTCTATTTTTAAAAAACACACGGTCTGCTCTACGTGGGGAGGGACTATTGACCCGGTGGCCGGCTGCTGTCTCTCTCTCTGCCCGGTTTGAGGGGCTCTCAGACCGGGCGAGTCACAGCTCTGTCCCCGGCTACATTGACAAACAGTCCACTCTTCCTTCCGTTTCCCTCAGACTCACACTGAGTGTTTGGCTTTTTAATTTTTGCTTTTTTTGGGCAACACACAACACTTCACAAACACGGTAACTTAAAATAATAATAATAAAAAAAAAAACTGACTGTGAGGCTGCATGTTCAACCTCCAGCTGAAATGTAACTGTTGAATTGCAGAGAAAGAGGGATAAAAAAAAAATCATGCAGGGACCCAGTCTATCAACCTTTATTTAAAAACAATAAATAAAATAACTTAAAAATGGTTACATTTTACAAGTTGGAGAAAACAAAACAGAAAGCCACATCCCATTGCCATTTCAACAAAATGCCAACACTTTGGCGCAGTGACATTGTGCCATTGCTTAGGGAGAGCCCTGGACTATTGATGTTGTTTAAAAACGCAGAAGAACTTTTTATCCGATTATTCGCCAGAATAATCAATAGAATACTCGATTACTAAAATAATCGATAGCTGCAGCCCTACATTAAATTATAATAACGTGTTTTTTAACAAAACAACAATACCCACAACCTAAATAAAATGAAATGTGACATTTATCATGTCTTTATTTGTAATCAAAATACAATTAGAAATCCTGTGCGTGCCTGACCAGCACAGCCCGAGCATAGCAGTCAGTGCCACAGTCTGGCCAGGTACGTGCACAGCTCCATGAACAGCTCATTCTATATCATGTCTTCTTCGATTACATGACAGTGAAGAGAATAGTAACACTTGAGAATCGTAGTGAATCAGGCCCGAAATGTTTCTGCATCAAACCATTTTCATCTTGTAGTTCAATATGAGTTGTTGTATCTTTTTTTTGCTTTTGTGGTTGTTTGATTTAATTTGCAGTGGTTACTCTTTCCAGGTCCGTGCTGCTCCTCCGCCCCCGAAGCAGCACCCTCGAGGCCAGGTCAAACGACGGGAGGAAGTGGAGGTCACGCTGGTGTAACGGCGCCGCGCCGCCCTGGTGGTGGTGGTGGTGGCAGCGCCTGCTCTGTTTATACTGTGGCCTCTTAACGTTCTTCCAAAAGAAACCCAAGGAAACTTCAAGCCACCCTGAGACCTCCTGGAGGTCAGGCGCGGCTCAAAATTCAGTCCGTTTCATCCCAACAGTTTGTACTTTTGAAGGAAGTGGAGGAAAATTTGTGCCTTGCAAAGAATTATTCTCTTGCTTATTTTCCTGTTCAGCTCTTTATCAGTCATTCCTGCTCGACATGCTGTCTTATACACAGTTTGTTTTTAAGGGAATCACACTGATAACGTTCAGAGTTTTATTTTTAAGTCTCACAAAATGTCCAATAATTATTGAAAAAAATATTAGTTATTTGGAGATTGAGTCCAGAAATATTGATATTGTCTTATTTTAAATATGATCTTTACTGTTGTCATAGTAACAGATATAATAACTGACAAATAACATGTCCATGTTGAGACATGCCCAACAGTTAGATGTTTTCATTGGCTGTTTGTCCAAAATTTAATAGCATCAGTTTTAATAATTTGTGATTTGACCAAATGTTTTTTGAGGAAAAAAATGTTAAACTTTGATCATTTGAAGCTTTTCAAATCTGAGGATTTGTTCCTCCTTCTCCATTTGAGTAAATATTTTCAATTTTATCGATTGTTAACAGGATAAAACATCTTCTTGGTCTCTGAGACTTTATAATTGAAGTTCTGCTCAAATTGACATGTTTTAAACTGAATTAATGTATAAATTACATTTTGTAAGTTTACACATTTCATTGATGTGTTTATATTGTTTCTTTGCACCGTTGATGGACAGCAAGCAGAGTATCGACTCCGTAACGAGATTCACCTGGTCACTGGTTTTTAACATTTTCTTGCATGGACTTCGAGAACTGATTTAGCGTAATTTTGGGGGTGCTGAATCTGAATTTGAGCTCAGATTTCCTCTGTCACGTCATGTTTTTTTTCCCATCTGCATGTTCCATATTGATGGAATACACAAATGTTGCTCATTCACTCACGGGTTTGATGCCATTAATCCTGCACAAAAGCAGCTTCAGAAGCATAGCTTTTAAAACCAGGTTCGTAAAATGTGAACAAGCGCCGTAATATCGTTTATGGTGCCGAAGAGGTGTGCGAGACTGCAGTATTTGCTTCAATGCTTGATACAAGAAATATGTTTTCATATCTCAAAAATGTGATGTGATGTGATTGGCAAAAACTAACACCAGATTCGGATTCAGCGCCCCCAAATTACCCAAAATCCGTTGGGAAAAACTCCATGCAAGAAAAATCATGTTGACCAGTGTTATTGTGCGACATGTTTTCTGCTGAATAGGACATAACAGAAAGTCTCGACTCCACATGTGATCAGAATGCCAGCATGGACGAGGCTGGTCCTCGAACAACCGTAACTGTAAACAATTACACAAACAAGGGAAGAGTGGCAATTTTTTCTGAGGGATTATTTCAGTCAGAGCGATCTTCGAGGTGGCCAGTTCTTTTTCCACCAATTTAAACTTTTTCAAAATGTTGCAAAATAAATGTTGAAGCAGTGTATTTCTGAAACAAAATAAAGACTTAAGATATATGTTGCTAAAACAAGAAACCTTTCAAAAAACTCTTTTCCCTATTGTTTCATATTAAAATGTTTTTCATGGAAACATATTATTAAAACAAGAAACATCTTGTTAAAACATCTTAAAATTGGTTATTTATACCATAAAATACTGTTATTTCATTAAAATTTTAACACATTTAAGAAATCTGTCAAAAGTTTTCAATAACATACAGTGATCTTATCATAATGCCTTCATACTAGCTTTTAATGATACAGATATGTTGAAACTAGTTTTAATAATACACCTTTATCTCATTAAAGTAAGAAACTTGTTAAAACTAGTTTTAATGTTACATCAGTAAAACAAGAAACACGTTACAACTATTATTTTTTTGTAACATACTAGGCTACCTCATTGAAATAGTAAACAGGAAATAAACAAGAAATGTTTATCATATGAGAATTTATCTTGACAAAAGAAAAAACTAGTTTTTGTTGAAACACCCTTGCGTCTCTGTTAAATACAGATACTTTTCAGATTTTGTTAAAACCAACATTTCTCAAAGTATTACAATGGATCACATTAAAACAAGAAAATTCTTGGAATAAATAAAAGTTTTCCCCAAATTTTATATTAATGTATTGGTTTAAAATATGAACAATTACATGTTCTAATGACAAAGTGGGATAGAGCATTTCAAAAACATTAGGTCCACAAAAGAACTATCCCATCAAATAGGGCCACAAACAGGCTACCCCATCTAACAAACAAGCAACAAAAAAACAAACTAGGGCCACAAACAGACTATCCCAGCTAACAAACAAACAAGCAAGCAAAAAAAAAAAAACTAGGGCCATAAACAGACTATCCCATCTAACAAACAAGCAACAACAACTACAGAACAAACAAACTAGGGCCACAAACAAACAACAACAAAAAACAAACTAGGGCCACAAACAGACTATCCTATCTAACAAACACAACAACAAAACAAACTAGGGCCACAAACAACAACAAAAAACAAACTAGGGCCACAAACAGACTATCCTATCTAACAAACAAACAACAAAACAAACTATGGCCACAAACAGACTATCCTGTCTGATTTTATGGTGAAATGCAAGTCTGAACTTCAGCTGTATGTCATTATCTGATGAAGGCTCCAGCCAAATCTGCAAATATAAATAATAAAAATGACACAAACATAGCTTGTTAAAATTGTTTCCTGTTGTAATACATCAAATTGTCTAATTTAAAAAAAAGAATGTTGTTAAAAATTATTCATCAACATATACAACCCCTGGCAAAATTATGGAATCACTGGCCTCGGAGGATGTTCATTCAGTTGTTTAATTTTGTAGAAAAAAAGCAGATTACAGACATGACACAAAACTAAAGTAATTTCAAATGGCAACTTTCTGGCTTTAAGAAACACTAAGAAATCAGGAAAAAAAATTGTGGCAGTCAGTAACGGTTACTTTTTTAGACCAAGCAGAGGGAAAAAAATATGGAATCACTCAATTCTGAGGAATAAATTATGGAATCACCCTGTAAATTTTCATCCCCAAAACTAACACCTGCATCAAATCAGATCTACTCGTTAGTCTGCATCTAAAAAGCAGTGATCACACTTTGGAGAGCTGTTGCACCAAGTGGACTGACATGAATCATGGCTCCAACACGAGAGATGTCAATTGAAACAAAGGAGAGGATTATCAAACTCTTAAAAGAGGGTAAATCATCACGCAATGTTGCAAAAGATGTTGGTTGTTCACAGTCAGCTGTGTCTAAATTCTGGACCAAATACAAACAACATGGGAAGGTTGTTAAAGGCAAACATACTGGTAGACCAAGGAAGACATCAAAACGTCGAGACAGAAAACTTAAAGCAGTATGTCTCAAAAATTGAAAATGCACAACAAAACAAATGAGGAATGAATGGGAGGAAACTGGAGTCGTCTGTGACCGAACTGTAAGAAACGTCTAAAGGAAATGGGATTTACATACAGAAAAGCTAAACAAAAGCCATCATTAACACCTAAACAGGAAAAAAAAAACAAGGTTACAGTGGGCTAAAGAAAAGCAATCGTGGACTGTGGATGACTGGATGAAAGTCATATTCAGTGATGAATCTCGAATCTGCATTGGGCAAGGTGATGATGCTGGAACTTTTGTTTGGTGCCGTTCCAATGAGATTTATAAAGATGACTGCCTGAAGAGAACATGTAAATTTCCACAGTCATTGATGATATGGGGCTGCATGTCAGGTAAAGGCACTGGGGAGATGGCTGTCATTACATCATCAATAAATGCAGAAGTTTACATTGATATTTTGGACACTTTTCTTATCCCATCAATTGAAAGGATGTTTGGGGATGATGAAATCATTTTTCAAGATGATAATGCATCTTGCCATAGAGCAAAAACTGAAAACATTCCCTGCAAAAAGACACACAGGGTCAATGTCATGGCCTGCAAATAGTCCGGATCTTAATCCAATTGAAAATCTTTGGTGGAAGTCGAAGAAAATGGTCCATGACAAGGCTCCAACCTGCAAAGCTGATCTGGCAACAGCAATCAGAGAAAGTTGGAGCCATATTGATGAAGAGTACTGTTTGTCACTCATTAAGTCCATGCCTCAGAGACTGAAAGCTGTTATAAAGCCAGAGGTGGTGCAACAAAATACTAGTGATGTGTTGGAGCGTTGTTTTTCATGATTCCATAATTTTTTCCTCAATTGAGTGATTCCATATTTTTTTTTTCCCTCTGCTTGGTCTAAAAAAGTAACCGTTACTGACTGCCACAATTTTTTTTTTCCAGATTTCTTATAGTGTTTCTTAAAGCCAGAAAGTTGCCATTTGAAATGACTTTAGTTTTGTGTCATGTCTGTGATCTGCTTTTTTTTTTTTCTTTTTTTTTCTACAAAATTAAACAACTGAATGAACATCCTCCGAGGCCGGTGATTCCATAATTTTTGCCAGGGGTTGTAAAACTAGCAAGAAGCTTTTCTCAAAGTGGAGGCACCACATCTCTGTACAAGAAGAAACTACTACTATTATTATTATTATTATTATTAAAAAAGATGAGAGAGTGCATTTCGTGTTCTAATGACATACCAGCTTACTGAAAACCACATTTTATTTTTCTAAATATTATTAATGCATTTTAAGACAGAACACTTTTCTTTGTAATGACACACAATTATCTCATTCTTATACATGTTATATTTTAAGATGTCAACATCCATTTAAAACTTGTTTCTCTGTAAAATAACCAACTTATTGTTGAACAAATCTCAGAAAAACAAGTTAGTTTAAATTGTTTGAAGCTGCTATGGTTGAGTATTAGTGCCAGTGTTAGAAAAATGTTTGAGATTTAAGATTAAAGTCAAAATATAAACAAAAATAAAGAAGCTTTCATTGAATTTCTACAGTTTTCTCCCAGAATGTTGACTTTATTCTCCAAACTACTTTTTCTTCAACTTTAATCCAACATCACGATTTTGTTCCTCAAATATTTTGACTTTAATTTTGCATCTCATGTTTGCATGTTTTCATAAGAAAAGTTTGCTGTTAATTCACGTAGCGATGAATAGGATTTATGTAAACATCGCATAAAGCAGGAACGTCATACAAGAAAAAAAGTTTTAGAATCTGAGCAAACTTTTTACTTCGTGTGATGGTACGCCGTACGTACATCATCTTTGTCCCTCGTGGAAAATACAGATCTCGTAGTTCTTCGGAACGTTAATGTCGGTTTGAAGGAAGTGGTGACTGATGCTGGTGAGAGTGGGTTTAATTCAAATCTGTATCGGCACTTTTTGATGTCTCCTGATTCCTTTTCAGTATTTACAGTCATGGATGTGATGTTTGTTTGTTTGTTTGTTTTTTTTCTCATTTTGACTTATCGTTTACCAGATATATCAGCTCGTGTTATTTAGCCTTAAATAGCCTTGTAGCATGTTTGAGATTTTTTTTGTGACTTTGATAGTTTTACAGTGATATCTGTACAAATAATGGCACAACTTTGTGTTTTGAATTTTTGTTTTTCGTAGGCGTAGGATGGTTTAAAAACTAGTTGAATTCCGAGGAAGAGAGACGTCTGTTGCTGCCTTCTTGTTGATCTCCTTGAGATCTGAATGACATCAAACTTATTTTTGAAGTTTGTATTTACCCAGTTGTATTGAAATAAAAAGTTCAGGCTGAAGTCTTTTTTTTTTTTTTTTTTTTTTCTTCTCTCCTGCGAGGTGTCGTTAACTTGCTGCTGGTCCTGACGGCGTGTAAATCTGACATTCAGTGAAAAACGGCCACATTTCTACACGGTTTGAGCTTCTTTTTGACGCACCCGTGAATGTTTAACTGTATTTATTGTGTACAAATAAGTGTGAAATAAAGGTAGCTTAAAAAACAAACTGTAAAGTCTTCATTTTAGTGTGTGTGTGTGTGAGAGAGAGAGAGATGTAGTAAGTGCCCTCATGTTTGGATTAGTTAAGTCATTTCAACCCCCCCCCCCCCCGAGCTGTGCCCCTTTTGGTTTGGTATCCAGTAAACATGCAGGGTTGTCCCCAGACAATGGAACAATGGCATAGTGCTGTTAGACTGTGCCCTGCTCTCAGGTATTTTTTTTTTTTTAATCCAGCCAGGCCGTTTGTGCTGCCTGGTCACCCCAAGTCGAGCCGAGCATAGCGTCTCAGTGAAAGAACAAAACTCCGTCAAAGTCTTCTAATAAAAAGAGCTCCTTCTGCCTGTGTAGCTAGTGACACATTAAGGCTTTATTTTACAGATGAATGAAAGCCTACATGTTTTCAAAGTTTGCGCAAATAAGCCGCAAAGACTGAGAGTGACGAGTCTCTTGTTCCCTCACAGAGACGACGACTCTCTGAGGGAGAGACACAGTAAAGTGTGAAAAACTGATCCACAAAGTTTTTCATCTTTAAAAGAGCAGATTTACTTCTTCCATTTACTTCTTACGGGTTTTTTTTTTTTCGTTATGCACCAATGACGCCAGATCAAATTACTTGTATGTAAGAACTTACTTGACAATAAATTTGATTGATTCTGATTTGACAAATCAGTCCATGTTTAGGTTAGACCTTAATTGTGCAAAACATTTGGCGATGACACTTCTACGGCTCCGTGTCATTGAAAACACAAAGCAAAAGTTGAAGAAAAAACATTCCACTCACCCCAGTGTAAAGATGTCCAAATAAAGTCCACAGCAAAAAGAAGGCCTCACACACACATCATGTGTGTGGAAACGTCCACTGTCCAGTAGTGGCCCATTAAATACTCTATTCTCCTGAAAGTTGCGTCTTCTGTGTTTTTCCAATAGGACACATACATCTGCGTGTCCAGGCAAGTTGAGCCGGTTTATTCCCGGTTGGTCTACTCCCATTTTGTTTTGGATTTTGATGCAAATGAAACTTAAAATTCAACTTTTAGTTGATATCCTAGATATCCTAAAACCTAGCTTTCTAAATCAACTAAAAGAGTAATATTGATAAAAAAATACAAAAGAAACTCCAGGCTAACCCTAAATAAGAATGCTGGAGAAAAAAAATTGAAAATTGGGGTATTTTTGGTTTATCTAATCATTACTAACTCTTGTAATTCAAAATCTTGTAAATAATTAAGAAAAAAATCAGGAAGATACGAGAGTAGACGAAATGGCACCAACCGGGAAGTTACAGTTGAGGCATGTCCAAGAGCAGGCTACTGATGCTGCATTCACAGTGCCATCAGAAATTCTACAACTTTTTTGTTGTTTCAAATTCAGCAGTTGCTTGTAGGAAAATAATTAATTGTATCCACACAAAAGATTAATTCTGGCTTATATAAGGTGCCTGAGCCCAGTGAAGCTGACCCCCCACCCAGATAAAAAATCCAAGCAAATAGGCTGAGTTTGCCCTGTAATTTCCAACGGCATATGAACGCACCAGCGGCAGCACCCAGCTTCTGCACTGTATGAAAACATTCGGCTGGTTGAACAAAGTCAAACGTTACAAAAACTAAGCAAACAATAAAAAAAAAACATCAACAACTACAGCAAAACAAAATATGGACAAATTGAGGTTTTTGGTGGCCTCCGTTCAAATTTTTTGACAGGTTAAAAATCGTATAAAGGCTCATTAATATCTCCAAATAATGATGTGCTATTTCTAACTTTCTGCTGCCTGGTTGTTAGTGTGGAATCTGACCATTATGCAGAGTGTAAAACAGTACTGTGACATTTGATGTCAGATACTGAAATAATTTTTTGTGTGTGTATCATTCCTCCTAACTTGTTCATAAAATTATAACAAATACCTGTTTCAAATGTCCAAAATACATGCTTGAATTGCCTGAGATTGCAGGAAAATGCACCTTCAATTTTTTAAATTTCCGGGAGCATGCCCCGCACCCCCCTTATAAGAAATCTGGATCCGCCCCTGCTTTGGATTAAATCACAGTGACATTGAATTAACCAAAGACCATCACAGCGACTTTACGAGTCTTCTTTCATAATAACTTGAACAGTTAATTCTTTGTGGAAACGTGTAACTACGGTTTTAAAGCAGCGCTCGCTTTAATCTCGCATTAATGTGAAACAAACTATAAAGTAAGTGGAATTCTTAAAACACGTTTTGTACTTTTAATTTGAAAGTAAAATAAGGTTTCAGTGCGACGTACTTTGGCTGACTTTATGACAACTTTACACGCGGTGGATTGTGGGCCTTCATGTGTTGTAAGTAACCAATACATTTGATCACAGTAAAACCAGAATTCTTGATCTGTAAAGCGGGTTATTTAAAGCACAGAAACAGGTTTTACAAAGAAAAGTGAAACAATTTTTTTCTAAATAACAGAAGAAAAAAATTTAAAAGATGAATGGAAAAAAGACACAAGGTGTAAAAAAAAAGTACATTTAAAAATAAAATTAAATCAAAATGCATAAATATTAAACCACAACTTTAAAATCTGAAAAAGTAAACCAACATATTTAATTTTTAATATATGTTTAAAAGGTAAAAAGAGACTTAAATACAGAAATTTAAAAAGGCAACATCAATTAAAAGTTCACAACTTTTTATCGGGAATTTTGTGAAATGCATTGAAGCTCTTTGCAATGAAAGAAAAATGCAGAAAATGTGTTTGGTGAGCGAATCCAAAGAAAATTTGACTTGAAATTTTATGAAAGTGTAAACAAATGACAAAAAGTCAATCAGAATTATGAGAAGGATTTTTGTCCATTTCTTTCATTCATTCATTTTCTGCCATTTGTCCAGGTCTAGGTCATGGTGGTAACAGACCAAGCAGCTCATCCCACACCTCTCTATCCTCGGTCAAGTCCTGTAACTCTTCCAGGGGGATCCTTGGGCAATACCAGTTGGCCAGGGAATGCCTCTGGCTCCCCCAGGATGTGTGTGTGGATTTTTGTAATTTAGTCATTTCACTTTGTAGTTTTATGCCAACTGTGGCGCAGAGTAAACACTGAGACGTCAAGATAAAAAAAAAAAAATGAAAGAATTACTATAGACTACTCATATAATATTTTCTGGTCATGATTACTAAAAATCTCAGCCATGTGGGGTGTGCAGCTGGTACATTCTGAGTGCGTGTCCCAAGCCCGGATCAATGAGGAGGCTTGCGTAAGAAAGGGCATCCGGTGTAAATGGCGACAAAATTAAAGATGTAGATAACAAACTGAATTTCCATACCGGATTGGTTGAGGCTCGGAATAACAACGACCACCACTGGTGCTGTTGCTTATCAGGGTGCCGGTAGAAATTAGGTAACTGCTGGGTGAAGAAGAAGTAGAGGAGGAAAACTTGTCCACAGACAATGGGAGAAGAGGAAAAACTAGAAGGGTGGACATGAGAGTCGGGACTTTGAATGTTGGCAGTCTGACTGGTAAAGGGAGAGAGCTGGCTGACATGATGGAGAGGAGAAAGGTCAACATATTATGTGTGGAAGAGACCAAGTGGAAGGGAAGTAAGGGCAGGAGCATAGGCAGTAGGTTCAAGCTGTTGTGTCATGGTGAGGATAGGAAGAGAAATAGTGTTGGGGTCATTTTAAATGTTAAAAGTGTGTTGGAGGTTAAGCGAGTGTCTGACAGGGTGATGAGTGTGAAGTTGGAAAATGAAGGAGTGATGATGAATGTCATCAGTGCATATGCCCCAAAGGTAGGTTGTGAGACGAAGGAGAAAGAAGATTTCTGGAGGGAGTTATATGAGGTGGTGGAGAGTGAACCCAAGCATGAAAGAGTGGTGATAGGAGAAGACTTCAATGGGCATGTTGGTGAAGGGAACAGAGGTGATGAGGAAGTAATGGGTAGATATGGTAACAAGGATAGGAATGTGGAAGGACAGATGGTTGTTGATTTTGCAAAATGGATGGAAATGGCTGTGGTGAAGACCTACTTTTAGAAAAGGGAGGAGCACAGGGTAACATATAAGAGTGGAGGAAGGTGCACATAGCTGGACATTCTGTGTAGGAGATGCCAGCTGAAAGAAATTAGAGACTGTAAGGTGGCAGCAGGGGAGAGTGTAGCTACACAGTATAGGATGCTGGTTTGTAGGACGACTTTAGAGGTGGAGGAGAATTAGTGAGAGTTCAACAAAGGATCAGATGGTGGAAGCTGAAGGAGGAAGACTGTTGTGTGAAATTCAGTGAGCAGGTGAGAGAAGCACTGGATGGAGGGGAAGCAATTTTGGACAACTTGAAAAGTACTGCAGATGTGGTGAAGAACTCAGACAGGAAGGTACTTGGTGTGACATCTGGACAGCAGAAGGAAGACAAGGAGACTTGGTGGTGGAACGAAGATGTCCTGGAAAGTATAAGGAGAAAGAGGTTGGCAAAGAGAACTGGGAGAGTCAGATGATGTGGTGAGAGTAAATCAAGAAGTACAAGGGATAAGTAAGGATGAAGTGAGGGCAAGTATGAACAGGATGAAGATTGGAAAGGCAGTTGGTCCAGATGACATTCCAGTGGAGGTATGGAAATATCTTGGAGAGATGGCAGTGGAGTTTCTAACCAGATTGTTTAATGAAATCTCAAAAGATTGAGATGGTTTGGACATGTGTAGAGGATGGACCCAGGGTATATAGGGTGAAGGATGCTGAGGATGGAGCCGCCAGGCAGGAGGAGAAGAGGGAGGACAAAGAGGAGCTTTATGGATGTGCTGAGGAAGGAAGGACATGCAGGTGGTTGGTGTGACAGAGGAAGATACAGAGGACAGGGTGAAATGGAAACGATCTGCTGTGTCGCCCCCTAACGGGAGCAGCCGAAAGGAGAAGAGTAATGATTATGAAAAGGTGATTGATGGATTCATGCATTCTTTAAAAATATATTCCCAAATTTCAGAAATGGGTTTGTAGGGTATTTTCCATAAATACAAACTAATAGTCGCGGCTCTACGTGCATTAAACGTTTTATTTTGAAAATCGACACTGTTCGTCATGTTGCGGAAAGCTTGACAGTAGTGTGGAAAAGATGGCTGCTTCGGCGGCAATGGCGAGTTCTTCTCCCGGTTTGTGTCCAAGTTACGCGGTGATCTGCTCGTTTTTGGAGCGTTACGGGGCGCTGCTGGACTTACCGGAGCTCACCTTCCCCCAGCTGGAGCGATACCTGCAGGACAATTCGTGCGGTGAGGCGGAAAACGAGCCGTTTGTGGCGGGGAGGCGGGCTGCTAGCAGCTAGTGCCCGTGTTAGCTAGTTGTGTGTTATTGTGCCGTTTTTTAACGTCGTTTTTTGCTGAATTCAGAATAAGCGGCGTCGCATCGCCGCTGGTCGGAGCGCAGAATGCGTCCGCGCCGCGTGTAGTGGGTTAAAGCGCAGGTTTGTGCGGTGTTTTGTGTGACTTTTTGCGCTTTTGATTGGAGCTTAATTTGGCTTTTTTGTGCCTTCAGTAACGCTGCTGGAATTAAACTGGCACAAACGACACTCTCGCCAACACAATAATTTACGATAAACGCGGCAGATTTTGCAGCTCTGCGTGGAAACGCATCGTTGTACCAAACTGTGCACTTTAATTTGCAGTTAAAATATTTTTAGCAAATAGTGGTGGCTCTTTAATTTGATGTCAAAGTAGCCACAACGCAGCTAACATCCGATATGAACTTTCAAAGTAAGGGCTTTGAAGACGAGTCAGTAGAGGTTTGGCAGTATATTTTAGGCCGGTTTATCTTGTTTCTGTGTTTAAAAGTCCTCCAGATTGTATTTTTTTTTTTTTGTCATTTTGATGAGTGAACTGTGATTTACACCCCGATGTTTTGTTATTGTTTACTCATGTTTTTATGCAAGTAAGCCATATTTTCCGGTTTTGTAAGTTGTTGCGTTTAACTTAACAGCTTTTTTAAGTCTCTTCCATGCGCGTGTCGATCCATCTGAAGTCTTTATTTACACCAATAATTTGCATTAATAAGTTATAAAGTCAGCATGTGTATTAAAATGTAACAACAGTTTATTCAGCTGTGTCAAAATCAGACGCACAAATTGCAAACAGGATACAACTTACTGATACACTGATGGGATATAATTAACAAACAATAGTGATAACTAAAAAAAATAAGTGATGAAATGCATAAAACCACAAAAAAATCTCTGTCATATACAGTTTTTTGTTTTTGGTCATTAAAGGTTTTTGACTTAAGGGATTAAAAATAGTATATAATTTTTTTTTTTTTTTTTTAATTTGGATGTTTTGTTGGCCTCTGTGCATGTGTGAGAGTGTGTGAGCTGTTGTAAGGATATTTGATATTTTATTTCTGTTTCTTGGACATCTGTATATATTTGTTGTTTCAGTTGTGATTTCAGACGTGATCTTTGTTTTTGGTTATTTTCATTCTCTGCTAAACTCTGGATTCATTTTACATTTAGAATATTTTACAATGAAGCGTTTATTGAGTTTATGGGTGTCAAATGCAAATCTTATAATTCCCTCGCTGTCGGCTAACGTACAGAATCCTGAAGATAATTCATTTGCATTATGATGTTTAAATGCATAAAAATTCTCATCTTTTGAGTCAAGCTGCAGCTAACATTTATTTTCATAATTGAATGGATTAATTGTGTGCTTAATTAGTTTTTGGGTCAATTCAGTGTCAACAATTGGAGAAAAATGTCGATCAGTGTTGACTCCTTCAAATGTTTTATTTTGTCCACAACACAAAGAAATTCAGTTTAATCGCAAAAAACGAGTAAAGCAGCTCATCAGATAAACCAGAAAGTTATTTTAAACAACTGAAATCAAAGATTTTGGAGAAAAAAGACTCAAAATGATGAATAAATTATCAAGATGATAGTTAATTGTTGCAGTGCTGCTTTTGAGATGTTTTAATTAAAAGTTTGGCTTTTGTTAATCTTGATCAATGATTTTAAAGCAGCGAGTGGATTATCGAGTTTTTTTTTTTTTTTTTTTAATTCGCGTTGGTTTGTCTTCAGCTGTGTGATGAATTATGTCCGGCATTTTTGTGACTTATAATTTTTTTTTTTTTTGGCCTGTCAGTTCCGAAGCTGCTCGTCGATCTGCACGTCAAGCTGCTGAGGAAGATCGGCAAGTCGGTGTCGGCGGACAGATGGGAAAAATATCTGGCAAAGGTACACGGACAAGTTATTTTGAACCAGTTCTTCATTAAACTTGCTGTAAATGTGGCTCCAACAGGAATTTGAAAGATTCAGTTTTGAGGTGGATAATTTATTTATTTATTTTTTAATGACTTGTCAAAGAGGTGAGATCACATTTTTTTAAAATTTGACTTCATGTTTCAAATTATTGAAGCTGTGATAGGAAAATTTTTAATTGTTAGATTTTTTTAGCTTAATTTTTATTCATGTTTATTGATGGGTTCTCTTTTGTTTTGTGTTAATTTACATTTCCAAGTCGCCGTCCCTTTCTCTATATTTTTTACTTTTTTCCTGTGTTTTGTTGATGAACCAAGTAATTAAAATTTTGTGTGTGTGTGGGGTGGGGGGGGGGGGGGGGGGGTGGGCAGCGCGCGTGTGTGTGTAAAATCACTTTTTTCCGTGCACGTGGTGCAGCAGCCAATCACTTGAGGGAAAAATAAAATAAAATGGCAGATTTGTGTGTTAGCCCGGCATTTTTCATGTTTTGACTTTTTTTTTGCCTGAATGTTGGATTTGTCTCTGCAGGTTTGCCAAGAGTTCAACACGGCGTGGGCTTGGGAACTGGAACAGAATGGATACAGAGCGATGTCGATGGAGAGCAAGACGGGCATCCTCAAGGTGAGGTTTTTTTTTTTTTTATCTCTAAAATGGAACAAAATTGGAAACATTTCAAGAAAAAAAACTGTTAAAAACTGACAGCTTTAAACAAATGTCAAATTTTCAAGTTTGGGAGGATTTAAGAAAACTTTAAATCTTAAAAGCTTAAAAAAATCTTAAAATCTTTTTTCCCTTCAGTTAGAAAATCTGTTACTTTTTTGTAAACAGTCCAAACATGATGTTCCAGCTAAAGAAGTTTGGAGTTTTTATTTTTAAACCAACATTCGTTAAACTGTTTAAAGTTTTATATTTTGTTGTATTGTGTCGCGTTTATCAAGTCTGTTAATATTCAGATATTTTAGCTGTTTATCGTGACACATTTGAGTTGAAAACAAATAATAAAGATGATCCCATGGTGCGATTGAAAGAGAGTCAGGCAAACTGGTAAAGTTCTAAATTGATATGTATGTGTGTCAGTCTGTGGTTGTATTTGTTTTTTGGGTCAGTGATGGTCTGAAGCGATGGTTTGATTCCCCGTGACGCTCTACCTGGCTTCACTTCTTGCCTGTTTTTGGTTGTTGTGTCGGGTCATGTGATGAACGTGGCTATTGTAGAAAATTCCAGGTTTTTGCCCTGAAAACGCAGACGTTTTTTTTCCACAGTTACTTTCAGGTTCATCTGCACCGTGATCATGTTTTGAATGACTGACTGGAATGTGAGCTCCCCTCACCCTGAATACATTAAAATATAAGAACCAGACTTGCAGTTAGCTGAGTGGAGCCTGTGTGTTTTTGCAAGTGAGAATTTTGTATGTTCCACAACTCTCCTGCAGCATGTTCTTGATCTGGCCAAGTGTTGTGATGATGGTTGTTAATATTGCATTATCAAACTCTTCTTACAAAGAAATGTAACTGAGGTTTGATGTTTTACAGTTTAAACATGAACTTAATTATAAATAACTGTAATTATGTCCATCACTCTGTTTCTGCTTGGAACAGTAGTCGCCGTGTCACGTTGCTCAGCATTTGCCTAAAACAGACGTTTTGTCTATGTTGTCCTTGCCTAGCTGGCGGTGTAGCAACCATGTGCCTCTTGCCGCTACAAAACGGCCACACTGATTGAAAATGAATGGCAGCTGGTCGCTTTGCTGTTGTCTCTTGCAGCTAATGTGACCAGGGGTTGATGGGGTTCCCAGCCATGCTCAACATTGTTGTTAATGATGCAGCTGTAGCGCCTTTTACTGGACAAACTATGTAATAACACTTGTCTACATTTTTTTTATTCAGTAAAGTAAGTCTTCATATCGGCAAAAATAACGCGGGTACCGATGTGTTTGTGAACGGCTCATATCGATCGGGTTGTGGTGTGTACTGGACTCAACCTGTCACTCCATGTGTTTTGGTGTATTTCAGTAAAGCTTCATGCGTGGCAGCCGCTCATGGAGGAAAAAACGTTCAGATTTGTGGTTTTTTGTTCATTGTTTTGCACATTTGTCCAGATCAGGTGTGGTGGATTAAATTTTTGTCTTTAACTCATTGAGTGCCAGCCATTTTCAAGGTTCAGAACATCCCAGTGCCAGGATTTTTCAGCATTTGAGTGTTTTTTCAAGACCCATAGAAAATTGAGTTCTATGTCCATGTCAACAACAAACATACCAAAAGAAACTTCAGACTTTCCTTTATCATCAGAAAAAAAAATGTTTGTTTGTACCTCTTTCCATTCTTTAGTAATTGTCTGCAGAACATGGGTGGGTATCACTAAAAATGCTGATTGCTTCAGTGACATCTCAAACATTATGAAAAGTGATCCTATTGTATAATGCACCAAAAAAAAAAAAAAACGTCAGGGGCGGGACTCTGTCTGTCTCTTCTCTCGGCGGCACGTCTTTTCCCTCTGGCTCCCGCGTATCGGACCTTTTCATTTTTTTCAAAAACCTGATGGATTTGAATTACGTGTGCTTGCATGAGCCTGTCAATTGCGTCATTTGCTTGTAAGCAGCCTTTGTGTGAGGTGTGTGCCGTGCGCTCGGCGTTTTTTCATTCCAAGGAAAAAGACGGAACGACTGGAGCAGCGCGACTCCATCACAGTTTGACAGACAGCCAGGTGGAAACCAGTCGGATTAGGAGCGGTACAACTGTAAGACGTCCGCACAACAGTGGAGAGTGAGTTGCGCTCCGGTCCACACTCACACTGCTACCACCCACAGAATGGGTTCCCTTGTGAATACAACTCTA
The DNA here is from genome assembly GCF_902500255.1 of Thalassophryne amazonica. NCBI lineage: Eukaryota > Metazoa > Chordata > Actinopteri > Batrachoidiformes > Batrachoididae > Thalassophryne > Thalassophryne amazonica. The sequence goes on along the minus strand of NC_047111.1, from coordinate 16,886,480 downwards.
ATTTTTTTTACACAAGCTAGATCAGCTGATTACCCCGCCCCCCCCATAAAAAAATGTAATTGGCGCAATAATGCGTCTTTGGTGCTGAGCATTACTATCTAAAAAGACGCGTTTAAGCGTCAGTGGCACTCAATGAGTTAATGATGATGGTTTTACCTGCAAAATGTTCAGTTAACAGAATCCAACTGCAGAACACTTGAAATGAGGAAGAACAACACATTCAAACATTGAAAAGCTCCGCGGCTTGTTACGTGTGATCCCTCTAAAACAAGATGAAACAGTTGTCGTTCCTCCGTCCTGCACCTGATTTTTAATGGAATTACACACAACATAAATCTACACTTTGAGCTCAGCTTCATTATTTGCTTTCACCTAAAACATGCAGATCAAAATCTGAAGGAGCAAAATGCATTGGATGTGTCCTAAAACAGTCTCTGCTTCTCCTCAGTATTTATGTGAATGTCAGTTTGACGAGAATCTGAAGTTCAAAGCTGCCATCAATGAAGAGGATCCAGATAAAATGCGTCTGCAGCCCATCGGCCGGGACAAAGACGGACAGATGTACTGGTTTCAGCTGGACCAGGACAACAATGTGCGTGTTTATGTGGAGGAACAGGACGACTTGGACGGCTCATCGTGGAAGTGCATCGTCAGGTAATGACAGGGAAAAAAAAAACAACCAACAAACAAAAAACTGCCATGGACACTGAAACCAAATGAAATCGAAACGCTAAAAGCGTCATCTTTGTCTTATTGTAGAAATCGAAATGATTTGGCTGAGGTCGTGGCGCTGCTGAAAACACAGATTGACCCGGAGCTGCTGAAAAACGAGCAGGATCAGGAAGCCAAAGTAGACGATGGTGATGAGGAGAAAGAAAAATCAGAAAAAGGTAAAAGTTCCAGAAAGTGGAATTTTCTCCCATAGTGCAGCTAGTGGTTGAGACGTCTCTGTCCGTCTGTCTTTCTTGCATGTATCCATTCTTTTTTGCATGCAGTGCAGTCATGCATGCAGCATTTTACTCATGAACAAGATAACTTGAGTTGTACCCTCCCGATTGTCACTAAACTTGGTATATGCAGTAGACATACTGACTTCAAGAAGCTTACTGATTTTGGGGCCATAAAGTCAAAGATCAAGGCAACTGGAGGATACCGTATAACAGTCTTTTTTGTGAATGCAAAATGGGTGAACTGGACTTTGTGAAAGTCTTTTACAGAATGATAAGCTTATTAATGTTTGACCCAGGTGCCGTGGGTGAGTGCAGACTGTATGTGTTTATATTGAGTCGTGTGATCTTTCTTTTCTAATTGTGCAGGTGGCGATAAAACAGCTGAGGTTACATCAGAAGAAGATGGTAAGGACACGGCTCAGACCATTAACTTGGACTCACCAAAAGCAGAGACCGAAGAAAAAGTATCACCAAAAGACATCAAAAAACCAGAAGGTGCAGAGGCCAAATCATCGCTGAACGGCATCAGTGAGGACAAGTGTGATCCAGAATTGGTCATGAAGTCAGAAAACAGTTCTGTAGATCCAAAAGGTCCTGCAAAGAACATCAAAGAGGAACCGATGGAAGTATTGCACTCAAAACCGAGTGAAGTGGAGCTCGTCTTTGAAACACTACCTGTGCCGGTCAAAGCAGAACAAGGAGACGAGATCAAGAGGAGCAGCGTGGAAGAGCTCCAGCAGGCGATGAAGAATGAGCAGCAGGCCAAGATCCCTCTGAAGAAGAGAGGAATGAAGTTCACAGAGGACTTCAGAACACAAAAGCCACTCCTTCCTCAGATCAAAGAACCTCGTAAGTGTGATGTAACATCTGAACAATCAAAGAAAATGCACGGTGCGATAGATCACGTGAACGGCGACGCCCAGCAGACGCCAGAGAAAGTGTTCTGCGGTCGGCTCTGCGAGCAACAGAAGACCGTCGCCGCTGGCAACGAGCAGGTGCCCGAAGCAGCTACAGGTGACGGTGAATCCATAAAAGAACAAAAGAACAAGGTCTCGGAGGAGGTTACACTGTGCCACACAGATGTGGAAAACAAAGGTCAAAGTACACAGGAAGAAAGAGGAACGGATCCGCCAGCAACAGAGGTGACATCATCGAAGGACGGAATGACTTCAGCTGAGAAGACGCTCAATCATGGAGCATCAAAACCCCCATACGGGAAAATGGATCATGCGGGAGAAGAGACAGTCATGTTAAAAAACGCTGTAGCAAAAGACGATGAATCAAAGGACACAAACAAATCTTCAACACCAGACAGCGTAGGTGCGAATCCACCAGAATCGAGTCGAACTGAAGAAACGAACAATATGGACACTTCTGAAAATTTAGCCGTCGTTAATCACCAAGAAAAATTAAGTAATGCTGACGACAAAAAGACACTCGATGCTAATGTAGAGAAACAAGATCAACCTGCTGAGATGGGAGATGTTAAAGTGTCACAGGAAGAGCTGTGTGATTCTGAAAGTGTCTCATCGTCTGTCATTAAAAAGACTGAGATGCTAAAACACGCCGATCAAACAAAAAGTTTAGAGAGTCGTCAAGTTCCACACAATTCTAAAGACAACCATTTAATTATAGAAACAGAAGGAGCATCCAACATGAACCACACAAATCCAGACGACACTACAGACAAAAATAAAGTCAAAAACACAGAGACGATTCCACCAGTAGACAAGGACAAAATGTCTGCTGGTGCAGCTCACGACACGGAGACAGAAACCCAAGAAGAGACAGCAAATCTTGAAGACATGAAGAAGACCGCTGGTGCTGAGGTGAGCGATCAGTGTGATGCGACAAAGTCGCAAGAAGACAGGAAGATCATGCTGAAGTCCAAGACGTCTGAAGAAACAGACGGACCATCCTGTCCCTTTGAGGACACAAAATTATGCCCTAAAACAAATAAAAATCCTGAAAGTGCAGACAAAGAGCAGGAAGAGTCACTATCTCAATGTAAAGATGAGAAAGAAAACCTGAAGACCAACTGTGATGAACTCTCCTGTCAGGATGAAGTTGAAAAGAAACAGCTGGCAGATAAAGTCTCAAAAAAGGAACTGAAAGATGCAAAAGATGATGATGATCATGAAACTTCAACAAAAACAGACAAACGGCGTTCAACAAAAGTGAGTAAAGACCCAGAAACAGAATTGTCTGAAACCGATAAACCGGGTCGCCACAGTGCAAGCAAAGAACCAGACTCATGTAAGCAGCCTACCCTGGAGAACAAAGGCAGAAGGAAAGAAAGGACCTTGACCAGAGCAAAATACATCCTGGATGACGGCAACACTCCAAAAGAAGTTCAGGAGGAACATGTCCGTTTGAAAACAAAGACTCCAGCTCATAGAAGAAAAGCTGAGCTCTTGAGAGAAGGGAGACGAGGAGATTCAGAGTCCGACACCAACGTGGGGAGATCCCTGAGGAGATCACCAAGGATCTCTCGACCAACTACAAAGGTGGTGGAGATTCAGGACAGAAAGCAGGAGAAACCTCAGGTAGCACCATCAGCTGAGAAGGAAGAGAAAGACCAGGACGAGGAAGATGAAGAGGAAGAGATGAAAGCTACTCAGAAGAAACCAAGAGAGAAAAAGGTGGATCAGGAGGCACAAACGAAACCAAAGGTAAGAAATTTGTCATTTTCAGGGGAGCTTCAAATTTAAATAAAAGTTCTAACAAAATATGTAACCTCATTTTAGACCTGTTTATTTCTGCTACATTTGTGTCTAAGGATGCTCTCTAGTGCTGAGAAGTCTGCCTTGCTTGAGTTCTGGGCAGTTTATTTGAACAAGTTATCGAGTCCCCTGCTGTGGGGGAGGCAAACCAGCGGGTGTGGGAGGAGTTCAGAGCAACCATGGAGAAAGACTTTCGGTTGGCACCAAGGTGCTTCTGGCGGACTGTGAGGCACCTCAGGAGGGGAAAACTGGGAAGCATCCAAGCTGTCTACAGTAAGGATGGGATTCTGTTGACCTCAACTGAGGATGTAATCCAGCGCTGGAAGGAACACTTTGAGGAACTCCTGCATCAGACCGGAGCGCCCTCTACAGTAGGGGCAGAGCTGGAAGCTGATGGAGGATTTTCATCAATTTCCCTGGTGGAGGTCACTGAGGTAGTCAAACAACTCCGCAGTGACAAGGCCCCGGGGGTTTTCAATTTCAATTTATTTTCATTTATATAGCACCAAATCACAACAGAGTTGCCTCAAGGTGCTTCACACAAGTAAGGTCTAACCTTACTAACCCCCAGAGCAGCAGTGGTAAAGAAAAACTCCCTCTGAGGGGAAAAAACATCAAGCAGACCAGACTCAAAGGGGTCTGACCCTCTGATTGGGCTATGCTACAGGCATAAATTACAGAACAGTTCACAAAACAAATATACTTCCTGTATATTAGTTTATACAGGAAATGCTGTTGGTGCACAGGACAGGAGGGTCGCCAGAGAAAAAACAGAATCAGGCATCAGAAAGACAAGAAATACTGTATTATTTGCCAGCATTAAACAACAAGAAAAATGGGAAATACTAAGGTGATCGCTGGCCACTAGCCCTAAGCTTCACTTAAAAGACCCAGAACTGAGGCAAAGTTGAGGCCACGGCATGCTCCGTTTACTAATAAAATGACTTAAAAGAGTAAAAAACGTAAAACAAAACTATACCATTATGCTAGCCATATGAAAGGGAAAAGAAGTGTGTCTTAAGTCTGGACTTGAAAGTTTTCACAGAATCTGACTTTTATTGATGAAGGGAGACCATTCCACAGAACAGGGGCACGATAAGAGAAAGCTCTGTGACCTGCAGACTTCTTATTCACCCTAGTGACACAAAGTAGTCCTGCACCCTGAGAACGCAAAGCCCGGGCCGGTACGTAAGGTTTAATTAGGTCAGCTAAGTAGGGAGTTGCCAGTCTGTGAACAGTTTTATAGACTAGTAGTAGAACCTTAAAATCTGATCTCACAGGGACAGAAAGCCAGTGAAGAGACGCCAAAATGGGTGTGATGAACTTTCTGCTTCGTGTCAGAAGTCTGGCTGCAGCATTTTGAACCAATTGGAGAGCCCTAATGCTAGACTGCGGTAAACCAGAAAATATAACATTGCAGTAGTCCAATCTAGAAGAGACAAACGCATGGATCGGGGTCTCAGCATCAGCAACAGGATGGGACGAAGTTTGACCACATTACACCCATTTTGGCGGCTCTTCACTGGCTTCCTGTCCCACTGAGATCAGCTTTTAATGTTTTGTTACTAACCTATAAAATTGTTCACAGACTGGCACCTCCCTACCTAGCTGACCTAATTAAACCTTATGTACCGGCCCAGGCTCTGCTTTCTCAGGGTGCAGGACTACTTTGTTTCTCTAGGGTGAATAAGAAGTCTGCAGGTCACAGAGCTTTCTCTTATCGTGCCCCTGTTCTGTGGAATGGTCTCCCTTCATCAATAAAAGTCAGATTCTGTGAAAACTTTCAAGTCCAGACTTAAGACGCACTTATTTTCTCTTTCGTATGGCTAGCATACTGGCATAGTATGTTACTATGCTTTTTTTTTTTTTTTTTTTTTTTTTTTTTTTTACTCTTGTGCTTTTTTAATATTTTAATTAATTTTATTTTGTTTTCTGAATTGTTTTGTGTGAAGCGCCTTGAGGCCACTTTGTTGTGATTTGGCGCTATACGTCTAAAATGAAAAAAATTGAATTGAAGCAAAAAAAAAAAAAAAATACAATGCAGGTTTTGTTTTTAAAAAAATTGACCTTAGCAGTGCAGCTGTTCAGTGGAGCGGAATTTCCAAATGATTGCTGCACTCAAGTCAATTTATACATCAATAATTTGCTCGAGTTTTGGTTTTATCGCACCTGATTTTGTCTGGAATGTTTGACTTTTCAGTTTGGTGCAAGCCAAAGTGGCGGGTGTGAAAGCTGCCCTCAGACCACAGCCCGAACCAAAATTTGGTCCGACCAAAAGAGGTGGTCTTGGTCCAGATCGTAGTGGACCGTGGTCCGTTTCGTTTGCAGTGTGGAAACACTTTATGGAGAGTTCAGACTTGTGCACAAATTACAGGAAGTTGAGATGTGTTAGTCACCTTTTAGACTGTAGAAGAAGAAAAGAAATGGAAGCAGTAAATATGAGTAGAGAAGCACATGCAGAAAAGGGACAACAAGGTTTGGATTCTGATTTGTCAGTTTGAGAAGACACACATTTTAAGCTGTGTGTGTGACCTCCTGCCTGGTTTCTGAAGATGCTGCAGAACCACACACGTGGTGGTGCCGTAACTTCTTATCTCAGATTTTAGACTTAAACATGTTATGTTTGTTTCAGGGGAGAAAGAGACGAAACATGCGATGGTCCACCACACGATCGCGGCGCAGGAGGAGAGACTCCGAAGACGATGACGAAAACAGCGAAGATGAATTCAGCGAAGACGAGAGCGAGGAAGAAGACGACGACAGCGACGAAGACTACAAGGTGGAGCGCAGCAGGAAGCGACGGCGCTGGAACAGAGAACGGCAAGGCTCGGCTTCCTCGACCTCCTCGGATGATGATCTACCTCCTAATGATGACCCCTGCAAACACTGCGGTCTTCCAAACCACCCTGAGCTGGTGGGTACCACACAACCTGCTAGCAGCTGGAATGTCACAGTCAAACCAGCTGGTTGTAAAATGCATAATGTGACATAACGATGTGCACGTTTCTCACCGACATAAATGAGCGGACGAAGACCCTTCCAACACAACATATTATGAATGTTGGACTTTGGTCTTCAGGGCTGACATAGAATTTTCTCTGCGCTAACATTAGCATGTTTTGCAGATTTTATTGTGCGATTCATGTGACAGTGGCTACCACACCGCCTGCCTCAGGCCCCCCCTCATGATCATCCCAGACGGCGAATGGTTCTGCCCACCCTGCCAACATGTGCGTATTACCTCCTTAACGTAAGAGATGTTTAACGTGTCGATTTACAGGCAGCGCGATTTTATAAGTTTGTTTTATCAAGATAAATAAATTGAGTCTGAGGCGATGGAGAGACGAGTCCCTTCCGTTCTGTGAATCCTCTCCACAGAAACAACTCTGTGACAAACTGGAAGAACAACTCCAGAATCTCGATGCTGCTTTAAAGAAGAGAGAACGCGCGGAGAGAAGGTGAGACTATCGATGAACTCTAGGTTGCAGTTTATTGGGACCCACCTAATGACTGTGGCCTCAGCTTCAGGTAATCTTTTTTATGAAAGTCTGTATTAGGGCTGAAATGATTAATCGAGTAACTCGAATAATTCGATTACAAAAAATGTTCGAGCAAATTCTGTGCCTCGAAGCTTCGTTTAACATTAACATGCCAGGCCTGTGTGTGGTGCTGCAGTAAAAAAAACAGAAGGCTGGAGCATAACAGCTAATCAAATTAGCAACGATAGCTACCGCTTTCTAATGTGACACATAGAGTAAAATAATGCCTTTTAAAAGAAAGATGGTCCACTCTGATCATCTGAAATAGACTTACTGTGCGTTTAAAGCGAAGCAGTGTGTTCGTCTATTTTTAAAAAACACACGGTCTGCTCTACGTGGGGAGGGACTATTGACCCGGCGGCCATCTGCCGTCTGTCTCTGCCCAGTGTGAGGGGCTGTCAGACCGGGCGAGTCACAGCTCTGTCCCCGGCTACATTGACAAACAGCAGAAGTCCACTCTTTCTTCTGTTTCCCTCAGACTCGCACTGAGTGTTTGACTTTTTAATTTTTGCTTTTTGGGCAACACACAACACTTCACAAACACGGTAACTTAAATAAAATAATAATTAAAAAAAAAACTGACTGTCTGAAATGCATCTGCTGAATTGCAGACAAAGAGGGATTAAAAAATACATCACGCAGGGACCCAGTCCATCAACCTTTATTAAAAACAAACAAAACAAAAATGAAAAATGATTAAATTTTACAAGTTGGAGAAAACAAAACAGAAAGCCACATCCCATCGCCATTTCAGCAAAATGCCAACACTTTGGCACAGGGACATTGTGCCATTGCTTAGGGAGAGCCCTGGACAATTGATGTTTAAAAACGCAGAAGTACTTTTTATCCGATTACTCGATTAATCAATAGAATACTCGATTACTAAAATAATCGATAGCTGCAGCCCTAGTCTGTATTCATCATGAAGATCTGACTGGTGACGTAACACACAAACGTGTCTCCAATCACAGCTACTGACGCTTTGAACTCCTTCAGAGTTGTGGATGTTTTGGTGGCTTCCCTCACTAGTCTCCTTCATGCGCGCTCTCACTCATGTTCAAAACAAAACACATGCATGTTTTTAATGACTGGCTTGGCAAACTGTGACATACTTTAATTGAATCTGTTCAATAAAAATGTAACATACATATTCAAAAATACATGAATAACAAAAAGTAAACAGTTACCCTATTTTTTGGACTATAAGTTGCAGGTTTTCTATATGTGGAACTCTGTAAAGCATTGGTTTCCTGGAGGTGAGTTTAACGACAGACACAAGCTCAATGTAGCACATGTGGACACCATAGCATGTGCTGTTATTTTTCACGTAAGGACTTTTAAATTCCAAAAATAAGCAACATGGACAAAAACTGTTATTTAAAGCAGTTTGGAGAAAAACAATTATCAGATTATTGATTGTTGGCCCACAACAACATGGAAATGTGAACAGTGCATTTATGCAGGAAGGTCTCAGGTTGTGGTGTGTAATACAACCCCTGGCAATAATTATGGAATCACCAGCCTCGGAGGATGTTCATTCAGTTGTTTAGTTTTGTAGAAAAAAAGCAGATCACAGACATGACACAAAACTAAAGTAATTTCAAATGGCAACTTTCTGGCTTTAAGAAACACTATAAGAAATCAAGAAAAAAAAAATTGTGGCAGTCAGTAACGGTTACTTTTTAGACCAAGCAGAGGCAAAAAAAGTATGGAATCACTCAATTCTGAGGAAAAAAATTATGGAATCACCCTGTAAATTTTCATCCCCAAAACTAACACCTGCATCAAATCAGATCTGCTCGTTAGTCTGCATCTAAAAAGGAGTGATCACACCTTGGAGAGCTGTTGCACCAAGTGGACTGACATAAATCATAGCTTTAACACGAGAGATGTCAATTGAAACAAAGGAGAGGATTATCAAACTCTTAAAAGAGGGTAAATCATCACACAATGTTGCAAAAGATGTTGGTTGTTCACAGTCAGCTGTGTCTAAACTCTGGACCAAATACAAACATGGGAAGGTTGTTAAAGGCAAACATACTGGTAGACCAAGGAAGACATCAAAGCGTCAAGACAAAACTTAAAGCAGTATGTCTCAAAAATTGAAAATGCACAACGAAACAAATGAGGAATGAATGGGAGGAAACTGGAGTCAACGTCTGTGACCGAACTGTAAAAAAACGCCTAAAGGAAATGGGATTTACATACAGAAAAGCTAAATGAAAGGCATCATTAACACCTAAACAGAAAAAAAAGGCTACAATGGCCTAAGGAAAAGCAATCGTGGACTGTGGATGACTGGATGAAAGTTATATTCAGTGATGAATCTCAAATCTGCATTGGGCAAGGTGATGATGCTGGAACTTTTGTTTGGTGCCATTCCAATGAGATTTATAAAGATGACTGCCTGAAGAGAACATGTAAATTTCCACAGTCATTGATGATATGGGGCTGCATGTCAGGTAAAGGCACTGGGGAGATGGCTGTCATTACATCATCAATAAATGCACAAGTGTACGTTGATATTTTGGAGACTTTTCTTATCCCATCAATTGAAAGGATGTTTGGGGATGATGAAATCATTTTTCAAGATGATAATGCATCTTGCCATAGAACAAAAACTGTGAAAACATTCCTTGCAAAAAGACACATAGGGTCAATATCATGGCCTGCAAATAGTCCTGATCTTAATCCAATTGAAAATCTTTGGTGGAAGTTGAAGAAAATGGTCCATGACAAGGCTCCAACCTGCAAAGCTGATTTGGCAACAGCAATCAGAGAAAGTTGGAGCCAGATTGATGAAGAGTACTGTTTGTCACTCAAGTCCATGCCTCAGAGACTGCAAGCTGTTATAAAAGCCAGAGGTGGTGCAACAAAATACTAGTGATGTGTTGGAGAGTTCTTTTGTTTTTCATAATTCCATAATTTTTTCCTCAGAATTGAGTGATTCCATATTTTTTTTCCCTCTGCTTGGTCTAAAAAAGTAACCGTTACTGACTGCCACAATTTTTTTTCCTGATTTCTTATAGTGTTTCTTAAAGCCAGAAAGTTGCCATTTAAAATGACTTTAGTTTTGTGTCATGTCTGTGATCTGCTTTATTTCTACAAAATTAAACAACTGAATGAACATCCTCCGAGGCCAGTGATTCCATAATTTTTGCCAGGGGTTGTAGAAGCACTGTTAAATTCCATAAATGAGCAAGATGGACAAATAAATGTGTGTTGGATAACATATTGGATGTTAATTGATGGTTTGGACAAAATACATGGTCAGCTGAGGCTGATTTCTGACCCAGAGCGCTGGAGACGGTACAATAAAAACACAAGTCAATTAGGTTCAGTCAGTCAGAGCTGCGTGTCGTCAGAGCGAGCTGCAAAAAGTTTGTACCTGAGTTTTCAGAGGTGGTGTTTGTGGTTGCCATCTGCCACGCCGGTGTTTGCCAACCTGGACAGTGGGAATACCACCTCAACCGGCAACTTAGCCCCGTGACTGGACAGCAACAACGTCCGAGGCCCGCTCAACGTGGTGAATTCACTGAGGCCGCGCGCTGCGTCATTAGAGCCGCGCGTCACGAGTGCCGCTTCCCCGAGGCCTCGTGCAGCCACCGCGGATCCATCAGCGCGGAAACACCGAGGCCGCGCGGCACCAGCGCAGTGCAGATCCATCCCGGTGACAAACAACGCAGGCTGTTAACATCGGCGATCGACAAGCTGCTCATAAGCCGACCATGGGGCCTAAGAAGGTTCTGACAGCAGAGGAAGGTTACGATATTAAAAAATCTGGACTTTCTATCAGAGGAGATTTCTGTTGTGAAGCAGCAACAGAAATCAATCATGGATCTGGTGGAGGAGGTGAAGGCATTACGGCTCCAGAACGCCGAGAAAGACCGGCATCTGGTACAGCTGGAAAATAGAGTGGCTGAATTGGAGCAGTACACCAGAATTAACGACGTCATCATCACAGGTCTTCACATCAAACCACGGTCCTACGCACGGGCGGTAACAGATGATAGCGGAGGGGATCCCAGTGAACAGGAGGTCAGCTCTGTGGAAAAACAGGTTGTTGATTTCCTCCTATCTAAAGGTATAGAAATGGATTTAAATAACATTGAAGCGTGCCACCCTCTGCCCCGGAGAAATGACGGTGATAAACGAACCGTCATGAGATTCATCAACAGAAAACACAAAACAGCACTGTTAAAACAAGGAAGAAAACTGAAAGGGACAAACGTATTCATCAATGAACATCTCACCAGACGGAATGCCGACATCGCCAGGAAAGCACGCTTCTTAAAGAAACAGGGAAAAATCCAGCACACATGGACTTCAAACTGTAAAATATTCATCAAACTGAACGGATCACCAGAACAAGCAAAAGTCATGGCAATAAGGAACATCGAGGAGCTGGACAAATATGAACAATAGGTATGAGGACTCAAACACATCACAGCACCATGATGCAGACTGGAGCAACCCACTCATCCATATCATCTACACCCGGAGACAAGAGAGACATAATGACTAAGGAAAATGATCCGTTTATTTCTGCCCAGGAGCTCTGTCTAGATACATTTAATTATAATAACTCTGCTAACCACCCCTTCGAATCTGAAAATGATCCTGATACCTTTTTCAGTGAGAATATTGTGAGACAGTGTAAATATTTTACAGAAGAACAATTCAAAAATTATAAAATCAATGATGAAAATTTTTCAATTATACATTTCAACAGCAGAAGTCTTTCTCGTAATCTGTCCACTATTAATGATTGTTTGAAAACATCCAAAAAACGTTTTTCAGTTATTGCAATTTCAGAAACATGGTTAAATGAGGATAATAAAGATCTGGTATATCTTGATGGTTATGAATTGTTCCTGGTTAATAGGCAGACGAGAAGGGGCGGAGGTGTTGCATTGTTTGTAAAGTCAGATTATAAGTGTAAACTCATTAACATGTCATTTACAGTGGACAACATCATGGAATGTGTTACCATAGAAATGACATCTATAAACTCCAAAAACATAGTTGTTAGTTGCATTTACAGAGCTCCTGGGACAAATATTGACACCTTTGAAGACATTATCTTAGGAATGTACAACAAAATCAACAGAAATAAGCATTTATTTGTCTGTGGAGATTTCAATATAGATTTTTTAAACCCTCACAATCATCCACAAATTACCTCATTTATAAACACCTTGTACTGTTTAGGGCTGTTTCCAACCATCATTCATCCTAGCAGAATAACTATGGACTCAACAACTCTCATTGACAATATTTTAACTAACGTTATATCCGGTAATCTTAGTGGGGGACTACTGGTCAGTGATATCAGTGATCACTTGCCAGTTTTCTCAGTCTTTGCATTGGAGGGTTGTTGTATGTATCGAAGCAATATCAAATTCATGAGTAGAAAAGTAACACCTGAAACAATTGATAATTTAAGGGAGGATTTATCAAGTCAGAATTGGTCAGATGTTTTTGTTGATGATGTTGACAGGTCATATGATGCTTTCATTTCCATTTTTTCCAGTTTGTATAATAAACACTGTCCATTTGTTGACAAAATATATAGAAATCAATATAGCAACAAACCATGGATAACTAAGGGACTAAAAGAAACTAAAAGAACTAACTAAAAGAAAAACGTACTATATAAACGATTCATAAAACTACGAACTAAGGAAGCTGAAAGTAAGTATAAAACATATAAGAATAAGTTAATCAGTATCATGAGACTCAGTAAAAAAACATATTATGAGTTACTTGTCAAAAATAGAAATAACATCAAAAACACATGGAACATATTAAATGAAATAGTAAAAAAGAATAGAGTAACTAGAGATTATCCTTCATTTTTTCAGAGTAACAACTACATCACGATTGATAACGACGAGTCTATTGCTGAACACTTTAATGAATACTTCGTTAATGTGGGTAAAAATCTTGCCAGTAAGATTGACTCATCAACTAATAACTTCTGTGTAAATAATTCAACGTTTAACAAATCTGTTTCAATGTTCATTGGTGGTACTCATGAAAGGGAAATACTTGATCTGGTTCATGGTTCAAAAAGTAAGAAATCGACTGATTTTAATAATTTGGATATGGCTTTATTAAAAAAAGTTATTGATTGTATAGTAAAACCGTTCAATTATATTTGCAATATGTCACTAAGTACTGGTAAATTTCCTTCTCAAATGAAAATAGCCAAAGTAATTCCTCTGTTTAAAACTGGTGACAAACACACATTTTCTAATTATAGACCTATATCACTCCTGCCACAATTTTCCAAAATTTTGGAAAAAATATTTGCTAAAAGATTAAATGATTATTTACTGAAGCATAACATCATTTGTGAAGAACAATATGGATTCAGAAGGTCTTGAACTACATCACATGCTTTGATGGACTTTGTGGAAAGTATTGCAACTGCAATTGATAATAAACAATACACAATAGGTGTTTTTTTTTATTTACAGAAAGCGTTTGACACAATTAACCATGGAATACTATTAAGTAAACTGCAGAAATATGGAATCAGAGGTCTGGCATATGAATGGATAGCTAGTTATTTACAAGGCAGATTTCAGTATGTTCAATTCAATAATACAAATTCTGAACTCAGGGATGTCACATGTGGGGTGCCGCAGGGCTCAGTGCTGGGTCCTTTGTTGTTTATAATCTATATAAATGATATAAGTTGGGTGTCGAGTTCACTGAGATGTGTCCTTTTTGCAGATGATACAACTGTGTTCTCTAGCGGTGAAAATCTTGAACAGCTTCTGGACATAGTGGAGAAAGAACTGGAAAAATTTAAGGTTTGGTTTGACGCTAATAAGTTGTCACTCAACCTTGGGAAAACTAAATGTATTATATTTGGAAATAAACAGGCACCCAAATGTAAAAATTTAACTATAAACAATAAGGAAATTGAGTTAGTAACAGAGAATAAATTTTTAGGTGTTATAATTGATAATAAACTTAGCTGGAAACCACATATAAATTATGTGAAATCAAAATTGTCAAAAACTATAGCCATTTTGTATAAAGCCAAAGACCTACTGCCGCAAGAAGGGTTACTTACTTTATATCATTCTCTGATGGTACCATATATGACATATTGTGTTGAGTCATGGGGAAACACTTACAAATCAAATACCAATCCAATATTCCTTTTGCAAAAACGAGCCATATGAATCATCTGCAATAAACAATATCGTGAACCAACTCATTCTCTATTTGTGTCTTTAAATTTATTAAAATTCATTGATTTGGTCGATTACATTACAATTCAAACTTTATTTCGAGCGAAAAACCAAGCCTTACCAAGACATGTCCAGAGTCTGTTCCGATTGAGGGAATCCAGATATAGTTTAAGAGGTTGTGCAATTTTTATGAAACCACCAGTAAGAACAAATGTAAAGGGTTTTTGTGTGTCTGTGGTTGGGGTGAGGAAATGGAACAAATGTTCAACAGAGGTTAGAATGAGTAGTACCTTAGTGAGATTTAAGAAACTACTCAAAAAGAACATCATGTCTAAGTATCATAAAGAAGCAAATATAATTTGATTTATATGGAATGTTCAATTTATAAGTGGGACTTATTGTATATTTGAATGTGTGGGTATGTATATGCGTATGTAGATATATAGATATGGGTAGGTGTATATGTATATAAGTGACTGTGTATATGTATGTATATATTTATGTTTGTAAAGTATACGTATGTATATAGGTATATGTGGCACAGCCCAAGCAGAGGGTCACCCCCAAGAGCCTGGTCTGCTTGAGGTTTCTTCCTTATAGGGAGTTTTTCCTCACCACAGTTGCCTAGTGCTTGCTCTGGGGGTTGGTAAGGTTAGTCCTTACTGGTGTAAAGTGCCTTGATTTGACTTTCTTATGATCTGGTACTATATAAATATAATTATAAGTGAATAGTATATTGATGTGTATGTCTGTGTGTCGACATGTAGTAGTGAATTTATATTTATGTAAATATGACTGATTAGAATTGTTGGACTTGTACTAGCAGGGGTGGGCGCTAATAAGCTTTGCTTCAGCCCACACCCTTTCGGACTCACTAGTTTTGTCTGTGTTTGTTTGTGGAATTGTTAATTTTTTTTCTATTGAATATTTTGTGTGCCGAATTAAAAAAAACTTTGTCACTTTGTCAGGTTCACGAATTCTTTTTTGTATGCTTCGCGCCGCGAGGCGGGGCATATAGCATCTGGGTTGTCCGTCTGTCCGGCCGCAATTCGTTCGCAGCAACGTTGCTTAGCACCTATTGCTTGCAAAAAACGTCATATTTGGTGGGTACATGCCTTGGAGGAGTACTTTGCATAGGTTTGAAGGCCGGTGACCTTGACCTACTTGAAAAAAATTACCAATAGTTGCATTTGTTCAAAGGCTACCGACTTTTTGTGGTCACTGTTGCCATATCCTCTAAATAAATATAAAGTCAATCTCCACTGTCTCCCAGTTTACATCAAACACATGAGGGTTCAACCAAATACCTACCCACACATGTACATATTACTGCACTTTACATGGAAAATAGTACTGTGCGTGGGGCATTTCGTGACGAATGTCTGTAGTTTTTTTTTTTTTTTATAATCTGCTTGTGTTTTGGATTTTTATGTATTGTGTACTTTTAGTGTTCAATTTTGTTTCATGCTTTGATTTCTGGGAAAGCCATTTATAAGCTTGGGCCTCCCCCCCCACTCACTTTTTCGTTGTTGCACTCATGTAATGACAGTGACAATAAATCAAATCTCTATAAATTGTTAATAACGAATGCTTGAATTATTATTATTTTTATCCAAGTCACAGGATCTCTGAGTAGTAAAACAAACAAACAAAACAACAGCGACTTATACTCCAGAAAATATGGTATTTCTGTTATGGCCCATTTCTTAATTTTTTTTTATTACAGTTAAACTACAAGAAATATTCACTGACTTAGAAATTTTGTATTTATTCTGACTTTTCTAAAGCCATTTGACTAAAAATTATTTCATAATTTGTTTTAAAAAAGCAGAGATAACCTAAAGCATGAGCATTTTGTATTGTTAAATCTTCTGAAAAATATAATTTGTTCTTATAGTTGTTTTTTTTTTTTGTGTTTTTTTTTTTTCTTTTCAGAAATGAAAAAAAAAGTCCTGAAAAAACATCTTTTGTCAGTAATTCAGGATGAAGTGACATAATCCCCGAGGCTTTCCCGCTGATGTCCATTACATTTCTGATGCATCAAATCCATGTGGTCTGCGTTCACACAGAAAGCGCAAAGAAATGGATTATTTTTGAAAATTTGCAAAGAAACTTTGAGGTTCATGTTTTTCAGCTGTTTGCAAAACATGATGAAACCTATGAGACTGGTTTCAAATACAGTTGTTAAACTTGTATGACTAATCCAGATAAACTGACAGACACAACATTTTAAGATCTTCTTAAAATTACATAATGTTTTTTCCTGTTTGGTTTCACCAGAAAAGAGCGTCTGATTTATGTTGGAATCAGCGTTGAAAACATCATCACTCCATCAGTAAGTCGACCGATTACTTCAGAGTTTCATTACAGCTTCCAGAACTTTCTTCTGATTTGTTGAAAAATTCTACTTCTTATTAATTTCTAGGTCGATGTCGAGGAAGAAAAGAGTGAAATCATCATCAAAGAGAAGAAAGAACCAAAGCGAAGTAAGAACTGGGGTCGAAGATCAACGAGGGCAAAGAAAACCATCAGTTACAGGTACTTCCTGTCACAGTCGCGCTTACATATTGTTTTTGTACATATACATAAGTGTGGATGATGAAAAAAGTCTCATTTATTTCTACGGTCACATTTGATATCACAAATACACAGTATGTACTTATTAATTTAAAAATATTGTTATAATTGTGTGTGTGTGTGTGTGTATACGTACATATATATATATATATATATATATATATATATATATATATATATATATATACACACACAGTGTTATATACAGTGTTTATTACATGGAAAATCAGACAAAAGCATTGGGACTTTTGCTTTTGTCCAGTGAGTGTGAATATCCAGTTTATATGATGACAGATTAGGTGAGTTTTACTGTACACACAAAATTCTAAAATTACTACTATGACAGTTTTGGTGGCAAAATTAAGTTGTTTTTTTTCCTGCTTTGGTTACAGAAATAAAATATATTAAAAGAAATTTGTTTAAAGTAAACTTTAAACATATTGATTATTTGTCCATATAAAAAGAAAAGTTGTTTTGTGAGTTCAGTGACAACTGTTGATATTGAAATTTGTTGAGAATGAGTTTAAAACGGGATGAAAATCAGCACCTCCAAATCCGAAGCCATGGTTCTCGACCGGAAAAAGGTGCTTTGCTCTCTTCAGGTCGGTGGAGTGTCCTTGCCTCAAGTGGAGGAGTTTAAGTATCTCAGGGTCTTGTTCACGAGTGAGGGACGGATGGAGCGTGAGATCGATAGATGGATCGGTGCAGCATCTGCAGTGATGCGGTCGCTGTATTGGACCGTCGTGGTGAAGAGAGAGCTGAGTAGGGGGGCAAAGCTTTCGATTTACCGATCGATCTACGTTCCGATCCTCACCTATGGTCATGAGATTTGGCTCATGACCGAAAGAACGAGATCGCGAGTACAAGCGGCCGAGAAGAGTTTCCTCCGCAGGGTGGCTGGGCGCTCCCTTAGAGATGGGGTGAGGAGCTTGGTCACTCGAGAGGAGCTCGGAGTCGAGCCACTGCTCCTCCACGTCGAAAGGAGTCAGTTGAGGTGGCTCGGGCATCTTTTCCGGATGCTCCCTGGACGCCTCGCAGGAGAGGTGTTCCGGGCACGTCCCATTGGGAGGAGGCCCCAGGGAAGACCCAGGACATGCTGGAGGGACTACATCTCTCGACTGGCTTGGGAACACCTTGGGGTTCCCCTGGAGGAGCTGGGGGAGGTGTGTGTGGATCGGGAGGTCTGGGCGGCTTTGCTTGAGCTGCTGCCCCCGCGACCCGACTTCCGGATAAAGCAGAAGAAAATGGATGGATGGATGATGGATGGAGTTTAAAATGATTTATTAGTAGTTGTTGCAGCCTGAGCCCATTGTGAAAACAGAATTCTGTCTGTGCAGATTTATAAAAATAATTGATCCAACGTGTGTTTTGGCAAAGCTGAATTCATAAGTTTGTGTCATTTTTCTGACTTTTGCCTCAGGTGTGTTTGGCATTGAGGCAGGTTTTGTTAAATTCTCTACACATACAAATTCCTGATTTACTGCAGAAGTGATTCCCAAAGTGTGGGCCATGGAGGTACTGCAGGTGGAATATGATCCTGGTGGACTATTTAGGTACAGCAGCTGGGCCTTGAGATGTCATTAGAAATAAATTTTTAAAAGTATTGATTTTCAGGTTTGTAATAGTTACTTTAAGAAAATCTTAATAATAAATCATCAGAAGAGTGAACTCAATGCTACAAACAGATTTAACACAGTCAACACCCGAGCCGTGCGCATGTTGACGTACAGCTTCAACATCATCAACTGGAAACTAAGCAACATGAACACATCAAGGAAAAAAGATGCATCACTCAAAAGCAGATGTCAACAGGTTGTACTTATCAAGAGCAGCAGGAGGTCTTGTCCAAGTTGGTCTGACGTTTAAGACAACCATCAACGTCCTGGATGCATGCCTGACAACAGACAATCCACCGCTCCAATAAAATACAAACAAGACTCGAGTTGTCTGATAACTACCACAAGGCTAGAAAAAGCTCTGCCATAGAATCAAGCACAAGGCAAAAACCCCAAAATCAGCAGCTACTACAGAAAAACTGGGAAGACTAGGCAATGCTTGACACATGCCCAAGAAGAACAAGAGAGGCAGATGTTAATCGTCAGAAGACAAACCAGTGGCTTAAGACGAATGGACTAAAAGAACAAACATGGCCTAATCGAAGGTGCACAAGAACAGAGTCTAACCACCAGATCTTACCACCACCAACACTGCATCATCAAGGATGGACCTGACCCAGTGCAGTGTATGGAGAGACTGTTGATCATATTATCTCAGGATGCTCAGAACTGTCATAGACGGACTACAAACCACCACTCTCTCTACTGGAAGACCTGCAAAAAATACAAGATCAGAACAAGTAGTACGAACACCAACCAGACATGATCATGGACGTGCCCGTCCAGACCGACAAAGACATCAAAGCCTACAAACCAGACATATTCATCAAGTACAAGAAAACAAGAAATGTGTGTTGATCGACATGACCATACATCTGACCGAAACATCTGTAAATACAACAGAAAACCAGTCAAAACACAAAAATGTGAGGAATGAAAACTGAAACTGCAGCAGTGGTCATATGAGCTCTAGAACTCATGAAGAAAGGGATGGAGATATTCCACCAACAGGATCCCTGGTAACATCCAAGAAGTGCAGAAGATTGTTCTCCTTGATACATCTTGCATACTAAGGTGGGTCCTGTCAATCACATAGCTCCCCTATGGTGTCACAGGACCTTAGTTTGGACCTGGCTCTACAGGACGACTTGCACAAGTACAGAAAAGGGGATTTTGTGATGATAATTCATTGAGAAATTCTTGATCTCAGTCTTATGTGTCAGTCAGTTTTGATTAAAAGTCTGGGTGGGCCCCAGAAGTTTCTCACATTTCAAAGTGGGCCCTGGAGTTCATACGTTTGGATTGGCTGCTGTTGAAGATCAGAATTGATCATGTATGCTTCCTGTGTGCGTTTCTCAATGTTCTAGATTTGACGAGTTTGATGAGGCGATTGAAGAGGCGATCGAGGAAGACATCAAAGGGGCAGAGGGCGGAGGTTAGATGACATCACCGCTCACTGTGGAGAAAATAATCATGTTTACAATAACGGTCTATAATAACTTTGCTAATAATCACCCAACAGGAGCCGGTCGGGGTAAAGACATGGCCAACATCACAGGCCACAGAGGAAAGGACATATCCACCATCCTCCAATCAGAGGAGGGGAAGGAAAATGGGCGACCACCAAGAACGAGCAACAGTCATCGCCGGAAAAAACGCCGGCGTCTCAATGATCTGGATAGTGACAGCACCATGGACGAAGAGGAGAGCGAGGAAGAGTTTCGCCTCAGTGAAAGGTAAAAAGACAGGAAAATTATTTCAGTCTGATTTCAGTCTCGTTCAGAGGTTCATTATTGGTTATATGAAGAACTGTTGTTCTTCATTATAGCTGGTTGATATTATTATGATTAAGTTTGAGCTTCGTGTGCAGAAATGAAACAAACATCAGAGGAATTTGAGTAAACATTATTATTCTGCTTAAGAATGCACGCAAATAGTAATTAACCCTCTAAAACCCCAAAGTTGGGGGTGAAAATACAAATGGGGCAAGATATACGTAAATTATGCTTGCACTTTAAGAATGCTGGTGTCACAGACAGAACCGTCCCCCCCTAAAAATCAGTCCCCCCTGCCTTCACTGTGCATGCGTCGTGTCAGCAGCAGTTCACAGATTATCACCTCATTTTTGCTTAAAACTGACTTTAGAATGATTTAAGAGGTTTTACTTTGTCATATGATGGTTAATAATCACATTATTCCCTTTGATTGCTTTGGGTGTAGAGACTCAGACATGGTGCTGTCACGCTCTGATTGCTCCCCTGTCTTTTTTATGAAATAGTGCTGAATTTATTTGGAAATGATTGTTGTACAAAAGCTTCACATATTTGTCGCTGAGGTAGATGATGACTGGAGTGCAGTTTGAAGTGGAAATGATGTGATGATCAGTGAATTGCTGCTGACACAGAAATGATGCATGCACAGTGAAGGCAGGGGAACCTTTTGGGTGGGGGTGGGGCTATTCGGTCGGTGACACCGGGCACAGGACGGCACGTAAGGCTTTCCATGTTTTTCCAGATAACAGGACACTTGACCATTCAGTATTTTGAGGTCTGACTCCGGGTTGGATGGCTTCTGTTCCAGTGGGCAGTCAGAATTATTTCTACTCAGTCACCACAGTGTCCACATGCTTCACAACTAATCACCATCTTTGCATATAGTCAGTTTCACAGTCGAATGTTGATCTGGAAAAAGGTGTCTCTCACTTAGATTTACCAATTTTGATAGTATCTCACTAGGCGTGCTGATGAAATGTGTAATTTCTGCAAAAAGCACAACCTGCTTATTTGATCCTATACCAACAAAACTGTTAAAGGACATGTGGCCCACTCTTGGGCTGACTGTGTTGGAAATGATTAATCTGTTAATAACCTTGGGATCTGTTCCTAAATGTTTCAAATCTGCAGTGATTAAACCATTACTTATCTACTTTTAAGATTAGGCTTAAAACTTTCCTTTTTGCTAAAGCTTATAGTTAGGGCTGGATCAGGTGACCCTGAACCATCCGTTAGTTATGCTGCTATAGACTTAGACTGCTGGGGGGTTCCCATGATGCACTGTTTCTTTCTCTTTTTGCTCTGTATGCACCACTCTGCATTTAATCATTAGTGATTGATCGCTGCTCCCCTCCACAACATGTCTTTTTCCTGGTTCTCTCCCTCAGCCCCAACCAGTCCCAGCAGAAGACTGCCCCTCCCTGAGCCTGGTTCTGCTGAAGCTTTCTTCCTGTTAAAAGGGAGCTTTTCCTTCCCACTGTTGCCAAGTGCTTGCTCACAGGGGGTCAGTTTGACCGTTGGGGTTTTTCCGTTATTGTATGGCCTTGCCTTACAATATAAAGCGCCTTGGGGCAACGGTTTGTTGTGATTTGGCGCTATATAAATAAAATTGATTTTGATTTGACTTAAGAAATCTATTCTTAACCGTAGTGTATTGAAAAATTATAGGCTGATATCAAATCTATCATTTTGCTCTAAAATTCTGGAAAAGGTAGTTTCATAGCAGCTCGTGGACTATCTTACTGAGAATAATCTCTTTGAGCCACTGCAGTCTGCTTTTAGAAAATATCATTCCACAGAAACGACTCTCACCAAAGTGGTGAATGGTCTTCTGCTTGCAATGGATTCGGACACCACTACGGTTCTGGTGCTGTTAGATCTCAGTGCTGCATTTGATACTGTGGATTATCATATTTTACTCAGTAGGTTGGAGAATCATTTTGGGATTACTAGGAGTGCCCTTGCATGGTTGACATCATACCTGACCAGTCGTTCTCGCTGTGTTTTGTACAGTAACACTACCTCTAACCTTAGTGACATGAAATTTGGGGTTCCACAAGGATCCGTCTTAGGTCCCCTGCTTTTCTCCCTTTATATAGCACCCGTTGGGCACATATTGCGGCATTTTGGATTACCTTTCATTGCTATGCAGATAATAGTTATACATGCCGATAACTGCTGGTAATCTCATACACATAAATCCTTAGAAGTTTGCCTTGCATCAGTGAAAAGCTAGATGTCCAGCAATTTCTTACTTTTATACTAGGACAAGTCCGAAATGATGGTTCTTAGTCCAGTGAGACATCAGCATCAATTTTTTTTATACTTGTTTTTTATTGGTTTTCACAAATTATAATAAAATACAAAATACACAGAACAATTGGTCAGTTGTCATCAATATACATTGTCCATTTTTCCCCAAAAGTCTTCGTGTTTAGCTTCTTGCAACCTTAAAATAAAAGTAAGTCTTTCCATACTGTCAGTTTCTTCAACAATGTCCATCCAGTTTTTAACTGTGGGGGGTTCTTGTTTGTACCATTTGCATGTGATGGCTTTTTTTTGCTGCTGCCAACAAAATTTTAAATAAGTATACATCTTTTTTTCTGAATCCCTGCTCCCATTACATACCCAAAGTATAATGTCAGTATTGTTCTTGGTATACTGTACCCAAATACCTTTTCAATTTCACTACCAACATCTTCCCAAAATTGGGACAAGTTTTGACACTGCCAGAAGATGTGTGCATGTCCCACATCCTGCTCTCCACACTTTCTCCAGCAGGGTTGGTGCAAGGATATTGATGCCTTTTTTTTTTATCTTTGGTGTAATAAAATATCTGACTAAATTTTTCCAACAGTAAATTTTCCAATTTCTTGAGCTAGTTGTAGTTACTTGAGATTTGCAAATATTATACCACATGTCATTACTTATGTCCTCCTGCAACTCCTTTACCCATTTATCTCTAATATACAGTGTTGATGTTCTCCTATTAACTATCAATCCTTTATACAACTTTGATATGACTTTACTACTGCGTTATTTAATATTTGTGTAATTGCATTCATTTCACATGGGAGGTTTGGCTTTACTTCTTTTAAATAGTCCCGTATCTGAAGGTACATATAGAAATCTCGAGATGCTAAATCAAATTCTTTCTGTAGTGTTTGAAACCTTTCAATTTGGCCTTTTTTAAGAAATTAATTTAGAATGTTAAATCCTTTAATTGCCCATTCCTTGAATTTAGAATTCATACTGCCTGGTTTAAAGTTTAAGTCAAAAGCTATCCAGTTAAATACTTTAATTTCTTCCTCTATTTTACATCTCTTTACTAATTTAAACCAAACCTCCAAGGTGAATCTAGCAATAGAGTCCAACTTATTTTCTCTTTCCTTAAACATCTTCTTATTTGCTATCATAGCTTGTACATGGTCTACATTGCCCAT
This sequence comes from Thalassophryne amazonica, assembly GCF_902500255.1. Lineage (NCBI taxonomy): Eukaryota > Metazoa > Chordata > Actinopteri > Batrachoidiformes > Batrachoididae > Thalassophryne > Thalassophryne amazonica. Next base: position 16,862,652 of record NC_047111.1, on the reverse strand, counting down.
TTCTATTTGTTTCCACTTTGTCATGTAGTTTGAATCACACCGGACCATGATATGTTTGAGCTGTGCTGCATAGAAATATTTTTCTAAATTGGGCAGTGCCAATCCACCCTCATCTTTAGGAATTTGAAGTGTTGAGAATTTAATTCTAGGTTTGGCTCCATTCCAAATTAATCTAGAGATTTTTCTGTCCCACTCTCGAATTGATTGCTTGGTATTGGCACTGACAGAGATTGAAATAAATATAAAATTCTAGGCAGCACATTCATCTTGATCGTTTCAATTCTAGATTGTAAATCTAGCAAATGAATGTTCCATCTCACCATGTCTTGCTATATTTGTGTATTTAAAGATCTATAGTTAATTTCATACAACTTGGTAAGGTTGTTGGTGATTTGAATTCCCAAGTATTTGATTGACTTTTTATTCCACTTGAATTTATATTGCTGTTTCATAAATGGAGAGGGGCTATAATTAATGGGGAGCACTTGAGTTTTATCAATATTCAACTTATAACCTGAGAGGTGACCATAATAGCTTAATAAATCCATTATCTTAGGTAAACATTTGTCTGGTTGTTTTAAATATATTAACACATCATCTGCAAACAATCCAATTTTGTTTTCTATATCTCTAATTTTTATTCCTTCTATTTCTTGCTCTTGTCTAATTGCCTGAGCCAAGGGCTCAATATAAATGGCAAACAGGGTTGGAGACAGGCAGCAACCCTGCCTCGCTGATCTTTCTAATCTAATCCAATTTGTGAGGCTACCATTTATCTTAATTCTTGCTTTTGGGTTTTGATATAATGTTTTAACACAGTTGATTGCTTGTGAGTTAAGCCCAAACCTTTCTAAACAGAGATAGAGGAATCGCCAACTAACAGAATCGAATGCCTTTTCCGCATCCAAACTTAAAAGGACAGCACTTTCGTTTGTTTTTTGTATTTCTTCTATTATATGTAGTGTCCTTCTGACATTGTCTTGAGTTTGGCGCCCTCTAATGAAGCCTGATTGATCTTCATCTATAATTTCTGAAATGAATGATTGGAATCTATTTGAGATTATTGATGTGTATATCTTATAATCACAGTTCAAAATTGATATTGGTCTAAAACTTTCGCAATGCTCCCTGTCTTTACCCTCCTTATGAATGACAGTAATTACAGCCTCTCTCCATGATGGTGGCAGTGTACCATTCTTCAGAGTTTGATTAAAGGATGCAAGTAACATTGGATATAGCTCTTTCTTAAAAATCCTATACCATTCAATAGGATATCCATCTGTTCCTGGAGTTTTGTTTGAGTTCATTCTTTTTATTGAATATTCTAGTTCTTTCTATGTAATCTGTGCACATAATATTGAGTTTTGTTCTCCTATATTTGGGAGGTCTAATGTAATTAAAATGTTTTAATTGTTTCATCTTCTGCTGATTCAGGTTGAGAGTACAGGTTTGAATAATAGTCTTCAAATGCCTTTTCAATTTCCTCTGGTTTATACATTGTTTTGTGTACAGGGTCTCTGATTTTATTTATAGTATTTAGTTGTTTGTTTCTTAATCGCCTGGCAAGAGATTTAGTTAATTTAGGGCCTCCTTCATAGTATGTTTGCTTTAAAAATCTAATTTTCTTCTGATAATATTTTATCTATTTTCATCCTTGCTTCTTTAACCTTTTTCAGGGACTCCAGATCCTTGTTTTTCTTATGTAATTGTTCTGATATTTCCAATTCTTCTGTAACCATCAGGAATTCCTGAATTCTTTTTTGTTTTTGTTGTATGAGGAGTAAGAAATTAGTTTGCCTCTTATTACTGCCTTCATAGCATCCCACACCATTGTGGGATCTCTCTCCATTATCATTTTCTTTTTGATAGGCATTTATTTGATTTTTTTTTTTTTTTATCCTGCACTAATTGCTGGTTGTTTAGCAAACCAATATTTAACCTCCAGTTTGTAACCTTAGGTTTCCTATTGAGATCCATTGTTAATTTCAAGGAACAGTGATCTGATAGATCAGCTGTCCCTATCTGACATTCTGCAACCCGAAACCGATCTTCTATGTTCATAAAAAAGTAATCTATTCTTGTGTGAGCTGAGTGTGGAGCAGAATAAAATGTATAATCCCTCTCTAAAGGGTGACATTCTCTCCAAACATCCATCACTCCCAATTCAGTTAGTGTTACATTAATGTATCTAGACAAATGTGTTTTACTTTTCTTTTTAGTACTATTAGAGTCGAGAAAAGGATTTAGGACTACGTTCCAGTCTCCTGCACAGATTAGAATTCCTTCCGTTTCTTGTGTAATATTATCAAAGACAGATTTATAAAAAGATTTATCAGATTCTGGTGGGGCATAAATATTTAATAATGTGACCATTTGATCTTCCAATTTTCCCCTGATCAGAATGTATCTTCCATCTTTATCTTTAATTTCCTTTAACCCTCAAATTTTACATGATTACAAATTAGGATCGCTACCCCTCTTTTTCTTCCTCCTTTAAATGAACTATAGAATGTATTTTTAAAACCCATATTTTGTAATTTTTGGTGCTCCTTGTCTGTCAAGTGAGTTTCCTGTAATTTAATTATCTCAGCTTTTACTTTTTTAAGCTTTGTAAGAACCTTGCCCCTTTTTATTGGATTTAAACCGTTCACATTTAGTGACATGAACCTTACAGTATCAATCAATCAATCAATTTTTTTATATAGCGCCAAATCACAACAAACAGTTGCCCCAAGGCGCTTTATATTGTAAGGCAAGGCCATACAATAATTATGTAAAACCCCAACGGTCAAAACGACCCCCTGTGAGCAAGCACTTGGCTACAGTGGGAAGGAAAAACTCCCTTTTAACAGGAAGAAACCTCCAGCAGAACCAGGCTCAGGGAGGGGCAGTCTTCTGCTGGGACTGGTTGGGGCTGAGGGAGAGAACCAGGAAAAAGACATGCTGTGGAGGGGAGCAGAGATCGATCACTAATGATTAAATGCAGAGTGGTGCATACAGAGCAAAAAGAGAAAGAAACAGTGCATCATGGGAACCCCCCAGCAGTCTACGTCTATAGCAGCATCACTAAGGGATGGTTCAGGGTCACCTGATCCAGCCCTAACTATAAGCTTTAGCAAAAAGGAAAGTTTTAAGCCTAATCTTAAAAGTAGAGAGGGTGTCTGTCTCCCTGATCTGAATTGGGAGCTGGTTCCACAGGAGAGGAGCCTGAAAGCTGAAGGTTCTGCCTCCCATTTTACTCTTACAAACCCTAGGAACTACAAGTAAGCCTGCAGTCTGAGAGCGAAGCGCTCTATTGGGGTGATATGGTACTACGAGGTCCCTAAGATAAGATGGGACCTGATTATTCAAAACCTTATAAGTAAGAAGAAGAATTTTAAATTCTATTCTAGAATTAACAGGAAGCCAATGAAGAGAGGCCAATATGGGTGAGATATGCTCTCTCCTTCTAGTCCCCGTCAGTACTCTAGCTGCAGCATTTTGAATTAACTGAAGGCTTTTTAGGGAACTTTTAGGACAACCTGATAATAATGAATTACAATAGTCCAGCCTAGAGGAAATAAATGCATGAATTAGTTTTTCAGCATCACTCTGAGATAAGACCTTTCTGATTTTAGAGATATTGCGTAAATGCAAAAAAGCAGTCCTACTTAGTTGTTTAATATGCGCATTGAATGACATATCCTGATCAAAAATGACTCCAAGATTTCTCACAGTATTACTAGAGGTCAGGGTAATGCCATCCAGAGTAAGGATCTGGTTATACACCATGTTTCTAAGATTTGTGGGGCCAAGTACAATAACTTCAGTTTTATCTGAGTTTAAAAGCAGGAAATTAGAGGTCATCCATGTCTTTATGTCTGTAAGACAATCCTGCAGTTTAGCTAATTGGTGTGTGTCCTCTGGCTTCATGGATAGATAAAGCTGGGTATCATCTGCGTAACAATGAAAATTTAAGCAATACCGTCTAATAATACTGCCTAAGGGAAGCATGTATAAAGTGAATAAAATTGGTCCTAGCACAGAACCTTGTGGAACTCCATAATTAACTTTAGTCTGTGAAGAAGATTCCCCATTTACATGAACAAATTGTAATCTATTAGACAATTATGATTCAAACCACCGCAGCGCAGTGCCTTTAATACCTATGGCATGCTCTAATCTCTGTAATAAAATTTTATGGTCAACAGTATCAAAAGCAGCACTGAGGTCTAACAGAACAAGCACAGAGATGAGTCCACTGTCCGAGGCCATAAGAAGATCATTTGTAACCTTCACTAATGCTGTTTCTGTACTATGATGAATTCTAAAACCTGACTGAAACTCTTCAAATAGACCATTCCTCTGCAGATGATCAGTTAGCTGTTTTACAACTACCCTTTCAAGAATTTTTGAGAGAAAAGGAAGGTTGGAGATTGGCCTATAATTAGCTAAGATAGCTGGGTCAAGTGATGGCTTTTTAAGTAATGGTTTAATTACTGCCACCTTAAAAGCCTGTGGTACATAGCCAACTAACAAAGATAGATTGATCATATTTAAGATCGAAGCATTAAATAATGGTAGGGCTTCCTTGAGCAGCCTGGTAGGAATGGGGTCTAATAAACATGTTGATGGTTTGGATGAAGTAACTAATGAAAATAACTCAGACAGAACAATCGGAGAGAAAGAGTCTAACCAAATACCGGCATCACTGAAAGCAGCCAAAGATAACGATACGTCTTTGGGATGGTTATGAGTAATTTTTTCTCTAATAGTTAAAATTTTGTTAGCAAAGAAAGTCATGAAGTCATTACTAGTTAAAGTTAATGGAATACTCAGCTCAATAGAGCTCTGACTCTTTGTCAGCCTGGCTACAGTGCTGAAAAGAAACCTGGGGTTCTTATTTTCTTCAATTAGTGATGAGTAGAAAGATGTCCTAGCTTTACGGAGGGCTTTTTTATAGAGCAACAGACTCTTTTTCCAGGCTAAGTGAAGATCTTCTAAGTTAGTGAGACGCCATTTCCTCTCCAACTTACGGGTTATCTGCTTTAAGCTACGAGTTTGTGAGTTATACCACGGAGTCAGGCACTTCTGATTTAAAGCTCTCTTTTTCAGAGGAGCTACAGCATCCAAAGTTGTCTTCAATGAGGATGTAAAACTATTGACGAGATACTCTATCTCACTTACAGAGTTTAGGTAGCTACTCTGCACTGTGTTGGTATATGGCATTAGAGAACATAAAGAAGGAATCATATCCTTAAACCTAGTTACAGCGCTTTCTGAAAGACTTCTAGTGTAATGAAACTTATTCCCCACTGCTGGGTAGTCCATCAGAGTAAATGTAAATGTTATTAAGAAATGATCAGACAGAAGGGAGTTTTCAGGGAATACTGTTAAGTCTTCTATTTCCATACCATAAGTCAGAACAAGATCTAAGATATGATTAAAGTGGTGGGTGGACTCATTTACTTTTTGAGCAAAGCCAATAGAGTCTAATAATAGATTAAATGCAGTGTTGAGGCTGTCATTCTCAGCATCTGTGTGGATGTTAAAATCGCCCACTATAATTATCTTATCTGAGCTAAGCACTAAGTCAGACAAAAGGTCTGAAAATTCACAGAGAAACTCACAGTAACGACCAGGTGGACGATAGATAATAACAAATAAAACTGGTTTTTGGGACTTCCAATTTGGATGGACAAGACTAAGAGTCAAGCTTTCAAATGAATTAAAGCTCTGTCTGGGTTTTTGATTAATTAATAAGCTGGAATGGAAGATTGCTGCTAATCCTCCACCCCGGCCCGTGCTACGAGCATTCTGACAGTTAGTGTGACTCGGGGGTGTTGACTCATTTAAACTAACATATTCATCCTGCTGTAACCAGGTTTCTGTAAGGCAGAATAAATCAGTATGTTGATCAATTCTTAAAGTCCCCAACAGGGACTTAGAAGAGAAAGACCTAATGTTTAATAGACCACATTTAACTGTTTTAGTCTGTGGTGCAGTTGAAGGTGCTATATTATTTTTTCTTTTTGAATTTTTATGCTTAAATAGATTTTTGCTGGTTATTGGTAGTCTGGGAGCAGGCACCGTCTCTACGGGGATGGGGTAATGAGGGGATGGCAGGGGGAGAGAAGCTGCAGAGAGGTGTGTAAGACTACAACTCTGCAAGATCAAGATGCATTATAACTAAGATAATAACTCTGAAGACAGTCTGACCATAACAACACAGTGAACTGTAGAACACTTAATGAAAAAATGAAAAGGATCTATCCGATATCCTGTGGAACCACTAATTGGTCCCAAAGTGCCGTTGGTAGGAGAGGGGTAAAGTCTCCTGAAAAAGAAGGGCCCCTCAGTAGATCTAGGTGTTGACTCGAAGAGTCGTACTTCCAATCTACCCAAGTCCAACATAACTTGTATTTTGCTTCTTGCCAGTTCTTTATCACCCCCCCCCCCCCTTTTTTCCCCCTCCCCGGGAGGCAGATTATCGGGTTTTCACTCACTAGCTTCTTTTTCAGATAAATTTAATAAATAAGAGGGGTGTTAATATGAAGAAACGTAAAATAATTCGAATTTCAATATATATTATCTAAATGTGTCTATGCAACTTTGTTTTTCACCCCTTTGCTCACTCAGTGAGAAAGTAATAAGAATAAGGAAAAAAAAAAAGATAATCTGTTATTTATAATCAGTTACCTCCCTTTAATTACTTTTCCGCCTTATTTCCGAAACTCCTGTAGTCTCTCCCTCGCTCTTTGGCCCGCACTGCTCGGTGTATCAGACGCTGTAGAGGTGCGCGTCCAGGGAAAAGCCTGTTAAATGCGTCTCTTCATCACGTCTTCCTTCTGCTCCGCGCTTCTGGTCGTCACCTCGAGCCCTCTAAACCGCATCTCCCCCGCTGCCTCTCCCGGACTGCCGTATGTCTTGGGACCGTCGTGCCAGTGGATTTTGATGTTGGTCAATGGTGTCTGGAACTTAACTCCATTTTCCTTTAGTACCTTCTTTATCCCTCCATAAGCTTTGTGCTTTTGCACCACATCGTAGGCATAGTCATGGTCAAAAAATATTTGCTTTCCATTTATTTTAACACGTTTCTGCCAAGCTTTCTTGAGGACCAGTTCTTTTGTGTCAAATTGAAGGAAGTTTACGATAATAGACCTGGGCGTTGCTCCATGGTCGGGTCTCCCAGCCCCAGTCCAGTGCGCACGCTATATCATGAGTCTTGTCTCTGCGGGGAGATCCAGCTCTCTCTGCAACAGGTCCTCCACGAAGCATATAACCAAGTCCCCTTCGGAAAGTTCCTGAACTCTGAAAATGCGCACATTATTTCTGCGGCTCCGTCCTTCTAAATTTGTTTTAGCTTTCAATATTTTCTGCTCTTTAAGAACCATAAGCAGAGCATCTTTCGCTTCCATGTTCCAATCTTCCACTTCACTTATGCGCGTTTGTGCTTCGTTTAATGTCTCCCGTTGGTCTTGCAGCTCTGTATTAGTGTCGTCAATTTTCTTGTTTATGTCCATCTTAAATGTTTCAAACTCCCTCTTGAAGTCAGCCTTAACTTCATCTTTGAGAGTCAAAAATCCGTCTTATTTCTTTTCGTAGTTCCACAATTTGCATGGTCAGTCCAGGTATCCCCTCTCGTGGCTCAGAGGTGTTAGCCGTTAGCATGCTAGCTTCGGAAGCGATTGGATTTTCTTCCATTTCGGCGTTTTCTTGAGTTTTGTTTCAGGTGTTTCGAGTCTTTCGCTTCTCACGTTTGTCACCCCCACTCATCACACTCTTTGATGTATGTATTCAGGCTTCTTAGTTGTTTTGTGGGGTATAATTACTTCTCCTGGCAAGAGCTCTGATTTAAGCTGCCATTCCCTCGCTGTCCAACCGGAAGTCCATCGGCATCAATTTGACCAGCTAACGCTTAGCCTAGGTTCATGTGTCATACATCACACTGACAAAGTGAGGAACCTTGGGGTAATTTTTGATCCTACATTTTCCTTTGACCTCCACATTAGAGAGATTACTAGGACTGCTTTCTTCCACCTGCGAAATATAGCGAAGATTTGTCCCATCCTGTCTATGGCTGATGCTGAGACCCTGATTCATGCATTTGTCTCTTCTAGATTGGACTACTGTAATGTTCTGTTTTCTGGTTTACTGCAGTCCAGCATTAGGGCTCTCCAATTGGTGCAAAATGCTGATGCCAGACTTTTGTCAGGTAGCAGAAAGTTTGACAACATTCCACTCAGTTTGGTGTTTCTTCACTGGCTTCCTGTCTCTGTGAGATTGGATTTTAAGGTTCTGCTCTTAACTTATAAAATTATTCAGCACCTCCCTACTTAGCTGGCCTAATTAAACCCTACGTACCGGCCTGGGCTCTGCGTTCTCAGGACGCAGGGATACTTTGTGTCCCTAGGATAAATAAAATGTCTGCGGGCCACAGAGATTTCTCTTATCGTGTCCCTGTTTTGCAGAGTGATCTCCCCATGGAGATAAAACAATCAGATTCTGTTTGACCACATTCCAGCCCAGACTTACAATGCATTTATTGGCCCTTTCGTATAGCTAGCATAGTGACATTAGTATGGTACTATGCTTCCTATCCTCTTAAATTCATTTTTATTAGTAAAGGAACAGGACTCAGCCTCACCTTTATCTGAATTCTGGGTCTCTTAGTGAAGCTTAGGGCTAGTGGCTGGCGATTACTTCAGTATTCTCTCTGCTTTCCTGTTGATTTACTGCTGGTGAACTCATACCTTTGGTGCAGTTTTTTTTTCGGCCGATTGATTCTGTTCTTTTCTCTCTCTGTCCGAGGCACTGATGACATCATACAAGATTGACAACTGCAAACCACAGGATGCTGGACTGACCATGAGATGTCATGCCTGAAGCTGATGCAGCACACTGCAGTCTGCATTTGGATTTAACTTTGTCCTGGTGACAGGCCCACTGATGGCATACAGAATGAACACTGGCCTTGCATCCCAGGGCACTGGATGAGCCCCTGCATGTGGCGTAAATGCTTGTGTGGTTATCTCAACAATTGCTCCTCATTTTTATAATCATATTTTGATTTTTTTTTTTTTTTTTTTTTCCCGTTTCTTCAGCTCTGTAAAACTTTGTAAAAACCTTGTAACTGTTAGAATGGCCTAAGCAGAGGGTAACCCCTCTGAGTCTGGTCTGCTCGAGGTTTCTTCCTCAATATCATCAGAGGGAGTTTTTCCTTACCACTGTCGCTTTTGTTCTTGCTCTGGGGGTTGGTAAGGTTAGACCTTAGTCATGTGAAGCGCCTTGAGGCAACATGTTGTTATTTGGCGCTACATAAAAGTAAATAAATTTAATTGAATTTAAATTATTTAATTTTCTGCAGTAGAAGAGCCATGGAGGCCACCAGCCCCAGCTTCAGAAATAAAACTGACAAACACTTTGATTTCAAGCTACATATAGTTTCACCAACACCTGCTCCCAGTTTCGCTTAATATGTGATGATTATTTCTTTGCCCAGGTTTGTCCACCAGATGGCAGACAAGCTGCTCATAATTTTCCATCATCCATCCAGTAGGTGGCAGTGTTCAGCAGGCAGGTCTTGTTTTAGATGGATCTCGTGCATCAAAGTTTGTCTTCATTAATTTGGAGACAAACAAGACAACAGTTTGTAGAGTAAGGAGTTGATTAATAATCAGTGCAATCAACAGATTGTTTAAGGAAATCAATCATTGATCTCAGCACAATTTTATAGTAATCTAGCAAATGTTGTACCTTTGCAATTTAATGTTGAGACAAAGTGAATAATGATATTTTCAGCGACAGAATAAACCAACTGATACTGAAGAAGTAAGTCCAATGGAGGCCCTGAGGTCCGTAGCTACGGGTGCTTTTCTGTTGGGTGGCCAGACAGGATATAGATGAAGTGTCTTCTGGTTGGACACAGATGAGTAGCGTGAGCGGGAATTGAACCCAGGTCTGCACATTGGTCAGCCAGCTCCTTTACCTACCGTGCTACCTGAACTACATATCATAAAGTTCTTTTATTAGTATTTGTTTTTGTTTGTAGCACTTCAGAGGAGTTTGTTGCCTCTGATAATGACACAGAGGCGGAGTCTAATGACAGCGGCAGTAACAGCAGCAGCAGGTGTCACAGTTCGTCACGAAGCAGGAGATTTCTGACACGGCGGCGAAGTTCCCGGAAGAGGCGGAGACCGAGAGGCTACTCGGATGATGAGGAAGAAGAGACTGATGAGGATGATGAAGACGAAGAAATCGGTATGTTTATTCAGATATTACTACTCGCCTACATTAAGGAAAGTGATTTATTATTTATCTGTGCAGTTCAACGCGGCAGAAGTGAAAGCTGTCAATGTCACTGTTGATGGAATGTGGAGCTAATTGTCGTAAGTTAAATGTTAGACACAACTTCAAGGTCAAGTCACCTGAACCTAACGCTGAACATGTGAACAGAAAACATTCACTCATCAAGCTTGTGTTTGAGCTAACGGCATGCTAACTAGCCAGGTTAGCTGTGGTGAAATGGGCTGGTTAGCTAGCTTACATGCTAGCTTTCCTTCTTCCCCGAAAATGGTTTTCTTGAAGGAATGTTTTTGTAATATTCATCCTGGAAATAGAGCGATCTGTTTTTGGAATGGTTTATACTCTGGAAATACGTTAGATGGTGACACGGTTTGCATTAACTTTGGGCGGAACACAGATGGTCTGTTCGTGAACGAACTACGACCATGTTGGTGTGAATGAAAAATTGTTCTCCCTCCGTCTTTGATTTGTGTTCAGTGACCGAAGGCTCCAGTGAGTTCAGCGATAGCGATCTGGATATGAGCCGGCGGCGGTCTCGGCGGAGCCAGAAGAAGCAGGTCAACTACTGCGAGACGTCGGAATCTGACGGCTCTCGCGCGGGAACGAACCGAGACAAAATGAAGCCCAGACGGCGACTCGACAGCTCGGACAGTGAAGGTCAGTTGCCTCTGGCTGAGGTCTGGATTTTTCTCTGATATTACTTGTTTGTTAAACCAGGTCTGTTTATGTTGTTTAGATGGTGGGATACAAATTAGCCAGATTTTCATGAAACTTGATCAAATGGGTTATTCTGCTCTGGAACAAATGATATTCAATCCTGTTTTGGACCCACTGAGACGGTCATGATCCCATTGAGAAAGTGGGCGCTGGATGTAAAGACCAAGTCCAAACTGAGAACAGACATGTTGAATGTGAAACAATAAGTGGAAAAAGAAGAGAGTTGGCAGAGTTGATGGAGAGAAAGTCTGAGCGTTTTGTGTCCAGGAGACTGGAGAGAAGGTCCAGGAGATTTGAAGGATAATTTTTGATCCCACGCTGTCTTTTGACCTCCACATCAGGGATGTTACTAGGACTGTTTTTTTTTTTTCCATCTGCGAAATATAGCGAGGATCCGCCCCATCCTGTCTATGGCTGATGCTGAGACCCTGATTCATGCTTTTGTTTCTTCTAGATTAGATTATTGTAATGTTCTGTTTTCAGGGTTACCAGTCCAGCATTAGGGGTCTTCAGGTGGTTCAGAACACTGCCGCCAGGCTTTTGACACGTAGCAGAAGGTCTGAACATATCACACCCATTTTGGCATCTTTACACTGGCTCCCTGTCTCTGTGAGAGCAGATTTTAAGGTTTTGTTATTGACTTATAAAGTTGTTCATGGACTGGCGCCATCTTATCTGGCTGATCTGGTGGAACTCTACGTGCTGGCCTGGGCTTTGCGGTTGCAGGATGCGGGACTTCTCTGTGTTCCCAGGGTGAAGAAGAAGTCAACAGGTCAAAGAGCCTTTTCTCATTGTGCACCCACCCTGTGGAACAGTCTTCCTGCGACCGTGAGGCAGTTGGAGTCTATGGACATTTTTAAGTCAAGACTGAAAACCTTTTTTTAATCTGTTTTATTCTTTTACTTCTGTTTTTAATTATGTATTTGAAATTTTTTATTCATTATTTATTTATTTATTTAAATTTTATGTTGAATTGTTCCGTGTAAGGCGCCTTGGGATGTCTTTTGCTGTGATTTGGCACATTATAAACTAATTAAATTGAAGGCTGGGAGGAGGTAGTAAGAACACTGTGATTGGATAGTGGTTTGTGTATGACAATGAAGAAAATTAGCTCGACAGGCTCGTTTTAATCCAGTTACACCCAACTATCTGTTCTGTAATTGGGGCATATTGTAGTGACTGGCCAAGGATAATGAGCCAGGTACCCTTCTTACTATCAGGTAAATACAGCTAATGCAAAGAAGTGAGTAGAAAATGATTTGTTTGAACCAAATCCAAGTATGTTGATGTTAATTTACTTTGGTACCACAGTATTTAATAAAATGTTATAATGTTGCACAGCTGGCTAATGGTGCTAGCCACGTGGTTAGCAGTACTGGTTTGACACCTGTGCAGATTCAGGTGTCACAGTTTAGTTGTTGGACTTTATGTGCAGTTTTGTTAAAGGACATGTCGCACTGAAATCATAACAATTTAGATTTAGGCTGTTAGTGACCATCGGATGATACACCGGGATTACTCAGTGCATGTCTGTGGCCAGTTTCAAAGTATACGTGATTCACAACAAACAGCTATGGAGGTTACCGAAAACAAAGTACTTGTGGGTACTCATTTTTCCAAGTGTTTCCAACAGCAGTGACGTAGCTTTTAGAGATGCCCTAGCGCGCGCTTGAATGGAATGTAGTTGCTAAAGGCTCTATCACACCTTGACGATTTAGCCAGCATATGCCGTACTAAAAACGCTGACACACGCTGTCGTACGCCTAATAAATTAACGCAGCTGTCACACCTTGACGATTATCCAGCGTCTTCCGACAGCCCCGTTTCCACTCGGTGGTTCGGATTGGTACTGCATGGTGTGGTGCTGGAACCTTCACTTTTGAAAGTTCAGAAGTGTCTTTATAGAACATAGCAGTGTTCATTTCACTCTGTCTGCCATCATGCTGAGAAATACCGAGTAACACGTTTGAGACTGAGAGGAATAATTAGCAGTAAACTACATCAGTGACCAATAATTAATACAGGATGTGTGCAAATAGACTTACAATCATGAATACTTTGATGTGTTGCGAACTGGGACATTAAATAACGTGCAACACGTCCTTTAATTAAGTGCGACTTCTTTAGCATCACCTCTGTGACTTTGACGACTCATCAGATACTTACTGTTGGTTATTAACGGGGTAAAGGTTCCTGGACTGGGGTGTCAAGGTTCTGGTGCACCGCATTTGTCACTTGGCAAGTTTTCCCATTTATCTGCCTGCTGTACGTAACAGGAGGCAATCAGAATCGGCCACCATCACAAACCTGCACGGCTCCACCTTGTCAGTTAGCAGCTGCAGAAACGCTGGTTCTTGGCAGAGTGGTTTGGGTTAGCTTAGCGTGGCATTGATAGCAGAACAGCGGCCATTTCAATCTCACTTTTTGTTTTTTGTAGCGAGTTTCTCCAGAGACTCGGAGGAGGAGGAGTCGAGAGAACGGCGGCTGAAGAGGCAGGCTGACTCCTCGGAGGAAGACTCCCGGCAGCGGCGCAGGCGGCTCGCACTGAAACGCAGGAGAGCTTCCGAAGAGGATGACTCAGACGACTCATCGGACGAGTCCTCGGAAGAGGACCGGCCCGTCCGTAAACGGGTGAACCGCATAGACTCTGACGATGATGACGAGGACCAGGTGGAGAAACAGAAGGAAAAGAAAACGAGTGAAAAGGTGGAAGAGGGCGGCGTTTTTTCAAAGGGAACAAACCAGCTGGACTACAGTCTGGCAGAGCTGCCGCCCACCAATGGACAAAACCCAATCAAGAGTCTGGAGGGCCTGATCAGCCGGCCCGGCACCGCCGCTCCAGGCCTCATACCGCACCTGGAACCGGCCAAAAACATCAGTGCCACGCCCGCTGCAGCCATAGCACCAAATGGTCTGGTTGGCCAGGAGGTGGCAGCACAGGACGATGACGAGGACGACCTGTTGGGCGTCACGGACCTGGTGGACTACGTCTGCAATAACGAACAGTTGTAAAAACAGTGATGTACATTTAATTTTTGGTGGTATTGTATTTTTATATTGCTTAACTTTATTAATCCCTCACCCGTCTTTGTGGTTTTTACTCGCTTCATCCAGAGCTGATCCGGATCGTCATCACCGGTCCTCAGCGGTCCCTATGGGACCTGCAAATCCTCACATTCATTCAGCTCACGATCACCCACTTCCTCTGGACAAGTTATCTTTTTTTTTTTTTTTTTAATCACTCGTCTTTTGTCATGTCAAAGTTTTTTTTTTTTTTTTTTTTTTTTTTAATAGAAAAATAAAAAAGGCACTCTTGTTGTTGTTTAAAGACAGCATCAATAAATAAAGACCTTTTCACTCCAGATGCGATTAATTTATACAAAGATTAAACGGCCCTTTTTTCTTGTTAATTGCACCTTTCTCATCAAAGAGTTTCGCTGGACGAAATTGCGCTCATAATGTATTTTCATATTTTGCCTCTAAATACAACACGCACAGTCAACTGTCGACACCAAGTGCAAGTGGCTTCACGTTCAGGTCACTTAACATAAACGTTAGCGCTTTTCCACTTCAAGAAATAGGACCAGAACTACTGTATTTTCCAGAGTGTAAATTGTGGAGTTTTTATTTTATTTGGGAGTTCCTCCGACTTATACTCCAGTGTGACTTATGTACCAAAAAAATCACACATTCATTATGGATAATAATTATGACTATTTGTATCGGAATCAAAGCATTAACAAAGTAAACTAATAATTAAAGAACAAATGCCAATAATATAAAGTACATTATAACTTATACTCCAGTGTGACTTGTAATGCATCTTTTTTTTTTTTTTTTTTTAGCTGGTGCGACTTAGACTTCGAAAAAAAATAGTACTTGTTTTCACCAACGTAACTACTGCATATTTTTTAAACGACTTCTCATTTCCCACCTGAGTCTGCCCACGCAGAGACGAGTTTAAGCGAATCCGCAAAAGATTTGTATCGTACGCTGTTTTGTTTACACAGAAGCAGCATTTTTGGAGCCCAAAAACACTACTCCCAGAGTGGATAAATCTCAAAACACAGCTTTTGCGTTTTTTGTGTGTACAACCAATATGCAACTTTTGTGAATCGATGATGTCGTAGCCCCACCTCTCTAACCTTTACACGCATGTTCCACGTCGCCTTCTACGGAACGCTTTTTGAAAACGGAAAAGAAAAAGCTTGTATAGGGAAAGTTATGTTTCCGTGTGGGCGTGTCTTTAGACTCGGTCCAGTGCAGTGATCCAGGATCTACGGGGATCGAGTTTGAAACACGGAACAGTCCTGATTTGAACAGAATTTGTATGTAAAATATTAAACACTGAATCTTACTGTAGTTTTAAGCTCACTCCGTTTTTTTTTTTTTTTTTTTTTTTTTTTTTTTTTTTAAATCCTGGTGGAAACAGGCAGCAGTAACTTGGAACTAGAGGCTGGGTAGTTCTGGTACTGGTAATGGTTACTGTTACTTTACCTTGGACCACCAGACGGGTCCGGGTGGTTGTGACTCTTTCATCCTCTGGTTTTGAGTCAAGCTGTCCCAGCATCATCTCAAGCTGTTCGCATTCCTTAAAATGTTACACTAAAAATATCCTTAATAATTGACATCTTTATGCTCCGCCTCATGTAGAGATCCAGAGTCTCAGCCGTCTGTACTTGGACTGTTTTGATGATTGAAACAAAATATTCAGTTTGTCTGACAACCATTTTTTTCAAATCTTACAGCGGGAAAATGGAAGTTTTTCTAAAGTCACAGACGGTCGGCATTTTTTTTTCCTGTTCCAGTCCTGTTTTGGAAAATAGTTGCGTGTAACGTATTTTGGGGAAATTGTATGTATTTTATATTGAGCTTGAACGTGCAAAACGGTGACTTTTTTAAACTTCCCGTCGCACTGCAATCCTTTGTTTTGAAATCGTAGATGTGTCCACCAGAATCATGTCGCATTTGCTGTGAATGTTTTTATTTTATCACAGCAGATTCTCTTACACAGAAAATCATTATTTGATTGTCATATTTGTCGTCTTTGGTGTGTAAAGGTCTTTCTTTGGCTGTTTGGTTTTTATCACAGGTGTTTGGTGTCTAAAGTCATTCCGTAACTGATGATCATGTTTTTGTTCAGTCAGTCGTGTTTATAATTTCAGTCCTTAAATTGTTTGTTTTCCTCCATTCTGTGCAGTTTTTTGTTGTTGTTTGATTATCTGAGATATTGAGGTTAAAAGTCAACATCATTTGAAAAGAACATCACAAAAGCAAAGACATTTGTGAGAAATAGGTCAAAAGTGCATCTTAAAAAAGCCAATATTGTGGAAAAAGTCCAATATTTTCAGTTATTTGAGAAAGTAAATGTTTTTTAAACATTCTGCATTATTTACATATAAACTAAAATGTTTCAAGCATTTCATATCAATAATTAACTCCTACATCTCCAAACAAGTACGTTACCTTTAAGATCAGGAGACAACTGGAAGTTGATTTTTAGCCATCAGCTGTCATATTTTCACCAAAACATAAACCAAACATTAAACCAAACTTCAAATGAAGAAACAGTCCTTGATGTACATTTGAGCAGCATTTGTCGCCATCTAGTGGGCAATGTGAGCATTTCAGGACTAATACTTTTCCCACTTAAAACCCAAAATTCAGTTAAAAGTAATTTCTAAACATCGGAAATGCAGGATTATTAATATATAAAAACTTTGATTTTGAAAATTTCAAAAATCTTTAAAATGCACAAGTTCTCTAGAAGGACAGAATTTCTCCTGAGAAGCACAATTTATAGTTGTTAAAAAAAAAAAAAAAAAATCAGCTCAATTAAACATGAGTTAATTAAGAAATATTGAACTTCTGAAAAGTTTGTTGATTTATCCATGGTTGTAGTTCCTTTTGAATGAGTTCCTGCGTCAGTGCAGCATGGACCCGATCAGCGTGCAGCGCTGCTGAGGGGTTCTGGAAGCCCGGGATGCTCTGGTGGCCTCGCTCATCTTTCTCTTGATTCCCTGTACAGAATCTCTGTGGTACCTTTTCTTACAGACTATTTCCTTCCAGTCAACTTTCCATGAAGGTGGTTTGATCTGGTGCCCTGTGAGCAGCCGACCCCCTTTCAGCAGGGACCCTATAGAGTTGACCCTCCTTACATCAAGTCCACAGTCTTCCCCGCGACTGTGGTTGTGCGAACTGAACCAGACTGAGATCCATGGTATTTATATTGCATAAATATTGACTTAAAATTAAATATTCTCAACTGTAAGTTGTACTTGACAGGAAAAATTCTGTCCTTCAGGCAAACTTATTTTATCTTAAAACTTAAGAACTATAAGACTCAAACTTGAAATTTCTATCTATTAATACTGAGAGGTCAATGATCTGCACGCCAAAAAAAAAATCATGCATTTCTGATGTTTATATATGCCTTTTTTTACTCAGTTTGGGGTTTAAGTAGGAAATGTACCAGAAGCCCTGAAATTCTCACATTGCCCGCTAGATGTCGACAAAAGCTGCTCAAATATGTATCAAGTCTTGACTGTCCATTTAGCTGAGGAGTTCATTTTTGTCAAAAATAAGACCGACTGACAGCCAAAAATCAACTTCCAGTTTTGTCCCTGAACTTATGGGCAACTGACTCTAATATTTAAAGTTTTTTTTTTTTTTTTTTTTTTTCAGCCATGAGCTGTAATGATGAAAAAAATGCTTGAAACATTTTAGTTTGTTAATCAGTCTTGAAAATAAAAATATTCCACTTTCTGAAATATCTGACCAAAAAAAATGTATTTAATATATATATATATATATATATATATATATTTTTTTTTTTTTTTTTTACATGCAGTTGTATATTCTTTCTCACGTCAAAATTATGACTACATTTTTGTTTGTTTGGGAAATTGGGGCATTAAAGCAGGAAGTGCACAGAATAGAAGGGAGCAAAGGCAGCTACTTGTAGAATAGACAAAAAGGTACACAATATAAAAAAAAAAAAAAATTAATTGGAAAAAAAAAAAGTAAGACTAAATGCGCATAGAACCAGAATGTACGAGACAAACTCTGCAGGATCTGTGCACAATAATTAAACCTGCAAACACCTTCAGGTGCAAAACTAGAGATTAGGAACAGAAATGTGACATGAAATCCACAAACGGCGTGTGTATATTTAAACAAAGACTGTTGTTCAATTCTCTGGAGGTTAATGTCTGTAAAATACTCAATTTGTCACCAAACACTCAAATTTGTAGTAATAACAAAATGACATTCTGCTGCTTGAGTCAATTGAATTCATCAGTTTGGATTGTTTATGTGATAAATGAATGAACAAACTGTTTGGTGATAGCTTGTTCACAATCTTGCATTATAACACCCCCCCCCCCCCCCCCCCCCCAAAGTGTTCTGACTTAAACTCAACCATTTTCCCTCTCCACCAGTTGCTCAAATGTGAACGCTTTCTGTGAGCTAACCTGTTGCGGTAAACCACGTGCCGGTTCATGCACTTTTCCACATCCTCAACATTTAAGAACCCTTTAAAACCTTTTAAACCTCAGAGTGTGGGAGCGGTTTGGTCCGGTCCGTGTTAAGTGTCATGTCCCTTTTGAAGTATTTAAAGGTCCGATTGAATTTCTTCTAGGTCTGACTCCTCCCCTTTAACACTTTGTGAAATAATCTTACTTTTTGTATATTGTAAACATGTATAATTATTTTAGCTCTGTAACGGTGACAAACATGTTTCGGGGTTTGTTTCAACAAAATCCCAGGTAAGATTTTTGTCTTTTTTTTTTTTTTTTAGGTTGTGTTTTTTCAGTCTTGAGATGTAGTCGTGCTTAAAATGTTACTTTTTTATTAAAAGACTGCGTATTTTTTTGTATATCTAAATTTTATTCATTGTTGTCTCTTTTTAAGCAAAATGTTGTCTTATTTTGTTTTGTACATTGTTGTTTATGACAATAACACTCCGTTACAAAAATGTTTTATTTTTATCCACTTTTTTCTTCAACAGATCGATTAATCGTTTAATCTCATTGCAATCTCTCGCCATCTTCAAATATCTTATTTTATTCACCAACAGTCAAAATCAGAAGTATTGAATTTACAGACATGAAACAAAAAAGCAGCAAATCTTCATATCTGAGAATCTTTAAAGAGGAAATATTTTGAGATTTCAACTTGATAAACGATTAATCGATTAGCAAATTAGAATTAATTTTAGATTTTTTTTCTTTATGAATTAACCTCCAAATGTTTCTGTTGATATCTTCAATTCGTTTTTCAGGTTGCAGTAAAATTACCAACTTTTAAGACCTCAAACCAGATTGAGATTACAAGTAAATAATCTAACCGGTTAGTGGAATCTTTTGTCCATCATTATGCAGTTTTTTGGACAGAGAAGGTGACGTCACTGACCTCTGCTGGAAGCCGTCTGTCTATATCTGTAGTTTTTGCTGTAATATATTCAGAAGCATTTTTTTAATACTGTAAAATTATATTGAGCAATTCCTTGGGATTGCATGACTTTATAACGGTTTTCTTTTTGTAGGGACTTAATATCAGCACAACTGTTTTTGTAACAAAGTCGGCATGTTTGAGGGATGTCTCCTGAGCTGTCGTATCGGTGATGCCACGCGGCTCGGCATGTCACGCAGCGTAGGTAAGCATGTTACACAAAATAACGCAAAGGAGCCAAACGAAACCCAGGTGTAAAATATGTTGTAAATTCTTCTCAGCATGGTCTCCAGAGGATAACGTCCTTTTATTTATCGTTGTTTTGATACTGCAGACAGCCAAATCCTTACTTCCGACTCCAATACGCGCTGCTGACTGTGCAAACAGCTGAAACATAGGATTATAGAGATTAGTATGTGAGAGTATAGTGTACCTGATTCTTTAAAAAAAACTGAATGGAACTGTTTTGGATTGTTGAGAGTTCTGATCGGTGGGGGCTCGTGTGGACTTTGTTTTATGTTCACCACAGAGGAAAACATACCAACTTTGACCTCGTGTTACAATGTAATATTTAGGCCACTTTGGTGAAGAAAAAGATGAGATTCAAGATGGAAAAAAGTTGTAATATTACAAGAAAGTGAGCAAGTTGCAAATTCATATATAATATATGATTCATATATATATATATAAAGATGGCAGGAAAAGTGTTCTTTGGGAATAAAGTTGTAAAAGAAAAAATTATGATTCTGGAAAAAAAAATCATACTAGAATAAAGTGTGAAAGGCTCAGTTTTTCTGTAGTGAAGCTAAGACTTTCTGAAAAATGAGCTGATCTTACGCCAGATCGTTAGATGTTTTCAGGGGAAAAGCAAGTTGTAAAATGCAAAACAGCAAATTATTTTCCAGAGTATGACTCGCTGTTTTGTTTTTTATTTATTTATTTTTTTAGTAGTTTGAGAGACCCCATGACTAATACTCAAGTGCAACATATATACTGGGAAAAAAATGAATTATTCGTAATAATTCTAGCAACTATTTATATCGGACTTTCACAGGAATGAAAGCATAAAACAAACTCTATAAAATAAAATACATCAATAATAACAAGTACACAAACAATGCACAAAACCCCCAAATTAATTAGCTGATAATGAATTTGATATTGAATGATACTGAAGTTGTAGTTTCACCAGAACACTGATGTTTGGTTGTTTCCTAGAAAGCGTATTGTGAGCTGATTGGAGTGCTGTTTGTTAAAGTGGTCAACTTTGGATCAGGGAAGATCGCATTTGATTTTTAAACGGGTTTAGATCCGAGATCACTTTTAATTAATATTTGTCACCTGTTTATTCCCGTCTTGTGACAAAACAGCGCCCCCCACCTGCACTTCCACTCATTTAAGGACTGATAAAATTATATTACACCTTAACGTTCCTACGTAAAAAAGAAAAAAAAATGCATTTGTTGATTTAATCTAGAATGTAAGACCTGACCCAGCCTTTGAGCGAACATGTTGGCGACAGCGGTTGAGGAAAAACTCCCTCAGTGTTTGTTGATTGTTGGAAGAAGCTTCCAGCAGATCCGATGTGCTGCGGTGACCATCCGCTACGTCCACAGTGCAAAAAGCAAAAGACTGACAGAAATGTTGCAGCTAAACATTCACATCGTCCAGTGTTCAACGATGGGATTATTGAGAAAATATGAGGTAAACATTAGAGTCACGGTGAAAACGTACGTCAGTCATGGTGTCGATGCCTGATCAGTCATTGAGGCAGCAGATCTCCCGTCTCTCCCCAACCTCCCCCACCATCTTAAAGAATGTGTTCTTGGGTTGAAAAGGTCCGACATAAACTCCACGCGTACTGATGCAAATACATAAGATAACCGTGAGTTCATGCTGCACCTAAATTCAACTATAAATCATGGCCAAATGATTTTCTTACATCATGTAACATTTGTTTAATTCTGTGAAAAGTTTATTTTTAAGTATTAGAACTTTATGACTTTATTCTTGAGATATCGCTGGTTGATCCTCTGATAGTCCAGGTCTTGATGAGCAGAGTGTTGAACAGCCGGTTAACTGGATAGAATGTTAACGTTTCAGTGGCCGGCTTGTAATATTACAAAATTGACTTCCAGACCGGATCTCCTCAGGTGGCCCTTAAATTCGGTCAGATTAAATAATCAGAAGTTGGACATAAATAAAAACTACATTGAGCTGACTGGAGGAATGTTGGTGCCAACACGTTTATTATTTACCTCATGATGAATCTGGGAGGGAAGGTGTCCGGTCCACTGTGTACAGACCCTCGTAGACTGGTATTTCGTGTTTTGTCTGCTCCCCACGTTTTTGTCAACTTTACTGTTATTTCCTATAAATTTGATCTTGTACATTTTTCAGAATAAAATGGGTTTTTAATCCTAATATTTTCTGTACGATATGATTTTTACCTGAACTTGACTAGGTCCTGGTTTGTACTTGGCTAGGAGACCGCTAGGTGCAGTGAGTGTGTTTCTCCATGTTGAACTGGAGATGTACCGGCAAGGCCACTCAGTGTAAAACTTGTGCCAAATCCCACTTGCCTGATGGACATGGAGGCCTGCAGAGGACTTATGCTTTTGCCTTGTTAAAAACATTGGAATGCAGTTGCATCTGGGTGCCAGTAGAGGGCACACCCGAGCGATAACGGTTGATCTTGGTGGGACACCTCAGGGCATCACGTGACTCCTGCAGGTAACCAGACATGATTTGCTTCCATGAAAAACTACCATCAGCACTGGAGTCCCTCAGGGCAGTGTATTCTCCCCTCCTGCTCTTCTCCCTCCACCAGTGTCTGCACCTCGAGAGGCCCCTCTCTTAAACTCCTGAAGTGTGCATACAACACAACGGTCATCTGCCTCATCCATGATGGCGAGTCTGCATACCAAGGGAATGTTGGAAAACTGGTCCTCTTGTGTGGTTCCAACAACCTGCAACTGAAACCACTCGAAACCGTGGAGATGATGGTGAACTTTAGGAGAAGCCAACCATCACTATCTGCAACAACACTTTCCACAGTGAAAAACCTCTGGTTTCTCAGGTCTACCACCTCTCACAACCTCAAGTGGGCGACCAACACCTCAGCTTCTGATGTGCTGCAACTAGGACATCTGCAAAGATCACATCACTGTCCGAAAAGGTCAGAAAAACTTTTCTTGCCAGCAAAGACGCAACATCAAAGAAGATGAAGCAATAACTAAAGTCAAGCACAAGTTCCATATTTTATTAGATTTTTTTAAATAATCAGATACCAGAACACGTTTAGCTTTATTCCTCTCTGGCATCCTTGTGTTTGCGGAGATGTTCACCTGACACGTCGTGACGTTCCCCTGGTTCTTTGAGGCGCTCTGCATCACTGTTTATCTTCATGTTAACTGAGATGAGTTTTGTGTTTGTCACGTTTCCGTAGGAACGCTGATGTTTGGTGTTTGTTCGGCCTGACAGGCGGGGCAAAGGTCACGTTGTGTAACTGTTATGAGAGTACAGCCCAAAGCGTTCGCTTCACTGGGGCAGAACACAATTTTCTCCTGTTATAAACACAAATTTAAAAAAGCACAAGGAGCTAACACATTGGACATGGTCTGTGTGGATCTTCTAGTCTGGAGCAGATTTCTATTGATAGTTGTAGGGATCGGCTGATTATTGGTGCCGATAAGCAGTTGATCCCTAATATAATTTTATATATATATTGGCTTGGCTGATTATCGGCACCAATAATCGGTCGACACTCAGATAGTTCTGCTGGTTTTTGTTTTTTTGCATTTCTCTCCTGGCCTCAAACCAAGTCCAGCAGTCAGTGGGATGTGATCCATCCAGCTGAGTGGACAAGCGACTGGCATCATGTGAGCAGAACCTTCTGCCTGGACTTAGATCAGGGTGGGAGGTCCCTCCTGTCCTGTGGTGTTCTGGTGAGTTCACCTGCTTGTTTTCATTTGTTCATCTGAACGTTACGTGCACATCTGGGTCGGTTGTGCTCTGTTGTTTTTTTTTTCTACCTTTATTTAACCAGGTAAAAAACTCATTGAGATTAAAACCTCTTTTTCAAGAGTGACCTGGCTAAGATGGCAACACGAAAGCAAAGTAGTTACATCAAACACAAAACACACATTCGAAAAACAGAAATGCAATACATAGTTACAAAACGCAATTACACAGTCCAACTGTCCTTAACTCTCTGTCCTTTATGATTGTTTTAAATTCCTCCAGTTACAAGATGTGTCAATTTGAGGTCCTTCTGCAAAATGTTCCATGTGGACGGGGCAGCAACTTTAAAAGCCGTTTTGCCCAATTCAGTTCTGACTCTTGGGACCTGCATCAGTATAACGTCCTGAGAGCGCAGGCTGTAAGCACTGAGGTTTCTACACATATATGAACACATATATGAAGGCAGAAGTCCAAGAATACATCTATAGATAAAAATCAGCCAATGAGAGTGTCTACAAACAGACAAGGATGAACAATGTGCAGCGGCATATGAGCAGCGATGTACACGATAACTGCAGCCAGTAATAAAACGTAATGCACAATGGTATACAGCATCCAGTTTCAATAAAAACTGATGAGGAGCATTCATAAAAAGCAAGTCTCCATAGTCCAACAAGGGCAGAAAGACTGTGGTGATCAGATTTTTCTAGCTTGCAACGAAAAACATGATTTATTTCTAAAAAAGAAACCCAGTTTTAATTTCAGGTTTATCAATATGCGATTTAAAAGACAAGTTCTCATCAATTACGATGCCCAAGTATTTGTAAGATGTGACCGTTTCAATTTCTGCTCCATAAATGGTTGACAACTTAGGAAGGGGAAATGGAAGCTGCTTGCCATTTGAAAACAGCATAGTCTTTGATTTGTCTGCATTCAGCACCAACTTGAGCTGTTTCAAACAGAGCTGAACAGTGTCAAAGGCCGACTGCAACAACTCGAGTGATTTTAAGGCTGAGGAAGCGAAACAGTAAATTACAGTGTCATCAGCATAAAAATGTGACGCAGCATCAGACAAATCATCGCAAAGATTATTTACATAAATTGTAAACAACAAAGGCCCCAGTATAGAGCCTTGAGGTACTCCCTTTTGCATGGGGAGGAAAGAAGAAAAAGACCCGGCAGCCTGAACACACTGCGTTCTGATAAATAATTGGAGAACCAGTTTAAGGCCCGGTTAGATAACCCAATCTTGTGGAGTCTATCTACCAGGACAGCATGATCGACTGTATCAAATGCCTTTGACAAATCTATAAAAAGAGCTGCGCAGTATTTTCGACCATCTAGTGCCTCTATGATGTCGTTTACCACTTTAACAGCAGCAGTTATTGTACTGTGCTGTTTTCGAAAATCCGACTGGTTTTGTGAAAGGAGACAATGATCATTTAAAACGTTTTTGAGTTGTTCACTGCTTTTATAGAACTTTAGAAAGAACACATAATTTGGAGATTGGCCTATAATTAACCAAGGAGGGGTCACCACCTTTCAGCAGGGGAAAAACATAAGCTGACTTCCATATTTTCGGAATCCTATTTTGGAAAATAGTGAAATTAAAAATATGACATAGAGGCTCTGCTATAAAATCTGCAGCTGACCTCAAAAAGAAAGGTTCAAGATTGTCAGGTCCTGCAGGTTTGGATTGATCCAGTTGTTTTACAGCCCTAAGGACCTCAGCTACATCAAATAGAGTCGGATCAAATCCTGAAGCAATAGTATTAATGGGTGGGGAATGAGGGCAAATCCCTTGCACATTAAGTTGATGTGGATGTAATGACAAACAGAGATCCTGAAGAAACAAAGTGCTCATTAAGATGATTAAGAATGGCTGTTGTGTCAGCTAGAACATGTTCATCTTTTACCATGCAAGCAGGCAGTTCATCTATAGCAGTGATTCTCAACCGGGGCCGTGATCGATCGTCAGGGGTGCCGTGGGTATTTTTCATATTCGCTATTATTTTTCATATTCGCGATTACCGTGAATTATTTATTTTATCCACAAAGCATAAAACGACTCAGAATCTGACGTCATTGTGCTGCAGCCTCGCTCTCGTCTTAAGGCGGGACAATAACAAGGAGGCTGACGGCCGATTAAAACAGTGCCGTCTCCTTCAAAAGCCGTCTACAATGCGGAGCTGTCGGTGTGTGTGTCTGTGCCTGTGTGTGCACGCGCGCGGAGTTAACAGGCTGCAGACTGCGAGGGAGGGGGTGAGTGAGGGAGGGAGGGGGTGGGTGAGTGAGGGAGGGAGGGGGTGGGTGAGTGAGGGAGGGAGGGGGTGAGTGAGGGAGGGAGATTCCTGAATGCAGGCGCGACACGTTCAGTGCGCAGCGAGCGCGGAGCAGAGAGGATTTTAAATGGAGTGAACATGTTAACAAAACGAAAACGTGAAGCTTTTACTTCTCTCTGAACTTTCTCTAAAGGTGTGATTCTGTCGTTACCGTCCTGTTCACACCATGTGCGCGTCGTATGCTGAATTTATGAGATCATGAGATGAAATAAACGGTCAAATATCTTTAAAAACATATTTAAAAAATGAGAATATATGAATGAACTGAGATACACAAAAAAAAACAATGTTCAGACGCACAGATCACAAAAAGCAGGTGAGAACTCTGAACTTTAACAGCTGTTATTTTCCAAAGGTATTTATTTGTTCAGTCTTGAGCTTAATGTAGTGTTTAAGCACAAAACGTGACTGATGAGGAGAAACAATTTCAGAAATGCAACAGAAACAACCACAAATCAGAAAAAGTTGGGACTGTATGTAAAATGAAGATAAAAATAAAAATGTTGCACCATTCCCAGTTTCTCCACTCGCAGAAGCCAAACGTTCTTCCAGAGTTGTGTAATTATACTACAATAGTAGAATATAAAGAAGGGGGAAAAAAAAAAAAAAAAGACAATATATTCGTCAATTGCAATTATTTGTCTGACAATTAATCGTCTCCAGAAATTTCTAATCGTTACAGCCCTACTTGAGATCAGAGTGCAAAATGCTTGAGGATTTTCGAAATGCGATGTTTTCTGTATCGATTTTCTATTGTGATAATTGGGTTTTGCGCAAAACCAGAGGTAATAGCATTATAATATTTTAGTTGGTGGTGTGCCGCAGGATTTTGTAAATATAAAAAGGGTGCCGCGACTCAAAAAAGGTTGAAAAACACTGATCTATAGTATCATCCCCAAAGGAAGACTTGACTACTTTCCAAAATTTTTTAGGATCATTTAAATAACGAGTAGTTTTATCCATATAAAAATCAGACTTAGCCTTTTTAACCAAGGAAGTAAAGCAATTTCTGAGCTGTTTAAAAATCAATCAGTCATCTGGGGATTTAGATTTTCTGGCTTTAGCCCAGGCATCATCACATACTTTAAGGAGACTGGAAAGCTCAGGTGAAAACCAAGGGTTATTTCTACCTTTCACTCTAAATTTGCGTAGTGGGGTCTGTTTATTAATAATACTACTAAAAGCTTCATAAAAGTAATTCCAGGCAAGTTCTACATCATTAAAAAGTGTGATCTTGCATTCCAACGGTATTACATCTTCACCTAAAAGTAAACAATTGTTACTAAGCAACCACTTCTTATTCAGATTTTCAGCTGCAGGGTCATTAAACAATGGTAAGAATACATTTACACTCGGGAGGTCTTATCGTTGGTGTTGAGGTCATCGTCAGGTTCACCATAATCACCTGGATCAGGGAACAGATCTGGAAGATAGTGGTCGTAGTCGTCTTCTTCATCACTTTCATCATCGTCATCACCTGGATGGTTACCCAGAAGGGGGTATGCCTGAGCTGAATCCTGTCTGGCTGGTGAGATAGCAGTGGTTATCATTCTATTGACTAGACCACGTAGACAAGGAATACAACAGCATCCACACAAGGTCAGAATTGCAGCAAAAACTGCTATAGATATAAGCGCAGAGGAGACCAAAGTGCGATACTTCCCAAACACGTCCAGCCATGAGTCCCAGAATTCGGCATTAACGCCGCTGTGATCCTTCATCTTCTTGTTCAGTGTCCGCAGGCCCTCAATGGCCTGGGTCAGGCTTCCATCGGCTGCTGTGTTGTTCGGTATGAATGTGCAACACTGTTCTCCAAACATTGCACAGACTCCTCCTTTCTCAGTGAGTAGCATGTCCAGGGCTATGCGGTTCTGGAAGGCCATCAGTGAGGTGGCTGCCAGTTGGGAATGTACCGCTTTAAAACCTTCCTCTGTCCAATTTCCCAATTTCTGCACGTTGTAGTGGATGTAGTTTATTCTGTCTACGTTCTTATTGAGCACCACCAACAGATGGAGGATTCAAATCCAGCTGCTATCTGATCAGCCAGTTTGTACTCATCAGGCACTCCTCTGGGGACTCCTATTGCGTCAATATATGTTGGATCTCCCACTCCTTTCCAATCTCTTTTTACTCTATGCCAATTTTCAGGCACCACAGACTTTAGGTGCGTCAGCAAGTCCTTGGCTAAAATGGGAATGGCTTTTACTGGGAGGAGTAGGGACACTAAAGCACAGTAGCCTGACACATTCCTAGGCAATCTGTCAAAAATTCTATTATCTCCACACCACCACCACACGTCACTTCGGCTGACTGGTACAAATGAACCGTTTATCTGTATTATTCGACTACACCACTTAGTCTCGTTCAGATTTCCCAGTGGTTTCCCTGTTCCGGGCAGTTTGATACAGGAGAAATTTCCCAAAGCTACCTTTTCTGAGAATATTGGTTTGTTTTTTACCGCAGCCGCAACGGGGTAAATGTGGTCCCATACTGAACAATTGTGGTTTCGGTGTATTGTTGTATTTTTCATTACCACCAATAGGCAGTCGTCCGATATCGCTGCTGGAATCACCTGTAAAATTGGTCGGGGCCCCATACATACTACGCAATCCTGTTTTGTGGATTTTACTGCTTGCTCCGCCATCAGGAGCCAATTGTTATTTTGTCCGCTAATTCCCGTAGTTACCAAAAACCAATCATCTGCTGACAGAGGCCCTTTATGCAAGCGGGCCTGCTTGGCTCTTACAGACCCCGGTCCGGGGAGAAGGTCACCCAGTATTGTTTGATTCGTGGTGTCTCTTGAGGCATTTGTATTTGGTGTCTTTGGGCATAGCACAATCTTCCAGCAAGGATCATACCCCGCTTTGTATGCACACAGTGCAAACGTGTGACATATCCGTTCGATTGGTCTGCTTATCGGGAATTTTAATGAGTTTATTGTGAATGTCACTGTTTTGGTTCAGCCGCTGACTGTTAGGTTTGATATATTTTTCCAACTATACGCTTCGTCTGTCCACCCATAGGAATTTTGTGGCCAGGCGGACGGGTAGCCATTCTTCAGAAAGGTATTTCCCCACCAATGACTGGCACGGGGAAAACCCGTAGTCATGTAGAAATCATAAGCCAGCCATTGTCCAGGATCACCAATCCAGCTATCTTGTCTGAGGGTCAAAAAGGGTATCTGTACAACATAATAGATCCTGGGCGTGGTGTAACAGGCATAAAACCATTGGTAGGATGTTTCCTGGTCTTCACAAGGATTTAATCTGCATAGTATCTGCCTCCCATGATTGTAGCAGGTTACTCCCTTTGAGGTAACCACATATCGTTTAACGCGGCGGATTGAATTTCCACTTGTAGTTTCGTCTGTTCTGGTTGTGATGTTCTCTACTTCCCCAAAGTCAGTTCCCTTTTTCATTAATGGTGTCCACACGTGCATTCCCCATATAGTGACTGTTATGGCTCCTAACACTAATGCCCAGCAGCACAATGCTGTTTTCATCCATAATGGTGTATGGCGCGACATAGTCAGGATCTCCCTAAAGTCAGTGTCCTAAGTTTCTGGTCAGTGGCTTGTAATTTCTTCTGATGATTTTCATGTCTGCCCTGGATCTTAACACCAGAGCCACACACTATTATCAGACTTGCTCACTTTCCGTACTTACACTGGGTTTACAGAGATCACTTTCTTACAATGTGTTAAATGTATCCACGTTTGTCTTTCTCCTATTTTTAAGGCTGTGGGTGTAGTGAGCAGTACTTGGAATGGACCTTCCCACTTAGGTGAGTGCCAGTGTTTCCTCTTGATGCTTCTCATCAGTACCCAGTCTCCAGGTACCACTTTAGGGTCGTCCTGTGGAGAGATGGGATCATCAGTGTTTGAGGTCCTGTCCTTTTGCTTTTCCAGCATCTTTCTCATATAATCAGCTAGGTTTGCTTCTTTTGGTATTTCCCATGGATTTCTGAACTGAGGTAATCTGTACGGTCGGCCAAAAAGGGTCTCATATGGTGTTAATCCTGCTGTACTTGTGATGTTTATATACATTTTTACTAAGTCCACGCACTGTGTCCATGGTCTGTTTGTTTCTTCCATCGCCTTCTTTAGCCTATTTTTAATTGTCCCATTCATTCTTTCCACTAGTCCTGCGCTTTGCGGGTGATATGCACAGTGGTTTTTTTAGGTTTATGCAAAACAGTTGTCCAATGTTTCTCACAACTTGGTTTACAAAATGCGGTCCATTGTCACTATATATTTTTTCTGGTATATCATACCTAGGTACTATGTCTTTGCACAGTGCTTTTGCCACTGTTAATGCATCTGCATGTTTTGTGGGGAAGATCTCGACCCATTTTGAAAATGCATCAATAATGACCAAACAAAATTCTTTCCCTTCACTTTTGTTCAATTGAATATAATCCATGTGTATGGTCTGAAATGGATATTGTGGTTCAGGGAACTTTCCTCGTAGAGGTCTCAAATTCCCTTGCACGTTGTGTTTTGCACATATCATGCATGCTTTACAAAATTGTTTTGAAAAATTATTAAATCCAAATGTTGTATACACTGTTTCGATTTGTTTAATCATCCCCCCTGTCGAGACATGGGAAACACCATGGCTTGAAATAGCTGCCCATTTATACAAATTTTTGGGCAACACAGGTTTGTTAAGGGGTCACATGTAGAGACCGTCCTTGTTTTTGACGGCTCCATGTTTTTCCCATAATTTCCTCTCACTGTCCGGGCTTTGATTTTGCATTTCTACCAAGAGATCAGGTGTTACTTCAGTTGCTTTATCAATTGTAAGTGTGTTAGGATCAGCAACCACATGAAGATGGCCTTCAGCAGCAGCTTTTGCAGATTCATCAGCGAACGCATTACCTTGGGAAATAAGATCAATCCCTTTTGTATGCGCTGCACATTTACAAATAGCCAATTGACTGGGTAGCTGGACTGCTTCTAATAATTTGGTGAGCAGAGTGGCATGTGTGACAGGCTTCCCTGTTGAAGTGACCATTCCACGATTTTTCCACTGTTGAGCGAACACATGCACTGTGGAAAATGCGTATTGGCTATCAGTATAGATTGTGACAGATTGATCTCTGAAAATTTGGCAGGCTACGGTGAGAGCTACCAGTTCGGCCGCTTGTGCAGACATGTTAGCAGGTAGCTTGACAGCTTGTAGGACACTATCATGTGTCACTACCTCATACCCAGTCATCGTTTCTCCTAGATGATTTTTCTTTGAGGAGCCGTCCACAAATACCACTGTGCCCTCTGAAAGAGATGTATCTTTTAAATCGGGTCTACATTTAGATACTCGTTGGGCTTCCTCCACACAGTCATGTGGTTCTCTATCCACTGGGATGGGCAAGAGTGTGGCAGGATTTAATGTTGTGCAGCGTTCAATAGTCAAATGGGGTTGAGATAGGAGCGTAGCCATACAAGGAAGATGACGTGCTGGAGACAGAAATGTCATATTTGTTTGTAGCAGAAATGCTGACACTGCATGGGGTACTTTTAGTATTAATGAATGGAAAAGCACAACTCCGGCAGAACTCTCTATAGCCATAGAGGCTGCTATTACTGCACGTACGCACGGAGGAAGTGCACAAGCAACACTGTCTAATTTGGAAGAATAGTAGGCAACCGGGCGAAGCCTTTCTCCATATTGCTGCGTCAATACAGAAGTCATAAAATGACCTTTGCAATCGACAGTTTGAACAAATGGTTTGTCATAATTTGGTAGGGCTAGAGCCGAGCTAGACACCAGACTTTGTTTGATTTGCACAAATGCCGCTTCCGCCTCTGGGGTCCACTTCAATGCTGTTGACATGGATATACTTTCGTCATACATTAATTTCAAGAGAGGAGACGTAATTTGCGCATAATCTGGAATCCAGCTACGGCAGTAGCCAGTGATGCCTAAAAAGGACATCATCTGCTTTTTTGTCAATGGCTTGGGTGCCTGGAGAATAGCCGTCTTCCTGTCTTGAACAATAGTGCGTCCTTGTGCACTCAATTCATGTCCCAAATACTTTACTGTCGGGGACCACAACTGTAATTTGTTCTTGCTGACCTTATGTCCTTCCCTGGCTAGGTGATGTAAGGTGGCCAAAGTGTCTGTGATGCAGGTATCTTTGTCATGAGAGGCTATCAGAATGTCGTCTACGTACAAGAAAATCTGGCTACCACCTGGTGGTACAAATTTGGCCATACTAGCTGACATTACTTGCGAATAAATGGTTGGGCTTTCAGCATATCCTTGTGGCAATCGTGTGTATGTATACCTTTGTCCTGCGTATGTGAAAGCGAACCAGAACTGGCTGTCTGGATCAACCGGGACAGAAAAGAAAGCATTACTAATATCAACGACAGTAAATACTTTAGCATCTGGTCGCAACGAATTTAACAACATGTACGGATCCGGGACACAAGGAGCTCTTTGAACAACAGCATTGTTGACAGCTTGCAGGTCTTGCACCATTCTCCAACCTACGGAGGGAGGAGCCTTTTTTACCGGAAAGATAGGTGTGTTACATGGTGAATCGGGGCAGGGGATCAAGACTCCTGCCTTCAATAGATCTTGTATTACTGGTCGGATCCCTTCCGTCGCATCGGGTCTCAAAGGGTACTGCCGGACACATGGGTGATATTCCGTTTTTGGTCTAATTTGCACTGGTAGGGCTCCTTTTACTAGCCCTACATCAGAGGGTCCTTGGGACCAGAGGGTAGGTGGAACTTCCACCAACCTCTGCTCATCCTCTGGATTCAATAAATATGATCATGCTGTCTGTTGAGGATTATCGCAATGGTCAACACTACTTCCCTGCTTCCAAATCCGTTCTATGGAGGAGTACACGGAATAGACCGGTGGAAGGACTGAAAAATTCTCCACTCCCTGGATGGGATTCAACCCAATCGGTTGCATTTATGCCCTCTTTGACCATAAACCCTAGGCTTTGCCAAGTCACGAGATATGGTTTGAAGAGGGACACATGGAAGGGAGTCCCAGTCCTATGTAATCTCTGAATTTCTGGAGGAACATGAGAGACCGCAATTGCAGCTCTATTTTTCCCATCATGGTAAATACAGTCTGCTACTGCAGATGTTGGGGTTACTTCCTCCAAGAGGCTCTCATAGTTACCGTCCGGTCCTGGAGTACCCTTGAACCACAATGTGACATGGAGATCTTCCGGTTCATGTGTTTATTCAGGATGAGACAACAATGTTTTAGCAAACGACAGAACAGATGCACCAAAAGAGGTGGGGCTAGCATCTTGTAGTTTCAGAAAATAATAATAATAGTAGCAGTTTAGGGCGTAATTTGAGCCTAAAGTAAAGACCTGCAGCTGATGTTGTCGTTTTACTCGCAACAGTCCATTGTCCGACACTAGAGACAGTCCCAATGCAGTTAGACCATCTCGTCCGAGAAGATTAACCGGACATTGGGGCATCATCAATACAGAGATGCAACATGACTTCCCTTCTGGGTCCCGAATCCACACGGGTTGGGACACAGGGACAGCACATGTCTTCCCATTGGCTGCTCTTACCCAAAATGTTTCATCACTGGGCTGTAACCCTACCGGCCATGAGCAACATGTTGTTTTACATGCGCCCGAATCGCATAGGAAAACAACATGCTTCCCATTCATCATTAAAGTCACTTCCGGTTTAGCTACATCACTCATCAGCAGATCTTGAAGGTTTAGATCTGCCTCAGGGACTAAAGGTCCCGTTGATGTTGCTTGTCGGGCGGTTAGTCATTGCGGATTCTGTGTTCTTTGTGGGCAGTCCTTGGCGAAATGTCCTAATTTGCCGCAAACCCAACACTCATTTGACCTTCCAGCCCAGGGCTTTGGGGGAGCTGACTGGCCTTGGCCCTGCCAATTTCCTTGCCTGTCCTGCTTCCATTGCCTCTGTGGGTTTGATTGAAAACGTCCTCGGGGTGGGCCTCTAAAACGGCCCCGCCCACGAGGTGGTCCGAATTTTCTGCCTTGAAAAAAGACTTGGCCTTCCTGCCATTCAGACTCATCAGAATAGAAGGTAGTCACCTGTTTCCTTTTTGGGGCTGCCTTTTTTGTTTTCAGATTTCTTTCTGCGTGTATGGCGTGGTCTACATACTCTTGTAACCCAGCTGTTGGGAGCGTTATCATGTGTTTGTCTACCCATGCTCGGATATCTGATCTGGAGTTGGCATGGAGTGCATTTTTCAATTGTTGTTCATACACGCTATCATTTTTCAGTGGTAGAAGACCACTGTGCACTTTAAAAACTTTTTCCATTCGATGTCGATAGTCTTCCAATGGTTCATCATCTTTCTGTTTTGTGCGATTTATTTCTGTGTAATTTGACTTCTGCTGGTATTTCTGCTTAATTCTTAGCAGTAGTGCGGCCAATCGATCTTCCAATTCCTGACTATCATGGGCTAATGGAGTGTGGTCTGCCTCTGCAGGATCCCAATCTCCTTTTACATCAGCCCAATCCTTTGTCACAGTTGCCATTATGACTTGTTGAACTTCATCCCCTCTAAGATTGTAGGATTTAACCAAAGCGGTTATGTCAATAATGTACTGGGCTACATCTTCTCGTGGGGGAGTTACACCTTCCACAGCTGCCTTAACGTCTGCTTGTGTCCAAGTTCGGTACACAAGAATAGTTCTTGGTCCTGACGTATGTGGATTTGCCACATGAATCATTGGATAGACTCCTGATCCACCTGGTTCCTGATCAGCCGGTGGGGCTGATGGTCCAGGTTGATTTTCTTCATCTTTTAGTGTTTTGGATCGTGTTCTCATGACGTGTTGTGTAGGGTCTACATATGATGGGGGTTGTCCCTGCGGTAAATCTGGATAGAGTTTATTCTCCTTTATTTCAGCTTCTGGCTGACTGTGTTTTGTAGTATCCAATTTTACTACCATTTCTACTTTTGGAGCCGCAGGCCCTGTCTCATTATCTTCTTGTCTGTGAAACATCACGTTCCCCTGCTCCTTCTTATCATTTACTGTTTCTTTCTGTCTTTCCTTTGCTTCTCTAACGCCCTTCTTTCGTTTCTCAACTTCTCTTTCCCATGCTACAATTTCACCTTGACCTTCTTTTTCTTTCTTTTTCTCACTTGTTCCACACTTTTTCTCAGTACTGTTCTTTAGTTTAGTTAATGACTCTTTCTGCAGGCGTCCATCAAATCCATGATCTTTTATCCACTTATCTAAGTGTTTTGTTGAATTTGGATCAATTTTATTCATGTATATCCAATCTTTTGTTTTTAGATCGTCCCGGGACTTAGGTCTCTCATTTTTACTGTTAGATTTTCCCATTTTGTGTTTTCAGAACGTTTTAGACCAGTGATGGTTTTGCCCCTACAGGGTCCTAATCCACTGGTGGTGTTACAATCACAGGGTAGTAATCAACTATTCTGAGAAGTGCGTTCCCTTTCGCCACCCCGGAGGGCACGGGAAGGCTTTGCCTTTGCTTCTTCTCCACACTCACTCAGTCACTTTTATTACACTCACACACAGTTATTTTATTTACACAAATACATAGAAACACTTTTAATAACCGTACGCGTATTCTTAGGTAAGGGGAGCTCGCCCTCCTGTGGAATTTAACTAATGTCCTGCATTAGGGGACTCCACCATCCCTGCGAGGTTTAACTGCCTTTTCACTGTGCACTTATTTCCCTGTTTAACCGTGACTTTCTGTCACTATTTCACTATTTCAACATTTCTATTTTATGCAGCCTACTGCCACCATTCACAACAACAATTTTATCAGAATCAAATTCTATACTCACACTCCGTCGGTCTCTTTCCCTCTCGGTGATCCCGTCAACCTTTCAGATCCCAGCCAACGGATTGAGCCAGTCCCGTCAAAGGGTCTGAGTTACCTTGGCCAAGGATTTCTCTGGTGTCGATCACGCTCGCTGGATCCGTCAGGTCTGTTGGAATCCCGGACGAGCCCCCAGTCTTTGTCGGGTTTAGAATACTGTACCTTTGATAAGAGGAAGAGACAACCAGGCAATAAAACAAGTGAGATAGAATTCAATTTAAGCTCGCGAGGAGTGCAGTCAGGCTGTACACCAAAGCTACACTAAAGTCTGGCCTGCGCTCCCGCTCTTTTTATTTAGGACTTCCCTACATACATGGGCGGTACAGCTCCTGAGGGGAAGAGTGATAGCGCATGAGCTGTTGCCGCAGAACTGCTGATTGCACAATACATTCAGGATGTTCAGAACCTTTTTAATCTTGGGCTCGGTTAAGATGTGTTTGACATCTAACGATTAATCACACTTCTTCTGACAAAAGGACTGATGTATCACAATCACACTGTGGTTGGAACATTCAATTCTCTATTCTTTATCTTACTGCTCAGCTTCGGCTGCGTCCTGCATGAGTCATCTTCACATGTCCTAAAAAGAGCTTAGCGTGCACACAGAGATACCACAACTTGCAGAAACACGTCATGTCACATATCGTAAGTAACCTTCACCCATCACATCAGTACAATACACTTTATCAGAGCAGAGAGAACTACATTCTACCAGAGCAGAGAACACAAAACATGCATGATAAAATAAAAGTGTATCTACAGAATAACTCCAACAATAATTCATGGTTAAAACCCTGTTCACAAAAATGTTTAAAATTGCATTTCATAATAATACTTGGCCTTGTTTTTGGGAGCTTTGCTCGTCTAATAGTGGCTATGACACAATGATCGCACAAATCATTTGCAAAAATACCAATGTCTGAGTATTTATGAGGAGAGTTAGTTAAAAATACTCGTAAACAAGTCTTGTTCACGAGTGAGGGACGGATGGAGCGTGAGATCGATAGACGGATCGGTGCAGCATCTACAGTGATGCGGTCGCTGTATCGGACCGTCGTGGTGAAGAGAGAGCTGAGTAGGGGGGCAAAGCTCTCGATTTACCGATCGATCTACGTTCCGATCCTCACCTATGGTCATGAGATTTGGCTCATGACCGAAAGAACGAGATCGTGAGTACAAGCGGCCGAGATGAGTTTCCTCCGCAGGGTGGCTGGGCGCTCCCTTAGAGAGAGGGTGAGGAGCTCGGTCACTCGGGAGGAACTCGGAGTCGAGCCGCTGCTCCTCCACGTCGAAAGGAGTCAGTTGAGGTGGCTCGGGCATCTTTTCCGGATGCCCCCTGGACGCCTCGCTGGAGAGGTGTTCCGGGTACGTCCCATTGGGAGGAGGCCCCAGGGAAGACCCAGGACACGCTGGAGGGACTACAACCCCTGGTAAAAATTATGGAATCACCGGCCTCGGAGGATGTTCATTCAGTTGTTTAATTTTGTATTAAAAAAAGCAGATCACAGACATGACACAAAACTAAAGTCATTTCAAATGTCAACTTTCTGGCTTTAAGAAACACTATAAGAAATCAGGAAAAATAATTGTGGCAGTCAGTAACGGGTACTTTTTTAGACCAAGCAGAGGGAAAAAAATATGGAATCACTCAATTCTGGGACGGTCACAACGATAAACATTATACCCTTTAATAGCAATTTCTTTATCTGCAATGGATTTTTTTAACCAAGTTTCAGATAGGACAAAAATGTCAGTATTAGTAGATTTAATCCAGATCTTAAGTCAAGTTTTGGCAAAAGATTTCTAACATTTAGGTGCACAACACCAAATCCTGATCTGGATTTAAAATCAGATGGAGTACTCAGACTGTTGATACCAGGGCCAAGGTTGAGTTCAATATTACCAGACAGTAAAAGCAAAAGCAAAATAAAACATTTCTTCCTTCCTGGGTGTGTAGATGTTAATTTAATGGAACTATGTCTGGGGTATGCCTTGGGGCTACTAGAACTGGGAAGATAAGAATAAAGCGATAGCAACCAGTCATACACACTAAATAAAACAACTTGAGGCAAAGTGCCATCAACAGTACAATATGTGCTCTGGACAGGACAAAACATAAAAAGGATGGTATCCCAACCCGTCCCTTTTTCGGGTAATAAATAATGTTTTAGAATAATGCAGTCATCCTTATGTTCAAAGGAATCCCAACTATTCCCAACTACTCCAACTTCACTGATGGTAAACAAAGAAAAAAAGAGTCAGAGTTAGAAGGGCAAGCACGATACTTGTCATGATGAGAAGCTATGGTTGCAGAACAGGTGGAGGCTAGCTGCTAGCTGCTGCCGGGCAGGTAAAATATAGCTGTTAGCTGCTGCAGAACAAGTGAAGGCCAGCTGCAGAAAGGCAGGTGGAGGCATGCTGCTGCAGGACAGATTAAAACTACCTGCTCGCTGCTGCAGAACAGGTAGAGGCCAGCTGTTGCAGGACAGGTAGAAATCAGCTGCTACAGGCCAGGTGGAAGCTAGCTGCTGCAAAACAGATGAGAACTAGATGCTAGCTGCTGCAAGACAGGTGGAGGCCAGCTGTTAGCTGTAGCAGGAAAGGTGGAGGCTAGCTGCTAGCTGTTTCAGGACAGGTGGAGGCTAGCTATTAGCTGTAGCAGGACAGGTGGAGGCTAGCTGCTACAGAGCAAGAGAAGGGTAGCAGCTAGCTATTGCAGAGCAGGTGGATGCCAACTACTAGCTGTTGCAGGACAAGCAGAGGCTAGCTGTTAGCTGTAGCAGAAAAGGTGAAGGCTAGCTGTTGCAAGACAGCTAGCTAGCTGCTGCAGAACAGGTGGAGGTAAGCTGCTAGCGCTAGGCCATGCAATGCAGGTTGATTCCAGGCCTCATCCATTCAAAGAGCTGGGCAAGGCCTCAAACAAATCCAGAGCAAAATGTCCCTCAAATTTGCAAGTAAATGTCCCAAATTTATGTAAACTTGAATTTCTTTAAAAAAAAAAAAAAAAGAGAGAGATAAAATGGCTTAAAAGCATAAAACCTTAGATTTCAGATTTCACATTCAGACCTCACAAACAGAAAAGTGGGATTGGCTGCCATGTTGGATTCATGTGTTGTCACATGAATGTTGATGATGATGTTCATCTTTTTGTGGTTACTTCCTGTAATTAGGTCACATGGTGTTGGTGGCGGTACCAGTACTTATGTCACCTGTTCACTGGCGGGTTTGTGGATGGATGGAGACCTGATCTCAGGTCCTTTAGCATATTCAGGTCCAATCTGGATCTCGAACTGTCAGACTTGAAGGAACTCATGAAGCTGTTAAACTTCACAGTAACTTTCTCATTAAAGCTTTCGTGGATTAAAGTCGACGGTAATCATTAACGCATCTATAAAAAAAAAAAGGAGTTTTAGAGACAAATAACTGACATTTGAGTCTTCATGTTTTATTAACTGTTAATGCATAAAGTGATTATTACGTTCACAGTAAGAGGTTCTGTTCTGATGTCAACTCTGGCTTTTGAACACTGAGAAATAATTTTATGGTCCTCGTTATCAAAGCAGCTTCTTCTCCATTTAGGCTCGAAACCTGTCTGTGGTTCTTACGTCGTTTCACTGAGAAATTCACGTTGCGACGTAAAAATAACGCCACTTAAAAAGTCAGCAGCTCAGACCGCCTCCGCATCTCCGCTACTGGACCTTCTGTTTCTGGACCAGGGGGACATCTGGTCTGACGGTACTTTTTCCAGACAGGAAGGGGATGATCTTCTCGAACAGCAGGATGCAGCTTGTCACACCTGCACACACACAGGAAGTTAGTCTGGAGGCCGCACACGCCATTTTAGGTCTTAGAACATGTCGCACAGTAAATGAACTGAATAATTCGGCTGGAGTCAAAAAACAACCTGGTTCTTTAGTTTTTGGTTAATCTGGTCAACAGACCGACAGACTCACTCAAGTTAACATAATAACTAATGAACCTGCAGTGAGACTCAGATTGGTTCTGACCGTTGTTCCGTCTAAACAGAGCTTCTGTTCTGAGAGTTTACCAGGTTAAGTAACACTAACCCTGACCTCCGTGGCTCCATGTGGTCCCTTTCGTTAGTTTTTAAATTTTTTTTATTATTAAGATCCCCACTGATCCATTATATCATGAGCAGAAAAATCCCCGTACCTAAAATTGGCACCCCTGCCTAAAACCGGTCCCCGTACCTAAAATTGGCACCCCTGCCTAAAACCGGTCCCCTTATCTCAAACTGGCACCCCTTCCTAAAACCGGTCCCCTTATCTCAAACTGGCACCCCTGCTTACAACTGGTTTCTGTATATAAAAGTGCCACCCCTGCCTAAAATTGGTCCCGCACCTAAAAGTACCACCCCTGCCTAAAACCGGTTTCTATATATAAAACTGGCACCCCTACATAAAACTGGTCCCCTTACTTAAAACTGGCACCTCTGTCTAAAACCAGTCCCAGTACCTAAAACTGGCGTTCTGTACCTAAAACTGGTCCCAGCCAGTAGACGAAGCAGTACTCGAGGTAGGTGTGGCCACTGCAGGGGAACTGGACAGAGAATGCCAGAACAGGATTAAAGATGGCTCCTGAAATCCCTCCACCTGCACAGAGAGAGACCATGTCTCAGACGGCATCGGGATTCGACCCAAAACTGAGTGGTATCATTTTTAATATGACTGGAGCATTTTAAAATTTTGACCCCTATGTAATTCTGCATTGCTGCTGCCACCCTGGATGGCCACCATATTTCTGTGTAGGTCATGGTGCACTGAGGCTGAATTCTAAGTGTGGTTTAGTCCCCTTAAGTAGAACCAAAAACCAAGAAGTCTGACTTTTCGTCTTTGGATGAACAAAGTGAGACACTGAAGACGTCATCATAGACTTGATTTTTTTTTTTCTTGGGTGTACTGGTCGTGGCGCAGCGTCCGTCATTGTCCATTTATTGTGATATCTCAAAAACTGTGTGATAGCTTTTTTTTTTTTTTCTAATTTGGCAAGGGCCTAATATGGGTCATTGACTTTGTTCCCGTCTAAAAATCATATTTGTAGGTTTGTTTATTTGGAAATGGCAGCCATTATTATGCCGAAAACAGCCGATTTGGGTATTTACTGTCCAATAACTTAATTTAACAAGGACATAATATTGGTCATTATTCCTTTCTCAAAATTATTTACTTAGATTGGTCCGTTTGGAAGTGGCAACCATTTTTATGCCAAAAATAGCCATTTTGTCTTTGGCTTGTAGTCTCGTTTGACGGTGGGTGATAAAGGGGTTAAATGAAAGAGCATATGATACAAAAATTGTACTTCCGGGGACATCCCCAGTATCATTGTTGACACTAAAATGTACCGGCACAACCATTTGCCTAGTCTTTCCTTCTCCACTGGGAACCGGGAAAAAAACTGCACTTTTCCCGACTGCTTCAGTGATTGCAGCCGAAAACAAAACAGTACACTGTCTTTCCGTGTGAAGTGGTGCTGTGTTTGTGTTGCGCACTGGCAGGCTGTCCCCAGAAGTCACCAAATCCTGCGATATCACACAGAAGTTCAAATGAGACCATGCTGCCCCGTTGAGGCGGTGTTGTGCCAAAGTAGTTCCCCGTCAGAATTTGTATCCCCTGGTGCAGGAGCGCGCACTCACTCAGTGCAGCGCGCACAGATGTTCTGGAGCTCTAACAATTGATCTCCTCCTGCTCGCAGACAAAAATAACAGCATGTTGGTTGTTCAATAATGACATTAAAAAATAAGTTTCGTAATCTTTTGACAACATTTAATGCATGCGTTTCTTCACATCGATTACACGCACAGACACAGAAAGTGTCCAACAACATGCTGTAAGATGTTTATAAAAACAAACACCCTGTAAGATGTTTATTTAAAAAAACGCTGTAAATCGTTTATATAAAAAAGAAAATGCTGTAAGACGTTTATAAAAACAAACACACCATAAAAAATTTATAAAAACAAACATGCTGTAGGTCGTTTATTAAAAAAGAAAAACGCTGTAAGATGTTTATATATGTAAAAAAAAAAAAAAACACGCTCTAAGACATTTGCCTGCACCACCATCAAGATAAACCAATGATTTTCACTCTTTAACTCAGTTCGTTCATTCGAGATTAAAATATGAACCGTTATAAACTGTACACTCTTGTACTTGTCTGTGACTTTTTCTGTTTTAAATAAAAGATAAGCAGACAAATGTGATGTGGGTGATGGTTATTTTGGTTTACAATAAATAAAAGCTTTTACACTGTAAAAAAAAAAAATGCAGTTGTTTTTACAGAAAAATTCTGTCAGCTGTGGTATCCAGGGGAATTCTGTCAAAATTACAATGAATATGTAAATGGTTTTATTGATGTAAATTTTACAGTTTAAACCTGTAATTAAAAAATATTAATCTGTAATTTCGATGGTCTTTTGTGTTGAATTGGCGTGGCCCTGCTGATATTACACCTTTTGTTTTGCTAAAATTTACAAATATATTAAGTCCCTTTGGCTGCTCCCTTGATTTCACTCAGGGTCACCACAGCAGATGCAAGGAGGGTCTGTATGTTGATTTGGCACAAGCTGTACACCAGATGCCCTTCCTGCTGCAACGTCACATTACACAGTCAAATGTGGCAGGGGTGGGGTTCGAATCAGGAACCTTTGTTACTGAAACCAAGTGCACTAAACACTTGGCCACCTCGCCTGATATCTGTCTGTATCTTATAGATTAATAAGCACAGTAGCTTTGTGGTTAGCACATGTTGCCTCAGAGCAAGAAGGTCATTGGATCGATTCCCACCTGTGGCCTTTCTGTGTGGAGTCTGCATGTTCTCCCCATGTTTGTGTGGTTTTCCTCCAAGTGCTCTGATTTCCTCCCACATTTACATTTTACAT
Organism: Thalassophryne amazonica; assembly: GCF_902500255.1. NCBI lineage: Eukaryota > Metazoa > Chordata > Actinopteri > Batrachoidiformes > Batrachoididae > Thalassophryne > Thalassophryne amazonica. The sequence continues at coordinate 16,820,168 of NC_047111.1, read as the reverse complement.
AATTATTGTATGGCCTTGCCTTACAATATAAAGCACCTTGGGGCAACTGTTTGTTGTGATTTGGCGCTATATAAAAAATTGATTGATTGATTTAAAGACATGCAAGTTAGGTGAATTGGAAACTTTGTACATGTTCAGGTCTCCCTTCCAAAAGAGATCTTGATCTCTATGGGACTAACCTGTTAAATTAAAATTACACCCAGCCATCACTTATTTCAACTTCATTAGCTCATACCCAATTACTACAGTCAATTTGAGGAGGTTTTGTCTTTATTTAGTACAGTTGCACAGGGGACACGTTTTCTGGCAGCCACCATCTCTCAGCCAATATATAATACTTTGGCACCACTTGCGTCAGTTTGTCTGTTACACATTTTACATAAATACTCGAATAAACTGAGGTCTTAGTTTAATTACAGACACAATGAATCTGATGTCAAAGTAAAAAAGTTTTAAACCTTTCATCCTGAAGGTGAAAAAAAAGTCTTTCAGAAACACAGAGCAGGAGATTAAAGGTGAAGACCCCAATCTCGATCTGGCAGTCCGCTCTTACGTCACAAAGTGACCATAACAAATTGGTAAAATTGTACAAAAAGAGAGAGGAGCTGTAAACAGACCTGAGTAAACCAGGATCGTGATGAGAACCGCGAGCGCGTGAACCCGGACTTTGGGGTTCAGACTGTGCACGTGCATCAACGCCGCTTGAAAGGTGAACGCGCACGCGAGCTCCGCGGCTGTAGCCTCCAGCAGAGTTCCGCCCAGCGGGTCGAAACACCAGAACCCGAACCTCCGGTGCCCGCGGTGCAGGTCCGACAGACCCAGAGACCACACGCACGTGGCGAAGAGCTGCGCGCCCACGGCGGCTCCGAACTGGCACGCGATGGCTCCGCCGGCCGCCGCGAGGCTGCCGCTCCCGCGGAAAACGCTCTCCAGGGCGGCGCACGGGTTACAGGACGCCCCGGCGAACGTCAGCAGGTGAGTCACCGAGATGCTGTAAGTCAGAACCGGGCCGAGCAGCGGGTCCAGTCCACCGTGGTCCCCCAGTAATTTGAGCTCGTGCGAGCAACAGCAGAGCTGGAAGGTGGACGCGGCTTCCAGCAGGTACGTCTGGTGCGCGCCGCGCGGCAGGCGCGCTGCCGCGCGGCGGATCACCTCGCTCAGCAGCACCGCGGACACCAGCACAGCCGCGGACACACACAGATCGCTCCAGTCTCCGGTACCGAGGACCATCCTGCTCAGCTGAGAAACTTTCACCTCCAAAACTTTTTTCCCGCCTCGCGTAAAGTCCAGTTTTTCCACTTCGCCGCGGCTGCGTCAAAGTAGCTGTTCTAACACGGATGCAGCATCCCCCCTTAGCCTTCAAAATAAAAGCCGAGTAACGTGCTGCTTGTGACGGAAATTTAAACTAAAAATAAATTAGCATTAGAAACGAGGAAGCATGTATCTAGAATGTGATCTTGCATTCTATATTTATTAATTATGCTCCTTCATAGACAAACAAAACAACAAAAACATTCAGTAAGCCTCAAAGGACTCGTTTTATACTGAGCAGACTTAATGATCATGAGTGAATGTTCAGTTTTTACATGGACAGAAAAAGCTGAGACGGTCAGAAACAATATAATCTCTGCAGTTATAGTTGGTGAGCAAAGTAGAACTGATCCAAGGAGGCAACTTTTTAATTTGTTATTGTGCTAATTTAATTTGGTGTTCTTGGTGAACAGGTTTATTTCCGGGCTTCTTTCTTGCTGACTTGATCTCGTTCTGTGTCACTGGGAGTGACTCGTGCTGAGATTCAACTTGTGACGAAATTACTGCACTTCCATGTTTGTGTTTTGCAGGTAAACAGACCAGCAGTGTGTGTGAGAGAAACTGTAAGAGCGTATAAACCTCTCCCATATGCACACCTGCCCCAACGTGATGGTTTTTGACCCTGTCCACATTTGTCCACGTTTCCTGAAGGTCAGTGGAGGACGTGGACAGAGACGTAGCTCCATGTTGGTTTTGTGGAGGAAAGATCACGGAGCATGTTTTCATCTCCTGACTTCTCAAAAGCAAACTGGCTATGATAATTTGTTTAAAAAAAAAAAGTCATACTGATAAATCAGTTGGCCATTAATTTTTCGTCTGACATGAGCCTTTCACAAACATACAGGAATCAGTATTACGTTTGCTGGTATGAAAACTTATTTTCCCTAATAACTAAAGCTGAAAAACATTGACTGTTGGAAATGGTCATTACATAGTTTGTCCAGCAAAGGGTGCTCTGATGGCATTGAAAATGCTGTCAAGCATGGCTGGGACCCCATCACCCCTTGGTCACATTAGCTACAAGAGACAGAGGCAGTGACCAGCTGCAGTTTATTTCCAATCAGAGCAATGTGTGATGTCGTTAACAAATTAGCAACAGCCAGTCAGAGTACAAGAGAGCAGTAGCCAGTCAAGTTACTGTATTTTAATCTCTTTTCATAATGCTGAGGCCACACCTGTGTTTCACCTGGCAGTGGCAGACAAATGGGGATGAGTCATTTGTCTGTCTGGGTGGTTGCCATCCAGGACTCAAAATGGTTCTGTAGTGTGGTGGTTGCAGTAAGTGCTTCCATACTATCTGTTCTCTCATTGGCTGAAAGTACTGCCAATCAACAACATGCAATACAAAGTTTGGCCACATTAGCGTTTTAGCTCAGTGTGTGTTGTTACTTTGTTACTGAATGCTAAACTTAATGTTTGTTGGCAACGGACCAAACCTCTTTTTTTTTTTTTTTTTAATACAGAAGCTTGTGCTCACCTGGTGTGACATCATCACATCCTCAGGTAAGAAACACTTGTAGTTTTATGAACTGTGTTGTTCATGTTCTTATAAAGATGAAATGTTTAATAATTTTAGAGGCTTCATGCTCATTTCTTGAATGTTATCTTTTGTGCAATAAGTACATTAACGTTATGTTTAGTGAAATTTTGAGAGATTGTCTAATACGTAATGCCCACTTTATTCATTCATCAACAAAATGTAGAATCAACTCAAATATGACTGATCATGCAGATTCTGTTTTATGCAGTTCCATGATCAGTTTTTTAGATTTCCAATCTGTTGTGTTTCCTAATGATCTGCTGTTAGCACAATTGACAGACGGCCTGTGTTCATTCTTAGGATTCATAAGCCCACAGGCCACAGCCCCTTTGTATCAGTGATGATGTAGTTATGGAACTTAAGAACTGGCCCAAGATTATCAAATTTGGCGCCACCTAGTGTAAATGGTAAATGGACTGCATTTATATAGCACTTTTCCATCTGCATCAGACGCTTTACATACTATGCCTCACATTCACCCCGATGTCAGGGTGCTGCCATACAAGGCGCTAGGGGATTAAAGACCTTGCCCAAGGGCCCTTAGTGATTTTCCAGTCAGGCGGGGATTTGAACCAAGGATCTTCTGGTCCTACGGTCCTAAGCCCAACGCCTTAACCACTCGACCATCACTAGACCATCATAGTGTCCAATGAATATTAAACTTAACAGGCTCCCTCGGGTTCCTGGGTTTCCTATTATACAGAGTTTGTGCTGCGAAGATACAACTGTGTTGTGTTTTTAACAGTTGGTTTTTACTTTATAACTTGGGTAGTTTTTGGAGGGTCCACACATTATCTGTGCAAAGTTTTGTGTTGATCAGGGTCATGATGTAGGAGTTTGACAAAATAAGTTTAAAATAATTTGTAATTTTTAAATGGAAAAACAAATGGGCGCGGCCTACATCATGAGATTTACTTTCATCCAATGAAGGTGTGGTCATATGATTTTTTTTTTTTTTTTTTTTTATGTGATATGTACAGTTTGGGAGTTATAAACTAAAACTTAATTTTAGACCCCTAATTGTTTCTGGTGGATCCACAAGAACTTTCATCCTCGACCACTTGCACAGATAATGTTTGCTTTACCCATTCATACAATCCTTTAAAAAAAGTTATTGTCACATGCAGAGAACATTCACGTGAGTTTTTAAAATTTATTTCATAGCAAATAAATCAGATGAAAACAATTATTATAAACCTACTGTCCATATGACACCCCTGCCCTCCCCTATCCCATCCTATCCAGTCCTGAAAGCAGTACCATTAAGGGGTGGATCTTATCAAATTACATTAATAAATTATGTAATCAACACAAGGAGAGAGAATCACAATTTATACTTTGTTGCTCCTGCTCCAGGTTTTCTGAGGATTTAACTAATGAAAGCACAGTGATGTAGCTGAGGACCAAACACTCAGGGCCAAGGCATACATTAATAAAACAAACAAACAAACAAACAAAAAAAACAAAAGAAATCAGATCACACAAAGAATAAAGTTCACATAAAAAGGAATAAAGAACAAAGACTTTTTTAAAATCCAAAGCAGGATGTATTATGAAGGTAACTTCAAACAGCAGCTGTCACATGTCAAATTGCTGAATTTTATTTACTATCAGATGCACTTTTAAATTATAAATGCTTTGCATTAAATTCAGAATCTTGGCAGTTGTGTCTAAATGTGCCTGAAGTATTTGTAATATTTCTACCTTTTTATTGTTTACAGCTCTTGTAAGTTACTCGTTGTTTCCTGATTGTTAAATTTTGAAAACAAACTGAAAAATGTTTTTGTGTGTTCCACTAGTTGTCACCTGACCAATTTGAGATTCAGGGATTAAAGCAAAAATAAATGGTTGTGATGTTATGACAATCAGAATTTCTACGGTGCCATGTGGACCAGCCAGTAACAAAACTTGAAAATGAATATTTCTTGTAAGGTTGTGTCTATTTTATAACAGAACTTAATTTTTTTAATTTAATAAATCACCAAACTTAACCTCCAAACAAATTAAAATTCTTTCCAAAAGTTCTGTTAAATTGAATGTCATTTTTATATCTGGTAAAGAATTGGACATAAACTTAAAAACAGTGCAGCATAAAACTGGAAAATAATAATAATAATAAAAAACATGGTCACATGGGGAAAAAAAATATACATATTAGTGCTGAATTTTAGAGCACAAAACAACAAACTGGCAACAAAACCAGCAGTGAATCGAAACTCCTCCCACTTACACAGTGAACTCTATTATGTTAAAAGTACTGGCAGTATTACTGCCAGTACTTAAAAACAAGTGCTTTATATAGTTCAAATGCCTATGAAAGTATACAAATGCATTTATTTTATAAATATTAAATTTAAATACGACATAAGAATATTTCAGAGTTCAGTGAAATAATTTTTAATGTGAGCATGACAGTCAGTAAATCTGTCCAACTTTATCATCACTGTAACTGTAGATTAAGGTATTTATTTTTTTGTGGCAATCTTTAAAAACCGCAAGAAGACCACGATGACAGATGATTGGCTGCGATTACGAGTGGCTGGTAGTTGGTATTACATTTGATTGTACACACGCACGGTTATGGTTATTAAGGTTGTTTGGACGTGTTTGCTGGAACACTGTTTGTATATTTTCTCAAAGTGTTTGAAGAATCAGTGAATTGGTTTTAATAATGCACCAGAATTAAATGTCATCAGATAACCTGAAAGGAAGATTTAGTTTAAAAAGTTGATTTGTTTCATTTGTGTGTTTGGATTATTTTATATTTATTTATTTAAACTACTGCCACCCATAGTTTAGTTGCATTTCTTCACCTTTAAAAATTAGTGTGGTAATGGGGAAAAGCTCATTTAAAGGCAGCAGGTGAGTTTTAAGACAGCACTAATACTTTGAAACCGTTGGCGACGCATCAACCATCTATTTAAAAAAAAAACCTGTGATGCTGCAATGTTACTTATAGCTTCAGACTAGCTTAGCTGCAGTTTTAACACAGTCTACAAAGAAAAGCTAGCTAGCACGCTAACTCAGCTATTCCAGTTGCTGCAATGACTCATCAGGAAAGACAGCATGGCTAGTTAGCATTTAGACAGCTTGAAAATTAGCTTGTTGTGCTTATTTATGAGCAAGTAATAAGTTCAAAGATTTCTAAGTGTCTGATGTAAGTGCAGTGGCAGCGGCTAGAACGACTCGAACTCTGGTTTGATCTGGTTCCAGGGTTTTGATCAGTTGTTGTTGACTCGGGCGCTTCGCTGTTTGGTCATTGTTGTCAGCATCTGGCTGATGTAGGAGGTCAAGAGGTCATCCATCTTGTAGCCCTGGTGGTTTGGAGGTCAAAGGTTAGAGTGCTTCAAATACGTGTGTGTGAAGGAATGAATATTGAGATGAGAGACTTTGAGAGAGTCAGATCCTTGGGTTTAGCATACAGTGATGTCAGAGTGCCACACGGCCTGCCTGCTAAAGGTGGCGCCACTCTGCTCCACTGCGAACCTCATGGTGTGGAATTTCTCTGGTGTGGCGGCACTTACCGAGTTAGGGACGGGTATTGTTAGCAGTCCAGTACTTTAACACTGTTGTTATTGGTTCTTTTTTCAGGGGGGGGGGGGAATCAAATTACTAATAGAATTAATCATTTATTTTCTACACTGCTTTTAACAGTCAAGTGCAACTTGTCTTTAATTCTCTCCACCATCTGTTTTGTGCGCGCGCGCACATGACGTGCCATATGACAAAGACCTGCTTTCATCTCTAAACACAAGGCTCAGAGACAGAGAGAGATCAAAATTTGTTTCCTTAATTTATCCAGTACTGAAAGCAGTACAATTAAGGGGTGGGGCTTATCAAGCCTCCGGTCTTTAGCACTGTGGACTGTTTAATACCAGTTTTCTGTACCATCCCTATTTGTAGCTCTGTAATCTGTTAAAAACTATTTTCTCCTTCACTGTGTAACTTTAAAATGACATTAAAAAAATTACATTTTAGCACCTTTTAAAACCATTTTAAATTTCAGGTCTTTAGTTTATCTGAAAATGGAAAAATTACTTTTTCTTCCAAAAATTTTCATTGATTCTTGTAAAAGTGGATTTTTTCCCCCCAGTAATGTCTAACAGAAATGTTTTTAAGTCGTTAACCATTTAATAAACATGAAGATAAAGATGTCTTCGTTTATGTCTTTTGGGCCACAGATTATATAAAAATGTCGTGGACACCAATCATTAGACTAAGTGGGTACAGAATATGGACATCGTGGATTTCTTGAGCTCACCAGAGACGTTTCACACAGCAGTTTGGTGCCTCGGACCAGGTTTCCGATGGTGATGTGGAAGTATGTATTTCCGCTGCTCCAGTTGGAGATCTTGCTGAACGGGTGAGTGATGAGAATGTCCTGTACAGAGCACACCGTATGGTCAGAGTGGGTACTACAGCACGCCACGTGGTCAGCGCGGTACGACAACAAATGTACAACAAGCATCATGTGTTTTTGTGTGTTACTGACAAAATGAAAATGATCTAACACAGTCAATAAAAGCGACATTTGTTTTTGCGGAGATATAACTCGCATATCCAGGATCTTCCTACAATAATCTTCACCGTCACAGACAAACTGAGGTAAAAACACAAGTTATTGTAACAAAATGTTTTGAAAAAACAACTGGATGACAAAGAACTGAGATGCTCTGTATCGACTAAACAACAAAAAGCTTTAATTTCAGGTAAAGATTTAAACTGTGAGGCAGTGCACGTCACGTGTACTGAAAAGCAGCCCCACCTTTGACTTTGGATCAATCAGGCTGACTCCATGTTTGTTGATCGCTATCAGGAGGGATTCTGGGTAATTTGGATCACTTGATTGCTGGAGGAGGGGGAAAAACAATTATACGTTCACCTGGTGGCGTAGTTATTTATCAGTTCTTCAAAAATACAGAGTCAAAATAAACACAAATTAATTTCCGATCAGCTTTTCTGAAGTTGTGAAGTTTAAAAACCTTTACCTTGACTTCGAAGAAGGCGGAGCCAAACGTGGGCCACTTGTAAATAATTCGGAGGAAGGAAAGTTTTGCGTCTTCTCGACTTTTCCCCGACTGTTTGTTAAACAGAGACACGATGGACTGTGAGGGGAAAAGAGAGACAAAAATGTTTTACATTAATGTCAGAAAATATTTTAAAAATGTTACGACAAGAACAAGGCATCTTCAAATACTTCCATCTGATCAACATTTATTAATATTAATTTGGATCTTGTTTGATAACTGACTTTAAATGATGACAAAACTGAAAATGGCAAAAGGTTTTGTCCAATATGAATTATTTTATGATTATGCAGCTGTGATTAAGAGATGAAACTCGAGTGCCTGATTAGAGAGAGTGGCGACATGATGAGTAAAAAAACAAACAAAAAAATATCGGTCATGTGACTCATGGTGCCATCTTGGGTTCAAAATAGCGTTCGCTGTTAATATGTCTTAATGTAAATCCAACTATTTTATTTATTTGCTGAAAATGCAGGGTTGTTGTGCATTTGGAGGCACAAATAGACACAACAAGGGCTTCAAGATGTACAGATTCCCTTCAGATCCGAACAGATGAAAAATTTGGGAAAATAAATTCAGCCGTGTGGGATGGAAGTCGACATCATCATCAAAGCTTTGAGAGGTAAATTTATTGTTCAGTCCCATGTACAGTAAAACTCACCTAAACCATCATCGTATAAACCAGATATTCACAGTCACCAGACAACAAACGTCCCAAAGTTTTTGTATTGTTTCCTATGTTATAAAAACCATACAACCCCTGGCAAAAATTATGGAATCACCGGCCTCGGAGGATGTTCATTCAGTTGTTTAATTTTGTAGAGAAAAAGCAGATCACAGACATGACACAAAACCAAAGTCATTTCAAATGGCAACTTTCTGGCTTTAAGAAACACTATAAGAAATCAGGAAAAAAAACTTGTGGCAGTCAGTAACGGTTACCTTTTTAGACCAAGCAGACGGAAAAAATATGGAATCATTCAATTCTGAGGAAAAAATTATGGAATCATGAAAAACAAAAGAACGCTCCAACACATCACTAGTATTTTGTTGCACCACCTCTGGCTTTTATAACAGCTTGCAGTCTCTGAGGCATGGACTTGAGTGACAAACAGTACTCTTCATCAATCTGGCTCCAACTTTCTCTGATTGCTGTTGCCAGATCAGCTTTGCAGGTTGGAGCCTTGTCATGGACCATTTTCTTCAACTTCCACCAAAGATTTTCAATTGGATTAAGATCCGGACTATTTGCAGGCCATGACATTGACCCTATGTGTCTTTTTGCAAGGAATGTTTTCACAGTTTTTGCTCTATGGCAAGATGCATTATCATCTTGAAAAATGATTTCATCATCCCCAAACATCCTTTCAATTGATGGGATAAGAAAAGTGTCCAAAATATCAATGTAACCTGTGCATTTATTGATGATGTAATGACAGCCATCTCCCCAGTGCCTTTACCTGACATGCAACTCCATATCATCAATGACTGTGGAAATTTACATGTTCTCTTCAGGAAGTCATCTTTATAAATCTCATTGGAACGGCATCAAACAAAAGTTCCAGCATCATCACCTTGCCCAATGCAGATTCGAGATTCATCACTGAATATGACTTTCATCCAGTCATCCACAGTCCACGATTGCTTTTCCTTAGCCCATTGTAACCTTGTTTTTTTCTGTTTAGGTGTTAATGATGTCTTTCATTTTCTGTCTTGACGCTTTGATGTCTTCCTTGGTCTACCAGTATGTTTGCCTTTAACAACCTTCCCATGTTGTTTGTATTTGGTCCACAGTTTAGACACAGCTGACTGTGAACAACCAACATCTTTTGCAACAACATGATGATTTACCCTCTTTTAAGAGTTTGATAATCCTCTCCTTTGTTTCAATTGACATCTCTCGTGTTGGAGTCATGATTCATGTCAGTCCACTTGGTGCAACAGCTCTCCAAGGTGTGATCACTCCTTTAGATGCAGACTAACGAGCAGATCTGTTTTGATGCAGGTGTTAGTTTTGGGGATGAAAATTTACAGGGTGATTCCATAATTTATTCCTCAGAATTGAGTGAGTCCATATTTTTTTCCCTCTGCTTGGTCTAAAAAAGTAACCGTTACTGACTGCCACAATTTTTTTTTCTTGATTTCTTATAGTGTTTTTTAAAGCCAGAAAGTTGCCATTTGAAATGACTTTAGTTTTGTGTCATGTCTGTGATCTGCTTTTTTTCTACAAAACTAAACAACTGAATGAACATCCTCCGAGGCCGGTGATTCCATAATTTTTGCCAGGGGTTGTATATAATGGATTTTTCGCTCACATCTGATAAAATGTCCCGTCCAATCACAATGTATTTCCATTAAACTCCTCACATGTGGGACTGGAGGCATTTCCTTGATTAAAAGTCTGACCGTTTATTTTTTTTCATCCCATGTTCAGACTCGGACCCGCAGCCTGATGTGCACCTGTTAAATCAGACACAAAAGGTTGTGATTTGACACTGTGCTGCCTTCACTCCTTCGTCGCTCATCATATTTTAATAGTTTTTTTACAGTGCGTACGCAAATAACATTTTGATAATGGATCAAATACACTTGGCAGAAAAAAAAATATTCAGAGGAAATTTTGACCCGGTCATTAAATGAGGCACACGTCCTGACTCAGGATTCCCCGTAGATGTTCTGCAACTCCCAACTTTAATTAATCCATTACATACATATAACTAATTTTGTCTGTGTTATACATATATTGGATTTTGTCTGTTTTATACATATAACGGATTTTTCACTTACATCGGATAAATGTACCGTCCAATCGCAATGTATTTCCAATACAACCCAGAGCAGTTTGGATGTGCAGAGGCACAAATTAAAGTTCAGCTCTGACACTCTCCTATTTGTGGAAAGTGGGAGAGGAGTCATTTCTGTGATTAAAAGACCGTCTGTTTAGTTTTTGACCGGCCGTTTACTTTTTCAAACTCGGACCTGCAGCCTGATGTGCACCTGTTAAATCAGACACAAAAGGCTGTGATTTGACACATTTCTGCTTTCAATCCTTACTGATAAATGGATCAGAAAAGTCCACACATTTACAGCACAAAGTCGGAAAAAGAGGAAATTATTCAGCTTACCTTTGATTTGGAGGTGAAGATTGTAGAAAGAAAAGCTTGTTGAGGGTCAGATTAGTCCAGAATAAAGTATAATCCAGAGATGGAGAACTTTAAAACGGTCACGCACGTCACTGCATGACACAGTTACAGAGCTGTATGTGGTTAAATGATTTTAAAAAATGTTGAAAACATTAAAGGTCCATTCACTAGTTCAGTGCAGTTGGAACCAAAATGGCGCCACGTCATGAGTTGACACCACTCTCTCAAAGGCACTCTAGCTGAAACTGCACTAAACTGCCCCCTGGTGGACAAATGTTTAATCCCTCAAGTGTATATTGTGTCACTTTTAAGAAAATAGTAGAGAAGCTTGAATATTCGACTGGACTGGGTTGTGACTCAGAAGTCTCTCTTGTCGGTTGTGACTCAGAAGTCACAAAAGCTCCAGCTTTTGTGACTTCTGAGTCAAGACAGAAGTCAGACCACCAGAGCAAGAATTTTAGCTGAGGAAGCTTCTGTGATTTGAAGCGAAATGTCCTCGCGTCAAGCAACCCAGTCCAGTCGAAGATTCAAGCTTCTCTACTATGGAAACCACCTGGACAACTGAGAGCCTACACAGAAACTTTTAAGAAAAGTTCTAATTGGCTGATGAATATTTGCAAAATAATTTGTTCTTGGAACAAAGAAATTTGGCCTAAAATTATGTTTTAACATCAAATTGCCAGAGAAATACTGACATTTAATTAAATACCATAAAAAAATGTATATAAGATGACAGGAAAGTCTGAACGCAGTAATCTTTACACTCAAACATTTTCTAACACATTCACCCCATCGGCATAAATTGACATAAAAATAATAATAATAAAAAGTTAATCAAATGCTTTGATAAATGTTTTCTTTTTAATCAGTGTGGATTTTTTTTAATGTTCTAACTTAAAATGCAACTTTACCCTCTTCCAGTCTTCGGGGGGGAGGTGTCTGATCTGGTCCTGAGGGACCAGGTCCCAGAGGATCTTGGAAATATTGTAGAAATGGGATTTATCCTCCTTAAACTTCACCCTATAGATCAGCGCCCCCAGCTGGTGCACTTCCTCTCGTGAACACTTGTGGTACCCGCGCAGGTATTTTGGCAGCTCCTGAATACAGAAAACAATTAGCATTTTTACATTAACAGAATTGACTGTTGTAGCATTTTCCAGTGTAAAGATGGCAGTATAGAGTCCTAGGTTGATGGACCCCCCCCCCCCCCCCCCTCAAAAAAAATGCTCAATTGGGGTGGGGGGTGGAATCAGTAATTTTGTCAGCCATGAAACTGATTTGTTGGCTCACCGTCAACTTTTCTGTTGCTGTACACGGACCATTAATGGAAAAAATTGATCACGTCAACAAGAAACCTGCCAGAAGTGTCTTCGGGGTCCTCATTTTTAGCTGGTTTGAAAGGATGTTTATTTTGACATTTTAAACAGTGTATCATCTGCATACAGTTTCCTCAACAGTTTCACATTTTGTTGGACTGACTGACTGAATGTTCCTGAAATATAACAGAGGTCATAAGATTCATGTTTTCTGACAGACGTTTCTTTAAATTAATACTTAAAAATACTCTGACTCTACATTATCACTGCCCAAAGAAAACATACTAATCCACATCAGAACAAAAACAGTCAATACAGTTCTAGTTTGGCTTTTAACTCATTTGTTTGGGCAGTGAAAGCCTTTTTAAGTGAGACTTTAGGACTCCTGACTCCTTGGTAACAGTGGGAGGTCTTACTTGGTAGAAATGGAAGATGGAATCAGCCATGGAGTCATTTCCAGGGACGGTGTTCGTCCACAACTTCTTCATGAAGAAGACCTGATACGTCAGCGGAGGAACAACACCTAAACATCATCAGCAAAAACCAACCATCAGTGGAAAATGAAGATACAAAAATTTGGACTCAGAAGATGACTTTTTGTTTTACCGTCTTTAAAATGTCTGGCTTTCTTGATCCAGTCAGTCAGGTGTCTCACAAAGTCAAAGAAGAAGTCGCCATCAGGAACACTGATGACCTGAAAACCAGCCCGTTAAACTTGAAAACGTGCCAAATATTAGCCGTACATCGTGTTATAATTTCAAGATAACCTTTTTGGAAATATAGTTGACATAATTGACTTAACATGTATTATTTGATTAAATGGAATGGGTACAAGAGTTTCAAAATGTTAAGCCAACTTACGATTTTGTGAAAACTTACGATCTCTGGACACTCGTCAACTTTTGTAATTGTTAGAATGTTTGATTGACATGCGATTAATCTTTTCCTCTGTCGTAATGTTGTTTATGAACAAAGAGATTGGTAATCGGTGGTAATCGTCACCTTGTCAGTGATCTTCACAAAAAGGCTGAAACCCTCGGAGGACTTCAGCAGAAGTCGTCCAGAGATGTTGTGGCAGAAATCTTTGGCCTTTGTGCTCGACTCCACTTCAAACACCTGAAAGACCGACAACAACGTGGCAAATTAAACCGTATAGAAAGCTGTACCATCACAAAAAGTGACAACTGACTCGCTGAAGGTCCCATTCATAAGTACAGTAATAACATCATGTTATTAGGGATTTTGGTCGTCACTGACCTCATCGGAGTCATCAGGAAAATAAACTTTGTGGAAAATCTGAGTGGTTTTGTGCTGGATGGCCTCCACCTCCACCAGGTGAGGCGGGTACTTTCTCGACCCGTTTCTACAAGGAGACGTGAAAGAAGTCAACAACACAAAAACCACATAGTCAGGTAAATCTCAGCTCCGTGTCCAGATGATATCGTACACTATGCTGCAAAATGCACAAACACGATTAAAACATATCGGTATTATGAAAAAGTCTGGAAAAACTTCATATACTGTATATGAAGGAAAAAAAATCTGAAACTCATCACAGCCCATTTGATGTTTTCTTAATTCTACTTTAATTACTCAGGACCAGTTTCCTTAAAACTCTTAAATTTGTTTGGTTCCTGATTATTTTTTCCTGCTGTGAAAGCTGTTTTAGGAAAACTTTCAGAGTCTCTGTGGTTTTGTTTTTTAATGTACATCATATATAACATTTCAATGAATTTACAGCAAAGCCCACGTATCGTGTTGCTGGCATACGCACCTTACGCCCGACAATAGTTGCACTTACGCAAGGCGTGCGGCAGCATATCACTGACGAGCACATGGTGAGCACACTACAAATCGACACTTGCACGAATTTGATCCCCGCACTGGCACACAGTCTGGTATGCCAGTGAGTAAACCCGTCATAAACTGTTGAAAACTGTACATGAACTAGGCGTGAACATTGTGCAACCTGTTCGAAAACACTGTGTCAGTGCACACAGGGCATCTGAATGATTATGATGAGATGTTACATCTATAACACTATGTAACAAATTTTTATTTTTGTTTTGTTCCTGGGTACACAGTGTGTTTTCCTAACCTGTTATGGCTTAAATAAATAGAAAATAGCTGTTATTCCACAGAAACTTTGCTTCTGTGATCAGGACAATGATATTTTGAAATTTGTCTGTTTAAGAATATTCTCGATTCGCCTTCACTACTACTGAGTAGTCTTCTAGAATATTCTTTAACTGCTAGAACTGTCCAGAATTATCTAGAAATTTCAAGAAACTTTTAGAGCCTTCTAGAATGTAAAAAATAAAATAAAATCAAAGTTTGTGCTGAATGTAGTAATTTTTCCATAGACTTTAGACATAAGCAGTTGAAATATAACACTTAGAAGCCAGGAACAAAAATTGTGTTACATAGTGTAATTTAATTTAACCTTTATTTAACCAGGTTAGTCCCATTGAGATTAAGGCCTCTTGTGCAAGGGAGACCTGGACAATTATAAAGTTTCCAATGACCCATCCTGCATGTCTTTAAATGTGGGAGGAAGCCGGAGCTCATTCATCATAGAATTCATCATAGTACAGAAACAGCATTAGTGAAGGTTACAAATAATCTTCTTATGGCCTTAGACAGTGGACTCATTTCTGTGCTCGTCCTGTTAGAGTGCTGTCTTTGGTACTGTTGACCATAAAATTTTATTACAGAGATTAGAGCATGCCATAGGTATTAAAGGCACTGCACTGCGGTGGTTTGAATCATATTTATCTAACAGATTACAATTTGTTCATATAAATGGGGAGTCTTCTTCACAGAGTAAGGTTGATTATGGAGTTCCACAAGGTTCTGTGCTAGGACCAATTTTATTCACTTTATACATGCTTCCCTTAGGCAGTATTATTAGAAAGCATTGCTTAAATTTTCATTGTTACGTAGATGATACCCAGCTTTATCTATCCATGAAGCCAGAGGACACACACCAATTAGTTAAACTGCAGGAATGTCTTTCAGACATAAAGACATGGATGACCTCTAATTTCCTGCTTTTAAATTCAGATGAAACTGAAGTTATTGTACTTGGCCCCACAAATCTTAGAAACATGGTGTCTAACCAGATCCTTACTCTGGATGGCATTACCCTGACCTCTAGTAATACTGTGAGAAATCTTGGAGCCATTTTTGATCAGGATATGTCCTTCAGTGCGCATATTAAGCAAATATGTAGGACTGCTTTTTTGCATTTGCGCAATATCTCTAAAATTAGAAAGGTCTTGTCTCAGAGTGATGCTGAAAAACTAATTCATGCATTTATTTCCTCTAGGCTGGACTATTGTAATTCATTATTATCAGGTTGTCCTAAAAGTTGCCTGAAAAGCCTTCAGTTAATTCAAAATGCTGCAGCTAGAGTACTGATGGGGACTGGAAGGAGACAGCATATTTCACCCATATTGGCCTCTCTTCATTGGCTTCCTGTTAATTCTAGAATAGAATTTAAAGATCTTCTTCTTACTTATAAGGTTTTGAATAATCAGGTCCCATCTTATCTTAGGGACCTCATAGTACCATATCACCCCAATAGAGCGCTTCGCTCTCAGACAGCAGGCTTACTTGTAGTTCCTAGGGTTTTTAAGAGTAGAATGGGAGGCAGAGCCTTCAGCTTTCAGGCTCCTCTCCTGTGGAACCAGCTCCCAGTTCGGATCAGGGAGACAGACACCCTCTCTACTTTTAAGATTAGGCTTATAACTTTCCTTTTTGCTAAAGCTTATAGTTAGGGCTGGATCAGGTAACCTTGAACCATCCCTTAGTTATGCTGCTATAGATTTAGACTGCAGGGGGGTTCCCATGATGCACTGAGTGTTTCTTTCTCTTTTTGCTCTGTATGCACCACTCTACATTTAATCATTAGTGATTGATCTCTGCTTCCCTCCACAGCATGTCTTTTTCCTGATTCTCTCCCCTCAGCCCCAACCAGTCCCAGCAGAAGACTGCCCCTCCCTGAGCCTGGTTCTGCTGGAGGTTTCTTCCTGTTAAAAGGGACTTTTTCCTTCCCACTGTCGCCAAGTGCTTGCTCACAGGGGGTTGTTTTGACCATTGGGGTTTTTCTGTAATTATTGTATGGCTTTTGCCTTACAATATAAAGCACCTTGGGGCAACTGTTTGTTGTGATTTGGCGCTATATAAATAAAATTGATTTGATTTGAAATGCATGACCGGCTACGAAATGATAATTTTATATTGCATGGCGTCAAGCGGGACAAAATGAGATGCATTGGCACGGTGAATTGCGCAGCAGTGTGGGGATCAAATTCATGCAAGTGTCAAGGTGCCTAAAGGATCAACATCGCCGTCATGCTGAGACAACCTTCTGCTGGCAAGAACTCTCCTGGTCGAGGCTGTAGTCATTCCCAAATCCTTATCCTTTGTTCATCTCTTCTTCTCCTGGCTCTCTTGGCAGGCAGCTGGTCCAATGTTAAATCCATGAGATCATACTGATGTTGGAGAATAGTTAGTAGGTATTCTTGTTGCCTTGCTGGATCCTGCATATCTGTTCACCAAGGAGTCTGAAGAGTACTAACAGGTTCCTCCTGCCAAACCTTATTTTTTTATACCAGTCGCTGTCAATACGCCATTATACATTGCTGACCCGTTCAGTAAGTTCTGTGGTCATTGGCAACACGCCAAATAAGCTACACATAGGTTCACAACACTTTACTCATAGGTTCTGAAAAAGTTTTGGGTACTCTAAACATCTTGCCGTATTTCAACTTATGAGTCACTTAGAAGTAACGTGTGTGGGCATGTGCATAACTTATCTACAACTTATGTCCCGTGTATGGGGGATGTATGAGCCATACTCTGGCATACGTTGAAAATATTGTGCATGCGCAAAATTTTTCAATAACCTTGCTGTACTACAATGTATATCAGTGTGCTTCAACATGCTCTGAACGTATACAAAATGTACCCAGAACTTATTAGATGTATGCCACCGTTTTTAATATGCTCTGCATGTGCTGGCTAAATTGTCAAGGTGTGACAGGGGTTTATGTTCAAGATTTTTTAAAAGCTAGATTTTGATTCATTTCATCTTCTGAAATATAAGAATCTGTTTATTCCAGTTTTATTTCATGTAAACATTTAAACAGATTTTAAATTGTTCTGCATGTACAAGCGAACCATTTTCAATTGGTTTAAAACAGTGGTTTTCAAACTGAGGCATGCCCCCCTCCCTAGCAGGCATCAGAGTTCTTTTGGGGGGGGGCAGGCAAAAAAACAGAAAAAAAACAAAAAACAAAAAAAAAAACACAAGATGAGACTGAAACTACATGAGACTAAATATGTCTAAAAGTTGAATTAATATTATGTTAAAATCTGTTAGTTATGCTAAAGACATTTAAAAACAGAGATGTTTCAAATGTTAAAAAAACTTAAAATATGACAAAAGGTAAAAATAGAATAGAATTTTTTTTAAAAACATTTAAAATGTTTACAAAGGCTGTAAAATGTGTAAATGCATAGACAGATCCTTAAAATGCACAAATACTTTTAAGATGTGTAAAAGAATAAAAAGAAACACATGAAGATGTTGAAATTGTGTGTATGTGTGTCCGTGGGGGGGGGGGGGGGGGGGGGAGCTATTCATTTTGTTGACTGCGTGGGGGCTCACTCTCCCACACTTTGAAACCCTCGGTTTAAAACATTCATACAGGATTTAAACTTTTTAAACCAGAAAACACCTTATTTCTTTAAATGGCTCCATACCTGGGAAAAACACATTTTATATTTAGCCTTGTTTGTGTTGTTAATGTGGTTGGAAGTAGTTACAACTAAGAAACAAAAGACAAACGAGTTTAAACACGATTGAAACTTGCAAAATTTGATAAAAGGATTGTACGACTGCCCTTTTGGGTAAGAAGATTTTATTTTGGAATTGCTGCGTCATTATTTGTGGTGCTAGCGTAGCACATTACCGCAAGGCTTTCTGGAGCCGCTGCATGCAGTCTGGAGCCAGCGGGAAGTGTTTTTTAGCTTGAAGGAACTTCTGGACATGCGGCAGCAGGATGTTACTGGGAGGAAACAAACCGGTGCAGAGCCACAGCAGCTCCCAACCTTTCTCCTCACTGTACCTACGAGCACAACACCCAACAAAACAAAGACAACTATCATACATGACGACGGTCACACATGTAAGACTCATTAGGTGTTCAGTAACACCTGCACCAATGAGTTGTAGTCCAAGTGTAATGGGAGTTGTAGTTCTTCCCGTTCTTCCCGTTTTCATAATTCCTCTACCCAAGGTAGCTAGGCATTAAATCTACACCAATACAAAATTACCCTTCACAAAAAACAATATATTTACATGTCAGCACACATACATACAAGCAGTATAAGTTCAAGAAAACTGCATAGACATCAGCAAAAACTTCATAAAATGCAGTTTCAAGACTAAATGAAAAGGTAAACCTCCAATCATAACATGACACTCATGTCAAAGTCGACATTTAAAGATTTATGATGTAGGGCATCCAAGGTATGGATCCAAAACAATTCCCTTTGGCATAGCACTTTATCAATGTTCCCACCTCTTGACAATTTAACTTGCTCAATTCCCTGAAACCATAGGGAAGAAACAGGGTGGGCACACTCTACAAAGTGACAGGCCACAGGGTAATTCAGATCAGCACGTCTAATCAAACTTTTATGATCACTGATCCTTTGTTTTAAACTGCCTGTAGTTTTCACTGTTGAGTCTGACTCTAAACCTGTGCATTTCTTATATATGTGGATCAGACTATCGGAAGGAGACTGACCGCAATTCTTTCCTGTTGGCAAGCAGCTCTAAAACCCAGTGCTCTAAAAAACGGACTGCCCAAGAGCCAGTTCTATAGACTCAGACGGATCTGTCACTCTACTGAAGAATATGAGGAGAATGCATTAGAAATGAAACAAAGATTCTTGGCCAGGGGGTTACCCCATAAAGACTGTGGAGGAGGCATATAACATTGCCCTGTCCACACCACGGCCACACCTTTTGAAAAAAAGTGTCAAAAAAGATAAAAAGTTTTCAGTTTCTTGCATTACTACTTTTACTCCGAAATCCCACATAATTCAATCAATCAATCAATCAATCAATTTTATTTATATAGCGCCAAATCACAACAAATAGTTGCCCCAAGGCACTTTATATTGTAAGGCAAGGCCATACAATAATTACGTAAAAACCCCAACGGTCAAAACGACCCCCTGTGAGCAAGCACTTGGCGACAGTGGGAAGGAAAAACTCCCTTTTAACAGGAAGAAACCTCCAGCAGAACCAGGCTCAGGGAGGGGCAGTCTTCTGCTGGGACTGGTTGGGGCTGAGGGAGACAACCAGGAAAAAGACATGCTGTGGAAGAGAGCAGAGATCAATCACTAATGATTAAATGCAGAGTGGTGCATACAGAGCAAAAAGAGAAAGAAACACTCAGTGCATCATGGGAACCCCCCAGCAGTCTAAGTCTATAGCAGCATAACTAAGGGATGGTTCAGGGTCACCTGATCCAGCCCTAACTATAAGCTTTAGCAAAAAGGAAAGTTTTAAGCCTAATCTTAAAAGTAGAGAGGGCGTCTGTCTCCCTGATCTGAATTGGGACCTGGTTCCACAGGAGAGGAGCCTGAAAGCTGAAGGCTCTGCCTCCCATTCTACTCTTAAAAACCCTAGGAACTACAAGTAAGCCTGCAGTCTGAGAGCGAAGCGCTCTATTGGGGTGATATGGTATTATGAGGTCCCTAAGATAAGATGGGACCTGATTATTCAAAACCTTATAAGTAAGAAGAAGAATTTTAAATTCTATTCTAGAATTAACAGGAAGCCAATGAAGAGAGGCCAATATGGGTGAGATATGCTCTCTCCTTCTAGTCCCCGTTAGTACTCTAGCTGCAGCATTTTGAATTAACTGAAGGCTTTTCAGGGAGCTTTTAGGACAACCTGATAATAATGAATTACAATAGTCCAGCCTAGAGGAAATAAATGCATGAATTAGTTTTTCAGCATCACTCTGAGACAAGACCTTTCTAATTTTAGAGATATTGTGTAAATGCAAAAAAGCAGTCCTACATATTTGTTTAATATGCGCACTGAATGACATATCCTGATCAAAAATGACTCCAAGATTTCTCACAGTATTACTAGAGGTCAGGGTAATGCCATCCAGAGTAAGGATCTGGTTAGACACCATGTTTCTAAGATTTGTGGGGCCAAGTACAATAACTTCAGTTTTATCTGAGTTTAAGAGCAGGAAATTAGAGGTCATCCATGTCTTTATGTCTGTAAGACAATCCTGCAGTTTAGCTAATTGGTGTGTGTCCTCTGGCTTCATGGATAGATAAAGCTGGGTATAATCTGCGTAACAATGAAAATTTAAGCAATGCCGTCTAATAATACTGCCTAAGGGAAGCATGTATAAAGTGAATAAAATTGGTCCTAGCACAGAACCTTGTGGAACTCCATAATTAACCTTAGTCTGTGAAGAAGATTCCCCATTTACATGAACAAATTGTAATCTATTAGATAAATATGATTCAAACCACCGCAGCGCAGTGCCTTTAATACCTATGGCATGCTCTAATCTCTGTAATAAAATATAAGCAGCACTGAGGTCTAACAGAACAAGCACAGAGATGAGTCCACTGTCTGAGGCCATAAGATCATTTGTAACCTTCACTAATGCTGTTTCTGTACTATGATGAATTCTAAAACCTGACTGAAACTCTTCAAATAGACCATTCCTCTGCAGATGATCAGTTAGCTGTTTTACAACTACCCTTTCAAGAATTTTTGAGAGAAAAGGAAGGTTGGAGATTGGCCTATAATTAGCTAAGATAGCTGGGTCAAGTGATGGCTTTTTAAGTAATGGTTTAATTACTGCCACCTTAAAAGCCTGTGGTACATAGCCAACTAATAAAGATAGATTGATCATATTTAAGATCGAAGCATTAAATAATGGTAGGGCTTCCTTGAGCAGCCTGGTAGGAATGGGGTCTAATAGACATGTTGATGGTTTGGATGAAGTAACTAATGAAAATAACTCAGACAGAACAATCGGAGAGAAAGAGTCTAACCAAATACCGGCATCACTGAAAGCAGCCAAAGATAACGATACGTCTTTGGGATGGTTATGAGTAATTTTTTCTCTAATAGTTAAAATTTTATTAGCAGAGAAAGTCATGAAGTCATTACTAGTTAAAGTTAAAGGAATACTCGGCTCAATAGAGCTCTGACTCTTTGTCAGCCTGGCTACAGTGCTGAAAAGAAACCTGGGGTTGTTCTTATTTTCTTCAATTAGTGATGAGTAGTAAGATGTCCTAGCTTTACGGAGGGCTTTTTTTATAGAGCAACAGACTCTTTTTCCAGGCTAAGTGAAGATCTTCTAAATTAGTGAGACGCCATTTCCTCTCCAACTTACGGGTTATCTGCTTTAAGCTGCGAGTTTGTGAGTTATACCACGGAGTCAGGCACTTCTGATTTAAAGCTCTCTTTTTCAGAGGAGTTACAGCATCCAAAGTTGTCTTCAATGAGGATGTAAAACTATTGACGAGATACTCTATCTCACTTACAGAGTTTAGGTAGCTACTCTGCACTGTGTTGGTATATGGCATTAGAGAACATAAAGAAGGAATCATATCCTTAAACCTAGTTACAGCGCTTTCTGAAAGACTTCTAGTGTAATGAAACTTATTCCCCACTGCTGGGTAGTCCATCAGAGTAAATGTAAATGTTATTAAGAAATGATCAGACAGAAGGGAGTTTTCAGGGAATACTGTTAAGTCTTCAATTTCCATACCATAAGTCAGAACAATATCTAAGATATGATTAAAGTGGTGGGTGGACTCATTTACATTTTGAGCAAAGCCAATTGAGTCTAATAATAGATTAAATGCGGTGTTGAGGCTGTCATTCTCAGCATCTGTGTGGATGTTAAAATCGCCCACTATAATTATCTGAGCTAAGCACTAAGTCAGACAAAAGGTCTGAAAATTCACAGAGAAACTCACAGTAACGACCAGGTGGACGATAGATAATAACAAATAAAACTGGTTTTTGGGACTTCCAATTTGGATGGACAAGACTAAGAGTCAAGCTTTCAAATGAATTAAAGCTCTGTCTGGGTTTTTGATTAATTAATAAGCTGGAATGGAAGATTGCTGCTAATCCTCCGCCTCGGCCCGTGCTACGAGCATTCTGGCAGTTAGTGTGACTCGGGGGTATTGACTCATTTAAACTAACATATTCATCCTGCTGTAACCAGGTTTCTGTAAGGCAGAATAAATCAATATGTTGATCAATTATTATATCATTTACTAACAGGGACTTAGAAGAGAGAGACCTAATGTTTAATAGACCACATTTAACTGTTTTAGTCTGTGGTGCAGTTGAAGGTTCTATATTATTTTTTTCTTTTTGAATTTTTATGCTTCAAAAGATTTTTGCTGGTTATTGGTGGTCTGTGAGCAGGCACCGTCTCTACGGGGATGGGGTAATGAGGGGATGGCAGGGGGAGAGAAGCTGCAGAGAGGTGTGTAAGACTACAACTCTGCTTCCTGGTCCCAACCCTGGATAGTCACGGTTTGGAGGATTTAAGAAAAGTGGCCAGATTTCTAGAAATGAGAGCTGCTCCATCCAAAGTGGGATGGATGCCGTCTCTCCTAACAAGACCAGGTTTTCCCCAGAAGCTTTGCCAATTATCTATGAAGCCCACCTCAGTTTTTGGACACCACTCAGACAGCCAGCAATTCAAGGAGAACATGCGGCTAAACATGTCACTCCCGGTCCGATTGGGGAGGGGCCCAGAGAAAACTACAGAGTCCGACATTGTTTTTTCAAACTTACACACAGATTCAATGTTAATTTTAGTGACCGCCGATTGGCGTAACCGGGTGTCATTACTGCCGACGTGAATTACAATCTTACCAAATTTACGCTTAGCCTTAGCCAGCCGTTTCAAATTTCCTTCAATGTCGCCTGCTCTGGCCCTCGGAAGACATTTGACTATGGTTGCTGGTGTCGCTAACTTCACATTTCTCAAAACACAGTCGCCAATAACCAGAGTTTGATCCTCAGCGGGTGTTTCGTCGAGTGGGGAAAAACGGTTAGAAATGTGAACGGGTTGGCAGTGTACACGGGGCTTCTGTTTAGAACTACGCTTCCTCCTCACAGTCACCCAGTCGGCCTGCTTTCCCGGCTGCTCGGGATCTGCCAGAGGGAAACTAACGGCAGCTAAGCTACCTTGGTCCGCACCGACTACAGGGGCCTGGCTAGCTGTAGAAGTTTCCACGGTGCGGAGCCGAGTCTCCAATTCGCCCAGCCTGGCCTCCAAAGCTATGAATAAGCTACACTTATTACAAGTACCATTACTGCTAAAGGAGGCCGAGGAATAACTAAACATTTCACACCCAGAGCAGAAAAGTGCAGGAGAGACAGGAGAAGCCGCCATGCTAAACCGGCTAAGAGCTAGTAGCTGCGCTAAGCTAGCGGATTCCTAAAAACACACAAAGTGAATAATGTGTAAATAATTTAGAGGTGATTCAGCAGAGGGAGTGCTTTAGTTAAGGCACGTGAAGATTACACTGTGAAACAAATCGTTATCTAGGTAACTAGATCAATCTAACTGCGCAGATTAAACAGCTAACAGATACAGCAAAACACAGCTGTGCTCCAGAACAGGAAGTGATACAATACCGCAGTGAGAGCCAACGATAATTAAAAACACTATCATGAAATATTGGCATCTTTTATGTGATGATCCTTCACTCCAGGGTAAATTCAAGGACCCACCATTGTTTTTCTCCAGACGGGGTCCCAACCTCAGGAGTACGCTTGTCAAAGCATGTATAAGATCTGCTCCTTCTCAAACACACTTAGCCCCTCTGAAGGATGGTAACTACCCATGTGGTAATTGTGCCCAGTGTAACAGTACACATGAGACCCGTAATTTTAAACACCCTAGGTCTGGTAAAAGTTACAATGTGAAGGGTTTTATTACATGTAACACCAAGAATGTTGTTTATTTGTTAAGATGTCCCTGTGATAAGGTCTATGTGGGAAAAACTACACACAGTTTAAAACAAAGGATCAGTGAACATAAAAGATTGATTAGATGTGCTGATCTGAATTACCCTGTGGCCTGTCACTTTGTAGAGTGTGCCCACCCTGTTTCTTCCCTACGGTTTCAGGGAATTGAGCAAGTTAAATTATCAAGAGGTGGGAACATTGATAAAGTGCTATGCCAAAGGGAAATGTTTTGGATCCATACCTTGGATGCCCTACATCCTAAAGGCTTAAATGTCGACTTTGACATGAGTGTCATGTTATGATTGGAGGTTTACCTTTTTGTTTAGTCTTGAAACTGCAGTTTATGATGTTTTTGCTGATGTCTATGCAGTTTTCTTGAACTTATACTGCTTGTATGTATGTGTGCTGACATGTAAATATATTGTTTTTTTGTGAAGGGTAATTTTTTATTGGTGTAGATTTAATGCCTAGCTACCTTGGGTAGAGGAATTATGAAAACAGGAAGGATGGGAAGAACTACAACTCCCATTACACTTGGACTACAACTCATTGGTGCAGGTGTTACTGAACACCTAATGAGTTTTAATTGATATGTGTGTTAGACTGCTGGGGGGTTCCCATGATGCACTGAGTGTTTCTTTTTATTCACCTCTTTTTGCTCTGTATGCACCACTCTGCATTTAATCATTAGTGATTGATCTCTGCTCTCTTAAACCTTTTCCTGATTCTCTCCCCTCAGCCCCAACCAGTCCCAGCAGAAGACTGCTCCTCCCTGAGCCTGGTTCTGCTGGAGGTTTCTTCCTGTTAAAAGGGAGTTTTTCCTTCCCACTGTCACCAAGTGCTTGCTCATAGGGGGTCGTTTTGACCGTAGGGGCTTTTCTGTAATTATTGTATGGCTTTTGCCTTACAATATAAAGTGCCTTGGGGCAACTGTTTGTTGTGATTTGGCGCTATATAAATAAAATTGATTTGATATGACTTGTGTTGTATGTTCCATTTGTAACTGAGTCCTGAGGAAGGTCTGTTGACCAAAAGCTTGGCTATTAAATGTACAAAAGGATTTAAGTGTGCAGACATTTTTCTTTCACAGTTTTCATTTATGTTTGGCACCTTTTAATTGTGAGTGTGGTGTATCCGTTTATATGTTGGCGGAGGTAATATAAAGTACACTGCAACAAAAACCCCAAATTAAAGAGCAGAGAAAATGTGCGACATACTCCAGAAAATATTGCAACTGCATTTATTATCCAGGAAACAACCAAGCTAGGTAAAAGGATAGCTAAGCTAGCAAGTCAAGTCTGGGAACATGTGCTGGTGTCACATGTCCCCACATTACAGAACCACCTTAAGTCCTGGATGGCAACCATACAGGCAGCTAATCAATCTGTCTGGAGTTGGACCACTATCCCAGGTGCTAAATTCAATTCGCTAATCCCAACTGTGACCAAAGGGCATCCAACATTCAGTCTCATGTAGACTTGTAAAAGAGATTTTAGTCACTTTAACTTGTCGGTTTGACGTGTCTTAATACGTGATAAGAATTTATGTCCCAACTTTTGAAGTCTGAGTGCAAATATTTTACATGGAAGTATTACAAAGTAAAATCAGCGACATTCCGAATCCTGTTCCGACGACTTACTTGATGTTATTATCCGTCAGCTGTTTGAGAATCTGACAGAAGATCTCGTCTTTGAGCGGCTCTGCCTTCAGCGCTCCTTCAAAGATCTGGTCGGTGAGCTCGCTGACTGAGCGCGCTCGTTTGAACGGGTAGTCGCCCATGTACTTCATCACGGGTGCGGCACAAAGTTAAAGACATTTACCGCCAGCAGATAGTCTGCTGCAGCTTCCAATAAAACACAACTTAGTTTGAAGTGATTTACGTGATGTTAATGTAGGAGGAAAATCACATACAACAACAATCAATCAACTTCATCTCTGAGGTCAGTTAAAAGTTTTTTGAACTTCCCCCTCATTTTAAAAAGTTATTTATTTAGTTATATTGACATGTTTTATCCACACCAATAAAAACCCATACATGTGAACAGACAGCGCCCCCTAAAGGATATCTGTGAAGGCCAAGCAGGCCTCCTGGGCAAGCTCGTCGTGGAGCAGCACCTTCTTCAGCAGAGGCTGTTTGAGGGGCTCCTTGGAGTAGCTCCACAGGCGCTCCTTCCCTCTCCCCTTCGACATCATCACCCTGCTCAGGGTGCTTTTAGGAGGTGGCCTGGAAGCAGGAGAAGGTCAAACCCTGAGACCTCAAACTTGGAGGTCGCAAGAACTGATGAGGCACCCACACAGTCCGACTTTACTACTACTTTACTACTTTATTTTTTGTAAACGTTTGTGGATTAAGAGGCAGACCTGAAGTAGTCGTAGGAGAACTCTTCCAGGGTGTAGACCTTGGACTTGTCCTCATTATCAGAGAGGCTGATGTGGGACAAAGTGATGGATTCTCTCCTCTGATCTGAACTCATGGAGACCAGCGCCTGAGATGACAACAGGACTCGGAGTGTCAGCAACGGTGGGAACCGGCACTGTGGGATAATGTGTTTTTTTCGTACCACTCACCCCAAAGTCATACTGTGGCCTGGTGATAGAGGGCAGCACATACACACAGTCGGCGGGGAAGTCTCCTCTCTGCCTGGTCCGCTTGTTGATACCGTGAGCCCAGCCGGAGGTCTTCATGTGCTCGCCACTGTGCTCGTCCAGAACGATCAGATCGCCCTTTGAGAACCCGAGGAAAGTGGAATCTGCCGCCGCTAACAAACACATCTGTGTTATTTCTTGGCTGAGGTAAGCTCTCTAATGAGTGACCACATAGTCACACTCAGACCATCGTTGGCTCTTACCAGGGTTGGGACAGTCCACCACTGCCACCACATACTTGGACCTGTTCCTCAGACCCTCGAGGAAGGCGACCACCAGGTCACGGATGTCTTCGGCATTGTTGGACGTGAACGTGTACTCGTCTCCTTTGATGGTGGCGAGTGTAAAACTCTGACCCTGAAGCTTCCCACCCCTGGAAAAGGTAAAAGTGTTTCAAACAAAATCAGGCCTCCATGCTGGTTTAGATCAGCGCAGGGTTCTAGCGAGGACCATTTTAGTGCCGGTTAAATTATGTGATCGCTGCTGATAGCTTCGGGAAGCTATAGGGGTTTTATACCACTAAAACAATATTGGCAAGCCCTATTTTAACTAATTTTGAGTGATTTTAGATGCATTGAAAGCAAGAATAATTAACAAAAAAATTACATTTATGTTGTTGTATTTGTAAGATCAAAGTTCTTTTTGCACTGTTTCTGTCAAAGTCTAAATTAATAAAATAAATAACATTGAAAATGTTAAAAACACATTAATATTTAATGGACATAGCATTTACTCTGTTATTCAAAAATGACAGTAGTTTTTAAGCCAGTGAAGCAGGCAGTTTTTTTTTCTGTCATCCTGACAGTTTTGTTTTTTGGTTGTTTTGTTTCCAACATGTTTGAGAGGGATTGTATGACATTTCTTTTTAAACAATATAACACCTAATTGCCTTGTTTGAACAAGAGCTGAACCTGGACTGATTTGTCAAACCTGCTCTTTTAAATGAAAAACTTTGTGAATCAGTTTCACTTTCCTCTTTTACTGATGCTGTGCCCCTCCTCCTCTCCACCCCTCCTCCTCTGCGCTCTCTCTCTCTCTTTCTCTCTCTCTCTCTCTGTTTTTCTCCCTCCCCGTCCACCTCTCGCTGACTCTGTCTGCTGTTTTTCAAACTCAGAGCTTTTTGGAAACACAAAGCCTTTCAACTGTAAAATAAACTGTAAATTTCTGAATATGTATTATTTAATGTAGAATTTTCATGGCAGATTTTTTTTTTTCTACAGCTCAGAGCAGAGACGCTGTCTTCAGCTGCTGCCCTTCACAGCTCTGTAGCCACAGAATGCACCGACTCTGATTTCTGCTGTTTGCGATTTGATACGAAGGAAATAAGAAATATATTTCTTATTACTGTAATTATTGGTTTAAAATTGCAAAACTATGACTCTATAAGCTGGAAATATGATTGAATTGGTACATTTTCAGCTACATTTCACTTAATTTTTCAGAAATTCTGTGCTGGGTAGCACAGCCAATTTGAACCCAAGAAATTTGCAGTATCAGCGCCGCTCACCATGGCTAGAACCCTGGATCAGCGTACTGATGCACCGAGATCCAGTCCAGGATTCACGATTGAAAAGTTTCTCAGAATAAAATTTCAGACAAAAAAAAAAAAAAAAAAAGCCACAATCAAGATTACAGGAAATAGTTTGACAGTAACTTCCATCAGCAGCCATTTTGTCTTTGCTGCTCATAGATGTGATGAATTTCTCGATCAGGTTTTCAGCTGATGCTACTGAAAGACCAACGTTCCATCTTTCTTTGAATGAAAACATTCATTATTTGGTTTATATGACACCTAAATAGATATGAGTGTAGCGAGGAGCACAGATTGGGGAAGGACATGTGCCCAATTCATGAGTGTTATAAGTTGAAGATCACATTGCAAAAATTGTACTAGTGTTGTTGTAACCAGAAAAACAAAGAAAAAGGAACAAACCTGTGATCATTTAACCTCACACATGGAACTTATATATCTTGTATTTGTGCTCTGATCATAGGTTGTAGAAAGTTCATCAAATGTGACTATGTTGTGTGATATTTCGAAGAAAATTGTGTCCTAGAATTTTGTAATACAGGACTTGCTTAGTTTTAAGTGGGAATTTAAGAAAGCAGACACTGATTCATTATAAAACTAGACAAACGCAGAGAAAAACTACAGTACCCAGAATTCTTGGGGGGTGGAGCTTAACCCTTTAAAAGCATGCGTCCCCGGGGAACTTGCTCTTATGCGCCGACCTCTTCTCCTGCTCTTCTCCTCTGCCTCTCTTACCCTCCGGCTTTTCATCTTTCTTGTTCCTTGGGTCTTGAGATGCTAGCCTCTGCCATCAAATTTTTACGACCCTTTGTCTTGCAACCACGTTTTGTCTTAACTGATTTCTTGTCTGTGCGCGCAACACGAAATTACTTTTTCCTTTTTCTACAGATAACTTTTACTCCACTTGTGTAAAGTTAAACGCGCAGGTGCAGTTAACTTCCTTTGACGAGTTTTCAAATTAAAACCTTTTTCTTCTTGAACTCCAAATTCACCTTGTGAACATTTTTCTTACAAAGTCAACTATTTTTGTATCAAGTTTTGATTTGACCTGGCTTCCAAAGACAACAACAAGACAAATTGCGAATAGAGAATAAAGACACTCAAACCTTTATTCTGACGATCCTGTGGTGGCGCTGCGGAGATAAAAACATCCAGGTCAGCTGAGCCGTGACAGCGATTCGAAGCACCGCCACATTAACAACTGAAAGCGCCCCTGGTAACCAACGAAACCGGGCGTGGTGACCGGCAGAGTCCCTTTGCTAAGGTCCCTGAAGCAGCTATGCAGACGGACAATTCATCGGCTGGAACAAAACGGCTCCCAGCACCTGACCTCACGGAGACTATCTACACTGCGCATCAAGTAAGACCTGGGTTTGGTGTATCAGAAATAAGCAGAGTGGCTTTATTTAATTCTATTCCCTGTCACTAACCATATCTCACGTTAATAAATACCAAAGTAAATCCCCTGCTGATTAGGATGGAATTCATTCTTAAACTCCCACAACTAAACCAAATTACATAAACGTCATATAATAATTGTTCATTGAACTCCGTCATCATCAAAGTGCTTACTGTGATATGTCCTGTTATTTAACTCCTGACTGAGTTAAATAAATGTCTGAAGCTGTCTGTGGTTTGTATGGTTTTACAGAGGAGTCAGACTCGACCTGGAGAATTTATGACTGGATGATTAAAGTCTGATTTAATATTTCCTATTGACTGACCCTAAAATCACTGATATTATAACGTCGTTATAATATTATTCAGTCATAGGTGGTGCCCCCATTATTCGAGGTAAAATTATCCACCATTGATAATTTCAATATATCCTAAAACACATATTTCCGCTACGTGTCATTTCATATTTAACTTAAAATTAGGTGGAAAAAGTACTTAACATCTGCTTCATTCAATCTGGCAAAAAAAAAAAAAAAAAAAAAAAAAAAAATCACACGAACTTGTCAGATTCTTCATTTGATAGCACTTCTACAGTCCCTTGACATGTCCCCGTGAATACTGCTTTGAATAAGCTTCTAATAGGCTTATACCGTATTGGATTTAGCTTTTGATGCATTTTAATAAAAAGGTGGTGGTGGAGTTGTTCAATGGAGCGAAACATATGGAGCTAAAATGCACAAAAAAATGTTGTTAACTAATACAGTGGCTTTTTCTATACAACTGGAAATCATTAACGTCATGTGACATACAATCCACCAATCACATGACAAGCATGTACTTATTTTGCATTTATTTCCTGTATTGTTAACTATCTGAACTCTTTTAAATTGTCACTTTTATGCCATTGGACTTTTAATGCACTTTTGGGGTTTTCAAGGTTTCACAACAATATTTTTTTTGTACTACACAATGACAAAGTGCTTGAATTGTTGCTAATGAGTTACTGCATCTTACCTGCTGCTGGACACGGCAGTAATTTCTGGGAATGAGAGTTCCAGGAGAACTTGTTCCTGTTCATCCACAAAATAAACACCGGTCCAGTTCACCGCTACAATCACGTCATTCTTGGGCAGACTCGGCCCTGTGGGCATCGATGCAACAACAACACACGGTAAGAAAATGTTCCCAAAGAGTTTGAGGCAGAGAAGGTGCCGGGTTCGTCCACAGTTTGGTTCCAGTTACCTGAAAACTTGAAGGCCTCATAGAAGCGTGAGAAGAGTAAAGGCCACTTTAAACGAGCAAAGTCCACAACGTCTTCCTTCACCCTCAGTGCATTGAGCCTCCTCATGGCGTGAAGTCCCTGGACACAAAGCCGGACTTGGTTATTGTTGAAATCACAGCGTGGCTGCTTTTTGTTGGTACAGAACCACAAACCTTTTGGTGGGCGGCAATGATGAGCTGGACCCATTTCTCTGCCGTCTTCATGGAGGTGATTTCCCTGTCAGGGATGTAGGACGGGACGAGGGTGAACAGGCGATCCTGCAGGATGTCAGCACCATAATCCACAAAGTACTGCTGGGAGGCCAAGTCCGCCAGATCCTCCTCCTTTTAAATGTCGGAGAGAAAACAAAAGCTTGAAATCTTGTCCATTCTCGTCACTCCAAAACAGAATCTCAACATCTTCAGCTCTGCCACCTCCAGCTCCGCCTCCTGTCTTTTTGTTAGTGCCACCGTCTCTAAACCATACAACATAGGTGGTCTCACTACTGTCTTGTAAACTTTCCCCTTCACTCTTGCTGATATTCTTTGGTCACAAATCACTCCTGCCACCTTTCTCCACCCTGCCTGCACTCTCTTCTTCACCTCTCTACCACACTCTCCATTACTTTGAACAATTGACCCCAAATATTTAAACTCATCTACTTTCACCACTTCTACTCCTTGTAACTGCACTATTCCACTGGGCTCCCTCTCATTCACACACATGTACTCAGTCTTGCTTCTACTGACTTTCATTCCCCTTCTCTCCAAAGCATATCTCCACTTCTCCAGACTAGACTCAACTTGCTCTCTACTCTCACTACAGATCACAATGTCATCTGCAAGCATCATAGTCCATGGGGACTCCTCTCTGATCTCATCCGTCAACCTGTCCATCACCACTACGAACAAGAAAGGACTCAGAGCTGATCCTTGGTGTAA
Organism: Thalassophryne amazonica; assembly: GCF_902500255.1. Taxonomy (NCBI): domain Eukaryota; kingdom Metazoa; phylum Chordata; class Actinopteri; order Batrachoidiformes; family Batrachoididae; genus Thalassophryne; species Thalassophryne amazonica. The sequence goes on along the minus strand of NC_047111.1, from coordinate 16,787,996 downwards.
TCCCACCTCCATCTTGAATGAGTCTGTCATTCCTACTGTGCATCTCTCTGCTGTCACACTATTCTTGTACATGACCTGCACTATCCCAACATACTTTTCTGCCACTCCAGACTTCCTCATACAATACCACAGCTCTTCTCTTGGCACCCTATCATAAGCTTTTTCTAAATCCACAAACACACAATGTAACTCTTTCTGGCCTTCTCTGTACTCCAACAGTATTCTCAGAGCAAACACTGCATCTGTAGTGCTCTTTCTTGGCATGAAACCATATTGCTACTCACAGATCTTCACCTGTTTTCTAAGCCTAGCTTCTACTACTCTTTCCCATAACTTCATGTTGTGGCTGATCAACTTTATGCCTCTGTAGTTACTGCAGCTCTGCACATCACCCTTGTTCTTGAAAATAGGAACCAGCACACTTCATCTCCACTCCTCAGGCATCCTCTCACTTTCCAAGATTTTATTAAACAATCTGGTTAGAAACTCCACTGCCATGTCTCCTAGACATTTCCATGCCTCCACTGGAATGTCATCTGGACCAACTGCCTTTCCACTCTTCATCCTCTTCATAGCAGGCCTCACTTCTTCCTTACTAATTTCTTGTGCTTCCTGATTTACTCTTACCACATCATCCAGCCTTTTCTCTCGCTCATTTTCTTCATCAGCTCTTCAAAATATTCCTTCCACCTTCTCAACACACATTCCTCACTTGTCAGTACATTACCATGTGCATCTTTCACCACCCTAACCTGCTGCACATCCTTTCCAGCTCTGTCCCTTTGTCTGGCCAATCGGTACAAGTCCTTTTCTCCTTCCTTACTAATCAACTTCTTGTACAGCTCACAATATGCCTTTTCCTTCACTTTTGCCACTTCTCTTTTCGCCTTACCCCACATCTCCTTGTACTCCTGTTTACTTTCTTAATCCTGTCCAGATGTCACACCCAGTACTGTCCTAGTTGTCTCCCTCACCACATCTGCAGTACTTTTCAAGTTGTCCAACACTGCTTCCCCTCCAACCAGTGCTTTTCTCACCTGCTCGCTAAATTTCACACAACAGTCTTCCTCCTTCAGCTTCCACCGTCTGATCCTTTGTTGAGCTCTCTTCTTCTTCTTTACCTCTAAAGTCATCCTACAAACAACCATCCTATGCTGTCTAATGACACTCTCTCCTGCCACCACCTTACAGTCTGATTTCCTTTAGCTTGCATCTCCTATAAAGAATGTAGTCCACCTGTGTGCACCTTCCTCCACTCTTATATGTTACCCTGTGCTCCTCCCTTTTCTTAAAGTAGGTATTCACCACAGCCTTTTCCATCCTTTTTGCAAAATCAACTACCATCTGTCCTTCCCCATTCCTATCCTTGATACCATATCTACCCATTATTTCCTCATCACCTCTGTTCCCTTCACCAGCATGCCCATTGAAGTCCACTCCAATCACCACTCTTTCATGCTTGAGCACACTCTCCACCACCTCATCTAACACACTCCAGAAATCTTCTTTCTCCTTCATCTCACGACCTACCTGTGGGGCATATGCACTGATGCTGTTCATCATCACCCCTTCAATTTCCAACTTCACACTCATCACCCTGTCAGACACTCGTTTAACCTCCAACACACTTTTAATGTACTCTTCATTTAAAATGACCCCAACACCATTTCTTTTCCTGTCCTCACCATGGTACAACAACTTGTACCCACCACCGATGCTCCTGCTCTTACTTCCCTTCCACTTGGTCTCTTGCACACACAATATGTCTACCTTTCTCCTTGCCATCATATCAGCCAGCTCTCTCCCTTTACCAGTCATACTACCAACATTCAAAGTCCCCACTCTCACTTCCACCCTTCTAGTTTTCTTCTTCTACTGCTGTTTGTGGAAATGTTCTCCTCCTCTTCTTTGTCATCTTCGCCCAGCAGTAGCCCGATTTCCACCGGCACCCTGTTGGGCAACAGCACCGGTGGCGGACATTGTTAACCCAGGCCACGACCGATCCGGTATGGAAATTCGATTCTTAGTCTGCATAGTTGGGTTGGCTTGTTTTACGCCGGATGCCCTTCCTGACGCAACCCTCATTTATCCGGGCTTGGGACCGGCATTCAGAATGTAGTGGCTGCACACTGGCTGTATGTGGCTGAGTTCCTGCCTTTCTACAGACATAGTCCAAAAAGTGGACTGGACCACTTTGGACATTGCTGGTCTTCGTTCTCGCCTCATTTTACTAAATTGACACATCAGCTAAAGATGAAAGACAGGAAATAAAGGTGATCTGATGGGAAATCTGGTTGGTAATTAGTGGTTCAGAATTTGTTGGTAGAAGGCCACTTATACAATATCAGGGTTTAGTTCAGGAATTAATTGTAAAGTTTCAGGAATGTTCAAATCTTCATAATCATCACATCATAATGACTAACAGAGCACCATTCTACTATGATTGCCCATGATCCAAATAAATGCAAAAATGGGATGAAATGGCTTAATCTGCCTTGCTTCCTAACAGGCTGGCTTACAAAGTACAGACACGGCAACCTGCCTGAAAATAAAGGAAAGGAGCTGCACCCTTGGCAAGATATAATCGAGCTGTTCAACTTTGAACATAAACCACAACAAACGCTGCTTTTTACCCCAAATAGGACACAATCAAACAAGTTTCAAGCCATAATTACTACAAATATCCCATTTAAAGAAATTCAACCATGGCGTTGCCATGTACTATCAACAATTTCAAAAACCGGGATGAAATTTGTAAATAGTTGAAAAATTGGATTCCAATTTTTAATTTGGTGCCGATGAAGGCTGTAACTACTACATATATACTAAGTTTGTTCAAGTCTGACAAAGACGAATCAAGGAGCTACGATGATGCTTCAAAACATGCCCCGATTTGATATTCAGGATTAAATGGGAAGGAACAGCACTCTGCAGAACAGCCCCATAAGATAACCATTTCCTCAATGAAACAAAAGACTTTCAAGTAAACATGATCACATTTTTGGAGCTTGGAATATCCGAGATGGAAAACAAGGATATCAGTTATTTTTAAAACCGATCACATGGTATCAAGTCACACGTTATCGTGACCACTATGTTCACACGGCGGAAGCACCTGATCGTTACATGTCGCATTCTTTGGGGTCATCTCGTCTGACCCCGGCTTCCCACCTGAATTACTGACGATGCCTGAAAAAAGAAATAAAGACGCCACCTTTAACATATCTGCACTAATCAGAGGACGGCTCGCGCTCACCCGTTCACAGCGGTACTCTCCAAACTTCACCCCTCTGACTATCTGCTGGTAAATGAGGTTTGTGGCAACACTGTCTTCAGTGGGGTTGTGCCAGGGTGTGAAGATCTCTTTCCTGAAGAACAGCCTCCAGGGGGCGTTTCTCTCCTGGGCACCCTGCTCTTTGGCATACTGCTCACATTGAGAAATGGCATCCATGACGTGGTCGCTGCCACTGCCCAATGACGACACCTGACAACAGCGGATTGACAGGTGAGCTGATCCGTTCTTCCATCAGCGGCATGACTTCAATTTGAAGGCCGATGCAGCAGAACGAGCAGGTTTTGGTTCTACCTTATCAAAGAGCGCAATGTAGAGCGAGAAGCCGAAGCGATCTCTGAGGTTTATCTTATCAGCTAGAGCATTGCACAGCTCGCTGGCAGTGGTTGCCGAGTCTGCCAGCAGAGTTTTGGTGGTTCCATCCATGAACGTCACCGGGAGCATGATGGGCTTCTTAGACTTTGTGGCCTAGAAGAAAAAACTGATCAGATTAAGGTGGAACCAGTTCCTAGAAATGGATAGACTTCGCTACAATGCAGTAACTTGCTAAGATTCCTTAGCATGAGAATGGTTAGTGTCATCTTGAGCGCATGTTGTTCAGAGCGTTCAGAACATCCTAAAACATGTCACAGAATAAATAGAAAGTACCACAAATTGCTGAGATGAACCCACTTTTCCGACAAACTTTGATTTTTATTCCTTCGGATGAATATCCACAGGACTAATGCCTTTGAGATTCATGCGTGGTGCACAATGTGCCATCCGATAATTTTCTGATAAAAACGTTCAATGGATTATTTTGGTCCAGACAATCCATGGGGGACTACCTGATGGTAAGCTGGCCATTCTGAGTGAATCCCTGTTGGGTCCCACAGATGAGTAAACAATTTCAGACAATACAAGACATCCAAATGACTTACTTGATCCATTATCCTCATATTTGCTCAAAATTACTCTTTTTCCAAAGGACTTCAGAGTCTCTAGACCCTTTCTGTCTTGTTCATCTTGCTCATTTATTTTATTTACTTTATTTTTTTAAATACTATAACTCGCTTTGAAAAGTTCTGAAACCTTTCAGCCCCCAACCTGTTGATAGCTTTAAAACACCAAAATTAAATAATTTATGTCGTTTATCATAGTCAGAAACTGTAAAAACAGAAATGATGGCTGGGTTCTCAAATTCCCCCAATACTGGTGACAGTTGGAAAAATATAGATTTTTATTTATTTTATTTTATTTTGGAAAATTTATCAAAGAAATTCAGACTCATGGTGACAAAAATTTATGATTTATGACATTATAACAGCACAAAAGGCATTCTTGAGTTCTCTCTATTTCTAACTGTGACTGTGCTGTTTCTGTAGAGGTGCAGGACTTGCAGATGCAGTGAGAAAAAAGTTTTAAGTGAGTAAAAATCAAGGGAAGGACAAAAAAAAAAAAAAGACCCCAAACTCTTTGTGATGAATAGTTTCTTACTTGGCGTCCTAGTGCAGCTAGCATGCAGTACCTGTAATTCCAACCATGATGGCGGCTGCAGCCGTGTTCGATTGACAAATGTCCGCCGTAACCGTTCCTCACAATATGGCGCATAACCAGGAGGACCGCCGTTCAAAAACGTCCGTAAGTACTGTCCAAGACAAGAGAGACGGCAAAACAAGGCGACCAATAAAAGTCAAACATTAGCATTTGGTTTTCATTGACAAAAATGTTTGCGGTGATTCCAAAAGTTCAATTAGAAAACAGTTTGACAGAGTGGTGTTCAGATAGTGCTGCTGAGTCTTTAGAGACCACTTCATTAAAGGGGTTCGTGGGTTCTTACTTTGACAAACTTTTCGGAGGGGGCGAAGCAGCCCACACAGAGTGACAGCAGGATCCACCCGCGGGCGTGGCTGCTCTTTGACGGGTTTTGCGTTAGCTGTTTGCAGATCTGACAGTAGATCTCATCCCTGGCACAGAAAAGAGCAAAAATCAGATCAGGATCCAAACCCAAAACAGCTCGAGGTCAAATTGCCACTGTCTGCAATGGCTTCAACTCTCTTGCGCCACCATGAGGTGTAAACCTAGCACTGTATTCCCTGAGTAGTAGCAATTTGTGAAAGAAACAGAGGTAATCTTTTGGTTTCAAACTGATGTATCTTGAAACTGTTTGTTAATATAACAATCAAATGTGTCCTGATGTCGTCAGAGCACTTTGACAGATTTAGACTTTTCCTCTTGACCTCCTCACTTCAACTAAGCAAGTCCCTTCGGCTGCTCCCTTGTTTTTGCACTCGGGGTCGCCACAGCAAATCCAAGGTGGATCTGCATGTTGAATTGGCACAGGTTTTACGCCGGATGCCCTTCCTGACGCAACTCCACTTTACATGGAGAAATGTGGCAGGGGTGGGATTTGAACCCGGAACCTTCTGCACTGAAACCAAGTGCACTAACCACTTGGCCAATATCATCACACAGTTTGGCAAATAAATATTAAATTTGCCAAGCTAATGAAAACAATCCCCATTTTATCAATGTTTATTTTCATGTTCAGGCATTGCTCCCTTGGAAGATTGTGTGTGGTTCAAACGACTTCCTGTTACTGCTGAGCAAATGTGTCATCTGCTAAATTAGCTGTAATGGTTTTATTATTCTTCCTGATTTGTCCCATTCAAAGTACAAATGTCAAATAATGAAAAGTTCAAGAACAGAGCCTTGAGGAACTCCAGAAATAATGTGGTCTGTTGGGATTTTATCCTAAAGGACTAAAAGCATCTTTTCTTTTAACCAACACAGTGAAATTTGCAGACACCCAGCTGCCAAAAGGCTGAAAATTTTAAAATTTAGACAAATGGTAAACAGCCACTCAAATACAGCTGAACAGTTTCTAAGGCGTATCCTTCAAAGTTGCAGATACATGTGGTAGAAATGAGGTTTCTCCATCGGGTGCCTGGGCTTACATTCAGGGACAGGGTGAAACGCTTGAATATCTGGGAGGGATCTGGTTTCTTCCTCAGAGGGAGTTTTTCCTTACCACTGCTGCTCTGGGGATTGGTAAGGTTAGACCTTAAGGTGCGTTTACACATAACCAAGACGCGTTACGAATGTCATTTTTCTGTCATTCGTGACACATTCCTGACATTCTTAATGTGACTTAAAGCATCTGAATAGGTTTCTTAATAGTGCATGTCGGTGCGTAATATTCTTGATATTCGTGGAGCATGCTTTTGCCTGTCAAAAAATCTTCCACGAATGTCACACACCACCCTCATTTCGTCTCACGTCGTGGAGGTCGCAACTGAGCGTATTGATCTGTCTTGAAGAGTAGTGATCCTTAATAGAACATGACAGTGTTCGTAGTGGTTCCTGTGATGGTTCTTGGAGCCCAAACTATCACGTGTTATTACGAAGTGTCACGGAAACTGTCAAGTTTTGACACGACTTGTAACGCGGCGTCACATTTCACTGCGCGCCACAACGAATCAGTTTTCTGTCACGTGCGCACAATTAAACTCGGCTCCAAATGTCATTCCACAGTTCCTGCTGAAGCTCCTCAGGACGCTTCTGCAGGTGTTCCACCTGCTGTTGTAACCGATGAGCGGGAGAACGAGTCTGAGCCAGAGGAGCAAGAGGAGACTCATGTGCAGCCAGACATCTCTGCACCTCCTCCAGTCCGGCGGAGGAAGAAGCGTGAGCACAATTAAAACCTGCTGCATCACATTCAGTTTGATTGCTGACACCAAGTCGGCTAAAAGTCTAATTTCAGTGCTCTTTAGCGCGCTCCTGCAGGTGTTCCACCTGCTGCATGTGCCTGATGTTTGGGAAAATGCGCAAGACGAGAGCCGCATGAAGCCACACATCTGGCTCTGTCCGTCTCCTCCTCTCTACACCACTCCATGGCACAGAGCCCAACTACGCATGCAGTCACAAAGTTCTTCTGAAAAACTGGAGCGATCTGAATTCGGCTGGATGAATATGGGTGTGAGTGTGGAGACAATTCACCTCGTTCACAACGTGACAGAACTTAACGATGCGCTGTTACGCGCAATAACGCGGGACACTATTCTTGACCGTGCGTAATGGTTCCTGATAATTCTCCAGCAACACATGCCATTAATCGCAAAGTGGGGTAACAGGTTGCAGCAGTTCCTGAGGACACCTACCGCCTCTGCCCCGAATAATCACATTCGTGATCAGCGGCCAAGAATGTGTACTTCGTGGCATTCGTGAGTTGTCGTCGTTATGTGTAAACGCAGCATTACTTCTGTGAAGCGCCTTGAGGCAACGCAGTTGTGATTTGGCGCTATATACGAGGTCTATTAGAAAAGTATCCGACCTTATTATTTTTTTCAAAAACCATATGGATTTGAATCACGTGTGATTACATCAGACATGCTTGAACCCTCGTGGGCATGCGAGCGTTTTTTCACGCCTGTCGGTTACGTCATTTGCCTGTGGGCAGTCTTTGAGTGAGGAGTCGCCCACCCTCTCGTCGATTTTTTCATTGTTTAGGAATGGCTCAGAGACTGTTTCTTTGTTTGATCAAATTTTTTTTCAAAACTGTAAGGCACAACTGAGTGGACACCATTCGATAAATTCAGCTGGTTTTCGGTAAAAATTTTAACGGCTGATGAGAGATTTTGGTCTGGTAGTGTTGCCGTAAGGACGGCCCACGGCGCCTGACGGCGATCTGCGCTTCGAGGCGGCAGCGTCTCGCCGTTTCAAGTTGAAAACTTCCACGTTTCAGGCTCTGTTGACCCAGTAAGTCGTCAGAGAACAGAGAACTTTCAGAAGAAGTCGGCATGAGGAGTTTATTCGGACATTCTATTGTTAACGGACATTTTGTAATGAAAGAACGTGCGGGCAGAGTCGCATGTCGGGCCGGACCCAACCGCGGGGGGTCGCGACAGGAAAAACACCTCCGTTGGAAACCTTAACGGGCAAGTTGGAACATGCCCAAGCTGTTAAAGAATTTCTCAGTTACTCACTTGTTGAAAGCCATCAAAAGCCGCCTGAATTTTACAAATGGTTTTCAACACGGAGGTGTTTTTCCTGTCGCGGCGCACACAGATTTGCCGAGTCGCCACGGAAACGACTCGGCGAATTTGCGCGCACGTCTTTCATTAAAAAAATGTCCTTAAACAGTGGAATGTCCGCATAAAGTCCTCATGCCGGCCTCTTCTGAATCTTCTCTGTTCTCTCACGACGTCCTGGGTGAATTAAGCTTTAAATTAGGATGTTTTCAGGTCGAAACAGGCAGACGACGGCGCCTGGAAGCGCTGCACGACATCCCGCTCCGTGGGAAGTCCTTACACTGACAGAAACACCCCATAATCTCTCATCAGCCGTTAAACTTTTCACCGAAAACCAGCTTAATTTCTTGAATAGTGTCGACTCGGATATTCCAAAGGAATTCAGCCGAGAGGGCGGAACCACATCTCACTCAAGGCCTGCCCACAGGGAAATGACGTCACCGACGCGTGAAAAAACTCACGCATGTGCACGAGGGTTCAAGCATGATTGGTGTAATCGCACGTCATTCAAGTCCATATACTTTTTGAAAAAATAAAAAGGTCGGATTATTATCTAATAGACCTCATAAATGAAAATAAACTGAAATTGAATTGAGGGACTCAGAGTAGAGCCTCTGCTCCTTCACACTGTAAAGCCATCACGACTTGGGTCTGGATAAGCATCAGAAAGTGCCCCTGTTCTTAATCATCATTCACTCTGGTCACCTGAGGGCAGGCCTTAAGATGCCGTTGCCGATGATGAAGTGAAGTTTCTCCAGGTTGGAGGTGGGCCTGTCCTCCAGCATGCTGTTCCCATGAAGGCTGTAATCTGCGTCGGTCAACCGCCTAGTCACCTACCGGGAACACCAAAGAGCCGCTCACATCGAAGGTGAGCACAAGTCTAAAAACCAACCTGAACAGAGCTGGACTCAAAAAAAACAAACAAAAAAAAACAACAACAAAACAACCTATAACTGTTACATAGATTTAACAGATCTAAGTATGTACAGTATTTTACGCACAAGTTTAAACACTAAACATACCGGTATAAAAGCAGAAACAAACTAGCTGAGCTGATCATCCTCACCTCCTCCGTGATCTTTGATTTCTTCTTCAGTGTGAGAGATACTAACTTCTGTCTGACACTGTTGCGCTTCTGGCTGTCAGTGGAACCATTCTGTGCACAAAAACATTGATACACCTGACTGTAGTTTGTATGATATAGTGACCTCTGAGAGTATTTTAACCACTAATGTATCATCAGCGTGGAGCTGATCACCATATCTGATGTCACAGCGTCACTGACTGTCAGTTTATCTTGTGAGCTGAGAAGCAGCCGCTCTTGCTAGAAGTACAACCCCTGGCAATAATTATGGAATCACCGGCCTCAGAGGATGTTCATTCAGTTGTTTAATTTTGTAGAAAAAAAGCAGATCATAGACATGACACAAAACTGAAGTCATTTCAAATGGCAACTTTCTGGCTTTAAGAAACACTATAAGAAATTAGGAAAAAAAAAGTTGTGGCAGTCAGTAACGGTTACTTTTTTAGACCAAGCAGAGGGAAAAAAATATGGAATCACTCAATTCTGAGGAATAAATTATGGAATCACTCTGTAAATTTTCATCCCCAAAACTAACACCTGCATCAAATCAGATCTGCTCGTTAGTCTGCATCTAAAAAAGGAGTGATCACACCTTGGAGAGCTGTTGCACCAAGTGGACTGACATGAATCATGGCTCCAACACGAGAGATGTCAATTGAAACAAAGGAGAGGATTATCAAACTCTTAAAAGAGGGTAAATCATCATGCAATGTTGCAAAAGATGTTGGTTGTTCACAGTCAGCTGTGTCTAAACTGTGGACCAAATACAAACAACATGGGAAGGTTGTTAAAGGCAAACATACTGGTAGACCAAGGAAGACATCAAAGCGTCAAGACAGAAAACGAAAGACATCATTAACACATAAACAGAAAAAAACAAGGTTACAATGGGCTAAGGAAAAGCAATCGTGGACTGTGGATGACTGGATGAAAGTCATATTCAGTGATGAATCTCGAATCTGCATTGGGCAAGGTGATGATGCTGGAACTTTTGTTTGGTGCCGTTCCAATGAGATTTATAAAGATGAATGCCTGAAGAGAACATGTAAATTTCCACAGTCATTGATGATATGGGGCTGCATGTCAGGTAAAGGCACTGGGGAGATGGCTGTCATTACATCATCAATAAATGCACAAGTTTATGTTGATATTTTGGACACTTTTCTTATCCCATCAATTGAAAGGATGTTTGGGGATGATGAAATCATTTTTCAAGATGATAATGCATCTTGCTATAGAGCAAAAACTGTGAAAATATTCTTGCAAAAAGACACATAGGGTCAATGTCATGGCCTGCAAATAGTCCGGATCTTAATCCAATTGAAAATCTTTGGTTGAAGTTGAAGAAAATGGTCCATGACATGGCTCCAAAGCTGATCTGGCAACAGCAATCAGAGAAAGTTGGAGCCAGATTGATGAAGAGTACTGTTTGTCACTCATTAAGTCCATGCCTCAGAGACTGCAAGCTGTTATAAAAGCCAGAGGTGGTGCAACAAAATACTAGTGATGTGTTGGAGCGTTCTTTTGTTTTTCATGATTCCAGAATTTTTTCCTCAGAATTGAGTGATTCCATATTTTTTTCCCTCTGCTTGGTCTAAAAAAGTAACCGTTACTGACTGCCACAATTTTTTTTCCTGATTTCTTATAGTTTCTTAAAGCCAGAAAGTTGCCATTTGAAATTACTTTAGTTTTGTGTCATGTCTGTGATCTGCTTTTTTTCTACAAAATTAAACAACTGAATGAACATCCTCCGAGGCCGGTGATTCCATAATTTTTGCCAGGGGTTGTAGAAAAACAACAAATTCTGAAGATCAGCAGCCTGCAAAATATTTTTATTTTTGAAAACTAGACTGAACTTTACTTAACCAAACATTATTTTGTCTCATCTTTCATTGCATATTTAATGTGTTGTATCATCAACTTCATTTCCTATCCTAATTTCTTGCATTTCAGGGCTGTCATACATAAAAAAAAGCTTGGATGGGGCCAGTTTAAAGCGAGTAATAAGGTTTAAAAAAAAATTAAATAAATAACGATGTTACTTCAAACAGTTGATGATTTGGTACAAAAGCAGTATCCATGAAAGACTGGGACTTTGAAGGTGGGGAGAAGATCTCCAGTTAGTCAACAAATCCATGAGAAAATTATTGCATTTTTTTAAAACAATATTCCTCAAAGAAAGATTAAAGTGTAGGTGACATGTTATGTTTTTCATTTCATTTAACCAGATAAGACAAACCCACTGAGATCAAGACCTCTTTTGCAGGGTGGATCTGGCCAAGAAGGCAACAGCACACACCAACAGGCAATGCAATAATAAAACAATAATAAAAACAACACATCCACCCTTAAATACAACACAACCAGCTAACCTATGGACAATTATTTTAAACAACAATGCAAACTCCAACACAGTAAAACTCATGGTCTAAGACAGGGTTTAAAACAGACACATTGTCCAAAAGATTTAGGTTGTCAGTTTTCTAATAGTGATCGGAGGGCTGTCAGTGAAACCAGCCCAAGCAGTTTCAATTCCATTTGGAGGGCATTCCAAGAAAAGGGGGAGTCAAAACTAAAAGCTTTCTTTCCCTTTTCCATTCGAACACGGGGAACAGAAAAACACAAAGTGTCATTCGAGCGTAAGGCATAGCAGCTTACAGTTCTCTGCAGATAAGTGGACAAATAAAGCCTGGTTCACACGACAGGATTTTAAAATTATCTTTAGGTTTCCAAAACCTGAGAGACCACACACGTGAAGATAAAAAATCATGGATCTAACAGGTTTGGTCGTACAGTGTGTGGTGTTCAGCCACACGGTAATAACAACACCACCACACACGAACAGATTTAACACATGAACATTTACAGTTCAGACAGGAAATCTCCCCAAAATCTCTCGAGATTAAACGTGACTTCAGAGTAAACAAACGGAGGTACTTTGTGGACTATTTAAAACAGAGGGAAAAATGATAAAAAAAAAGGAAAAGGAAAGGCGTTCTTTAAAGAAGTGGAGACAGCGCGACCACCGGACTTTCTGGTAAGTCAGAACAGCTGTTTTGATTTTATTTTCCGCTCCGTACGTCCGTCACCTCGCTTTCTGATTGGCTGCACGTCACATTCAGCAGGCTGTGAGCTCGTTTGTGGTCGGAGAACACAACACACACTGCGATATCGGGCCAAAAAAAAACAACATGTTGAATATCCCTGATTTGCGATCAGAGCGCTCCTGACGCTCTTCCGAGCAGATCAGAGCGCTCTTAACCCACCACACACGACAGGAATATCTGATAAGATTATCTTTGACGTCATCACGATTGTACAGCTGGTGCTGTAACCTGGCACCAAACTCTGTGTGACAAATGGACTTTTCTTCAGCCAAGACAGAAGGAAATAAATTATTTTCAGATGTTTTGTGAAGGTGGATAAGTTTACAGATGATCTCACTGAAATGGACAGGTAAGATATTTACTGCTTCTGTGAATGGTTTTAATATTTAATAATAACGTGTTATGCTACTAACATACACACTAACTGTATTAAAAAAGGAAACAATATTTATTTTAAAGATAACTGATATTTTCAGTCCCTCATGTCTTTTTTTTCTAAGATAAAACTAAATAAAAAATCCACACTTCCTCATCACATTTTTCTGACGTCAAGGAGTAAATAAAAACAAACAAACAAAACAAAACAAAAAAAAAAAAACAACAGTCAATTATGACCACAGAGCTGGAAAAAAAAGTTCATCATATGCTGCATGCTGAAATTGTCGTCATTATTTATTTATTTCTTTTAGAATCACCATTCTGTGTTCTGAATATTGTCACTGTAGTCAGACTGAAGGTTTTCCTCCAATGTTTCTTCTCCCCCATTATGGTCTAAATAAGGCTCAAAACCATAAGGCTGTATTTCACACAGCTTCTACAGAAACACCTTTAGACTGGACTTAAAAAAAAAAGCTCCACACTAGAAAAAAAAAATAGTCCGAAAACAGCTCGACTTCCACCGTGTTTACAATTGATTTGGGCTTGAATCAGCAGGTGCCGTTCTCGTGATGAGGTAGCAACAATATGGCCGCGGCTGAGGGCTGAAATACAGTGCAGGCTTCAGACAGCTATTGCTTATCCTTCACCTGTGCATTTATCGTTCAGGATTTTGAAAATATCCACATTTCATCATTTTTTGTGATTATTTGTGCATATTTTTTATGTCACCTACACTTTAAGGAATTTGCATATTTATCCCTCTACTGTGTGTAATATCATTAAACAATTCAATGAATCTGGAGGAATTTCGGTGTGCAAAAGGTGTAGGTCTAAGCTGAACACTCAGGGCACTGCAACAAGAACAGTCATTCATCAATACCTAATATAAACACATGGACTAGGGGATTACTTTGTCAAGCACTGCAATACACAGTTGCATTCACAAACACCACTTAAAACTTTCCTGTGCAAAAAACAAACTTTATGTTAACCTTGTCCAGAGTCAACTTCTCTGGGTTCTGCTTTGGGCCATCACTCAGTGGAAACAAGTATTGTGGTTAGACCAAACAGTATTCAGGATTTTTTATGGAAGGAATGGATGAAATGTCCTCTGGACTAAAGCCAAAAAGATCATCCAGACTGTTATCAGCAACAAGTCCAAAATCCAGGCTCTGTTATGGTACAGGATTGTGTCAGTGCCCTTGGCAAAGGTCATTTACACGTCTATGATGGCAGCATGAATACAGAGGACATTTAGATTTTAGAGCAACATAAGCTACCTTAAGGATGTCTTTCCAGAGACGTCCACCCATTGTTCAACAAGACAATACACAAAACCACATTCTATTCACATTACAAAGGCATGGCTGCAGAAGAAGATGGTATGGGTACTGGAATATGTGAAGAAGTTTTGAAATGAAAGATGCAACGACGACCTTGTAACTGTAAGAAGAATGGGACAGAATAACACGTGAAACTTTCATCATATGGTGTCCTCAACGCCAAAACATCTTAGAAATTCTGTGAGAAGGAGTAACATTGTAAAGTGGTAAATGCTTTGGAGTCGCCAACTTTTTTTGGAATGTGTTACAGCCCTGAAATACAGGATGGATGAAAATGAACAAATGAAATTAAGCTGACAAGAAAAAAAAAAAAAAAAAAAATCATGAAATAGCTTGGGTCTATATTATGTTTTTTTTGTTTTGTTTTTGCATTTTCCACTTTGTCCCAACTTTTCCTACTGAATGAAATTTGAAGAATCATCCATGTGAAATATTGCAGAATTCTAAGATTTACTTTTAATGAATCCTGATTTCTAACCGTGTGATTGGATGTTTGTATGTTGTTTTTGTTTACTTTTTTCTCACCTCCTCCTCCACCTGCAGCTCCTGCAGCTCCCTCCTGTAGCTCCTCCTGCCAAGGGTTTTGTATATTTTTGTCATGACGGGGATCTTTTCGCTGCCGTCGTGAAGCACCATCTCACACTTTGGTTCGGGGAGGTCGCCCATGAAGCGGAGCACCGTGATCCACACGGCTAGCGCCGCCTGCAGGACAGTGACACCATCACACACACACTCGTCAGTCACAACATTTAACACACATACGGAGAAACAGCATTAAAAACACTTTTCACAATGTGCTGGTAAAAATAAAATAAAATAAAAATTCTATTTTTCAAAAATGCTGTAAATTTCTTCTGAAAATTTTACAGAATGAAACAGTGAACCTAAGTTTGTAATGTTGCTCCAACGTTATATCACAGGTCAGCCTTGAAACCTGTATATGTTAAAAACAGACCCTCAAATTAAACCTGAAAGTTTCCAATTAAACATTTTACGATTTCAGATCAACTGGCAAATTTTACATAAAAAAAAAACAAAAAAACATGATAATTCTGACCTTTAGTTTTACAGAAGCATATTCCAGTCTGTTTTAACAGGATCTAACTCATGAATAAGTAATAAGTGGGTGTTTAGAAGTGAGGGGTTCAAAGGTCAAACTTGCCAGCTGGTCTCCTTCGTCCTCATGAAACAGCAGCGGTTGCTTTAACGGCCGTCTGACGTACGTGTGTGTGGAAACCCCTTGAAAGTACATAGCTGCAAACTTGGCGAACTTGTACTCAGACAAATCCTCATCTTTCTCTTCAGGCAGGGGCGGAGCTTCAGTCAGCACCTCCCCCTCGCCCTGGGGCGTGTTCTCAAGATCCTGACCAGCAGAAAGAGTGATATAATGAATAACGACTATGACTGACACCAGAAATTACGCATCGTTCAGACGCAACAAACATATTTTCTCCAGATGTTTAAGTCCTGTTCTCATTTTCATGGATGTGTGTCCCAACTCACGGCCTGTTAACGTGACAAACTGTCGCATGAAGTCACGGCCTGTTAACATGATAAAACTGTCGCGTGAAATCACAGCCTGTTAACGTGACAAACTGTCGCGTGAAGTCACAGCCTGTTAATGTGACAAACTGTCGCGGGAAGTCGCGTGACAAACTGTCTTAACGTATCTGTTAACATGACAAACTGTCGCCGGAACTCTAGGCCTGTTAACGTGACAAGCTGTCGCGGGATGTCACGGCCTGTTAACGTGACAAGCTCTTGCGGGATGTCACGGCCTGTTAACGTGACCAGCTCTTGCGGGAAGTCACGGCCTGTTAACGTGACAAGCTGTCACGGGAAGTCACAGGCTGTTAATGTGACAAACTGATGTGTGATGTTTACAGTTGCCCGTGGATGTGACATAGTGATCTGATGAAGTAGCACGCTGGTCTACAACCCCAATTCCAGTGAAGTTGGGATGT
Source organism: Thalassophryne amazonica (assembly GCF_902500255.1). Classification (NCBI taxonomy): domain Eukaryota; kingdom Metazoa; phylum Chordata; class Actinopteri; order Batrachoidiformes; family Batrachoididae; genus Thalassophryne; species Thalassophryne amazonica. Next base: position 16,771,819 of record NC_047111.1, on the reverse strand, counting down.
TGTGTAAAATGTAAATAAAACAGAAGACAATGATTTGCAAATCCTCTTCAACCTATATTCAATTGAATACACCACAAATACAAGATATTTAATGTTCAAACTGATAAACTTTATTGTTTTTGTGCAAATATTTGCTGATTTTGAAATGGATGCCTGCAACATATTTCAAAAAAGCTGGGATGGGGCAACAAAAGACTGGGAAAGTTGATGAATGTTTGGAACATTCCACAGGTGAACAGGTTAATTGGAAACAGGTGAGTGTCATGATTGGGTATAAAAGGAGCATCCCCAAAACCATTCACAAGCAAAGATGGGGCGAGTATCACCATTTAGTGAACAACTGCATGAAAAAATAGTCCAACAGTTTAAGAACAATGTTTCTCAATATTCAATTGCAAGGAATTTAGGGATTCCATCATCTACAGTCCATAATATAATCAGAAGATTCACAGAATCTGGAGAACTTTCTACACGTAAGAGGCAAGGGCGAAAACCAACATTGAATGCCCGTGACCGTCAATCTCTCAGGCAGCACTGCATTAAATACTGACATTGTGTAAAGGATCTTACCGCGTGGGCTCTGGAACACTTCAGAAAACCATTGTCATTTAACACAGTTCGTCGCTACATCTACAAGTGCAAGTTAAAACTCTACCATGCAAAGTGAAAGCCATACATCAACAACATCCAGAAACGCCGCTGCCTTCTCTGGGCCCGAGCTCATTTGAAATGGACAGACACAAAGTGGAAAAGTGTGCTGTGGTCTGAAGAGTCCACATTTCAAATTGTTTTTGGAAATCATGGACGTTGTGTCCTCCAGATTGTTACCAGTGCAAAGTTCAAAAGTCAGCATCTGTGATGGTATGGGGGTGTGTTAGTGCCCATGGCATGGACAGCTTACACAACTGTGATGGTACCATCAATGCTGAAAGGTACATCCAGGTTTTGGAGCAGCATATGCTGCCATCCAAGCAACGTCTTTTTCAGGGGGTCCCTGCTTTTTTCAGCAAGACAATGCCAAGCCACATTCTGCACGTGTTACAACAGCGTGGCTTCATAGTAAAAGAGTGCGGGTACTAGACTGGCCTGTCTGCAGTCCAGACCTGTCGGCCCATTGAAAATGTGTGGCGCATTATGAAGCCCAAAATACTACAACAGAGACCCCGGACTGTTGAACAACTGAAGTCGTACATCAAGCAAGAATGGAAAAGAATTCCACCTACAAAGCTTCAACAATTAGTGTCTTCAGTTCCCAAATGCTTATTGAGTGTTGTTAGAAGGAAAGGTGATGTAACACAGTGGTAAACATGCCACTGTCCCAGCTTTTTTTAAATGTGTTGCAGGCATCCATTTCAAAATGAGCAAATATTTGCACAAAAACAATAAAATCTATCAGTTTGAAAATAAAATATCTTGTATTTTGTGGTGTATTCAATTGAATATAGATTGAAGAGGATTTGCAAATCATTGTATTCTGTTTTTATTTACATTTTACACAATGTTCCAACTTCATTGGAATTGGGGTTGTAGTTGCATGTACACAGCACAGCTGTAATGCTTCTGGAAAAACTCTCAGTGATGTCACGGTGTGTACGAAACGTAACAGGCTCCACAGAAAATTAATCCACACTGAAACTAGACCACGACACTATGATGGAGTTTTGTAGTTCATCATCTCAGACCCTCTAAGGTGCAGAGAAGGTTTCAGATTCTGAGATGCCATTATCTTCAGGGGTGGAGCCACATAAATGGGTGTAGATATTTTAACAAGGGGTTTTGATTGCTGGAATACACTTCGGGTCAACAGATTATCTGTATGGATAATTGGCAAGATAATTGGTCAACCCCTAGAATAAACAATCACGTACTTCAAAGCCAGCTGGCGCTCGACCGTCCTGATTTGGCAGCCGTTCGGAGTTACCCAGGAACCCAAACATGTGGTCCAGCATGTCCGAGTGGTCCACTGGCCGCTCCTTCTCCCTCTCCATTTGCTGCAGCAGCTCCTTCTTCCTCCTGGCCTCCTCCTTCTCCTCCCTCTCCTGCTCTTCCTGTTGCTGAGCTAGTAGGACAAGGCGCTCCTGGTGCTTCCTCTCGGCCTCTGCCTTGGCCCGTAGCGCTGTCATCTGGTTTCGGAGCTGCTCCTCCTCAGCCAGGCGCTGCCGTTCGGCTTCCAGGCGCCGCTGCCGCTGTGAGGATCGAAGGAGAAACCAAAAGGTTGAGGGTTCACAGAGACAGTAAATAAAAATAAAGTTCTGAGGAAGCCACAAGGAACAAAGCGGCAACAACACACAAGTCCAATGTTTGGTTCTAAAAAGTGCAGCAGAGATCACAGAATGAAGATGTTTCGATTAATGACGGCAAAAATTTTCAGCCAGTGTTTATTTTCAATCAGGAAGATTTTACACACTTTTTAAATCCTGTTTTTTGTTAACGGGATTAATCAAAGGCCCACAACACTGATTTTTCACAAACTTCAAAGAAGGACGAAAAACTCTGAGCTACAAGGAGCCAGAAAATAAATAAATAAATAAAATAAACTATTTTCTGGATCATTCAAGTAACTCAATTGTATTTTTACAAAGCCTGGTGAATACACAGGAACAAATAGTTCAGTTTTGGAAAGGAAACATATCTACAACTATAAACAACAGGGTCATCGATTTCTCCCACAGCAGCCTGTACTCAAGGTTCTTGAAATGGAGCAATATCTTCATCCGGTGAACATTTACTATTAATGCAGTTACAACAGAATTTCACCAAGAGCTCTAGTCAAGAAGAATAAGAATTTTCTACAATTGTTCACTAGGGTGTTATCAAAACTGATTTTTGCAAAACCACGAATAAAGTTGGTACCTGGAATAGACAACACTAAATTGTGGGGCAGAGCTATGTAAAGATGTGAAGGTAGGAAAATAAGATTTAAACTGTCAGAAAATGTTGTGGTCTACACATTCCAATTAGCTAAACTGCAGGATTGTCTTACAGACATAAAGACATGGATGACCTCTAATTTCCTGCTTTTAAACTCAGATAAAACTGAAGTTATTGTACTTGGCCCCACAAATCTTAGAAACATGGTGTCTAACCAGATCCTTACTCTGGATGGCATTACCCTGACCTCTAGTAATACTGTGAGAAATCTTGGAGTCATTTTTGATCAGGATATGTCATTCAAAGTGCATATTAAACAAATATGTAGGACTGCTTTTTTGCATTTACGCAATATCTCTAAAATCAGAAAGGTCTTGTCTCAGAGTGATGCTGAAAAACTAATTCATGCATTTATTTCCTCTAGGCTGGACTATTGTAATTCATTATTATCAGGTTGTCCTAAAAGTTCCCTAAAAAGCCTTCAGTTAATTCAAAATGCTGCAGCTAGAGTACTGACGGGGACTAGAAGGAGAGAGCATATCTCACCCATATTGGCCTCTCTTCATTGGCTTCCTGTTAATTCTAGAATAGAATTTAAAATTCTTCTTCTTACTTATAAGGTTTTGAATAATCAGGTCCCATCTTATCTTAGGGACCTCGTAGTACCATATTACCCCAATAGAGCGCTTCGCTCTCAGACTGCAGGCTTACTTGTAGTTCCTAGGGTTTGTAAGAGTAGAATGGGAGGCAGAGCCTTCAGCTTTCAGGCTCCTCTCCTGTGGAACCAGCTCCCAATTCAGATCAGGGAGACAGACACCCTCTCTACTTTTAAGATTAGGCTTAAAACTTTCCTTTTTGCTAAAGCTTATAGTTAGGGCTGGATCAGGTGACCCTGAACCATCCCTTAGTTATGCTGCTATAGACGTAGACTGCTGGGGGGTTCCCATGATGCACTGTTTCTTTTTCTTTTTGCTCTGTATGCACCACTCTGCATTTAATCATTAGTGATCGATCTCTGCTCCCCTCCACAGCATGTCTTTTTCCTGGTTCTCTCCCTCAGCCCCAACCAGTCCCAGCAGAAGACTGCCCCTCCCTGAGCCTGGTTCTGCTGGAGGTTTCTTCCTGTTAAAAGGGAGTTTTTCCTTCCCACTGTAGCCAAGTGCTTGCTCACAGGGGGTCGTTTTGACCGTTGGGGTTTTACATAATTATTGTATGGCCTTGCCTTACAATATAAAGCGCCTTGGGGCAACTGTTTGTTGTGATTTGGCGCTATATAAAAAAATTGATTGATTGATTGATTGATTCCGGTTTAAACACAGGAGTAAAAAGAACCCAATGCTAGATTTGTCATTAATACACGTGGAATATACATTCAAACCTCTGAGTTAGAGAACCATTAAAAAAAAGTAAAACCAGGATCACCACCAAAATCTCATCAATCAATTTAAAAATCTAACTTTGAGAGTTGCTCTGTCACAAGTAACATTTCCACAAGGGGGTGCCGATAAGAAATAGTGAGGAGATGTGTTCAGCTCCACAAGCACAATCCATCACCCAGCATTGATCCTGAGCCTGGTCCTGGGGGAATGAGGTTGCATAAGGAACCTAGATGTCACATCCTGTACTTCCTCCTGAAAATCCAGAGGTTTTCCCAATCTGATAGGGGTATAATCCTTTGAGTGTGTTCTCGGTAGTTCCCACAGTATCCTGATAGTTGGACATTCCCAAAAAATAAAATCAACTGACCAACTGACGGAGGAGAAGGTCCACTTTGAACCCCTTTTGGATGTTAGTTCTGCTCACCCTGTCTCTCTGGGTGAGTCCAGCCACCCTGCAAAGGAAACTCACTTTCTACCCGTTATCATGCCCCAATTTACCCGCCAATTTGATGCCACAACTTCCCATCACTCAACAAAGAGACTTCAACATCTTTGCTTTGAGTAGTAACTCGCTCCCAACCTGGAGGGAGGGGGGGGGTAATCCTCCAGTTAAGGAAGAGTACCACAACCACAGATGTAGAGATTCTTAATATTCCAGAAGTCGTCCCTGTAGGTCAGAATGTGAAGAAACAAGCAGTACTGCACCATCTGTTAAAAAATAAAGCTATAGTCCTGAGATCACCACAGCCGAGCCGCTCTGCCTCTCAGGGACCTGATATCATCAAACACCCCCCAAGAACATGTTTGACTTTCTTCAAACTCTGATGCGGTTTTAGGAAGCAGGTCATGACCTTTCTGTGCCGATTCCTGGCTGCAGAAACATGACCTCACCCACCTCGGTTCTCTAGTCTGGTCACTGGAATCATAGTCCTGCTCAGCATGAACTACACTCTATCAGATGAATAACAAACTGAGATTAAGACATTTATTTCAAAACAAAACTGATTTATTCAACATTTTCAGAACAAACACAAAATACTCTGAAATTTCTGTTTTGTTTTTTCCACATGTAAACACATTTAACACTAATGTGTAAAAGCAGGCTTTAGCGTGACAGTGGGACTCAGGCAGGTAAGGTTACGTACACGCCAGGGCAACAAATGAACCATAAAACAGGCTTAAGTGGAGATGTGTGGGTCGTCACGGGTCAAAAACAGATCCTGACGGGTCCAAACTGACTAACAGCCACAATTAGGAATCCTGATGGTTTGAAAACATTCCAGGTCAATGTTTTCAGTTAACATTTGCTCCATGGGGTCAACCACAGGAAAACGTTATGCTGTTGCGATCGGTGGCGTGAGCCCGTTCTAACGGTGTAGACCACTTCCATGGGCAGGCGGGAAATTTGCAATATTGCAAAATATGCAAAATTGCCCCAAATAAACTCTCCTCTGGATTTTTGACATAGAAAATGCAGATTGCTGTCAAAACATTCTCTGAAGTGTGACTGAAAAACTGGACCGGAAACCTTGAAATTATTTTTTTAACTTTATAATAATAATAATTTTATTTATAAGGCGCTTTCAGTCAAAGTGCAGTACAGGTAGTAAAAACAAACACAGGCAATAAGATACAAACCAAAAATTACTTGGAAAAAAATCAAAATAACTCAAGAAACATAACAAAAAGTAAACAAGTGAGTCTTTAGCTTTGCTTTAAAAACATCCACAGAGCCTGCCAGTCTAATGTCCACAGGAAGTTCGTTCCACAGCTTCGGTGCCCGGAAGGAAAAAGCTCACTCACCAACAGTCTTTTTGTTGACCTTCAGAACAACCAAAAGGCCAGTTCCCTGAGAATGGAGGTTGCGGGAAGGTGTATAAGCGCTTACAAGATCCTTTAGATAAGAAGGTGCAAGTCCATTTACAATTTTATAAGTTAATAAAAGCACCTTAAAATCAGCCCCAAACTGCCCAGCAGAAAGAGGCCAGGACCGGGGTAATATGCTCGTATTTCCCCCGCTCCTGTCAGGATAAGAGCAGCTGCATTTTGAACCATCTGCAAGACTCATGAAAGCTTCCTGACAGAAGCACACTGCAGTAGTCCAGGCGAGATGTCACAAAAGCATGAATGAGGACTTCTGCATCCCTGTCAGACAGGGTTGTTCTAATCTTGGCATTCCTTCTAAGATGAAAGAAGGACGCCTTTGACACCTCCTTGATGTGTTTATCAAACAAGAATCTGGTCAAACATAACCCCAAGATTTTAAATTTTTTTCACTGCAATGAACCACACAATCATCCAGAGAAAGAGAAACTTTCAAATAAATGGTGGAAATTCTGAGATACAATGATCATCATTTCAGTCTCTGCAGAGTTAAGGAACAAAAAATTCTTAGAAAACCAGCTCCTGACAGCCGAAAGACAGAGCTCAAGTTTGGACAAGTTAGACCCATTTTCACAATTTATAGGCATATATAGTTGTAAATCATCTGCATAAAAGTGAAAACCAAAACCAAAAGAACATAATAATTGACCACGTAATGCGTGATAGAGAGAAAAGCAGTGGACCCAAAACAGAGAACCTTGAGCAACCCCATGCCTGACTGCACAAGGCTCAGACAGAACATTATTAAACAGAACACGATGAGATCTGTTTGACAAGAAAGATTTCAACCACATCAGCACCTTGCCCAAGATGCAGAACTGTTGTTGTAATCTATCCATGAGGATACAATGATTGACTGTATGAAATGCAGCACTGAGGTCCAACAACAAAAGAACAGAAGCACGATCAGAGTAAACATTTAACAACAAATCATTCACCACCTTTGTCAATGCAGTCTCTGTGGAATAATTTTCCTAAAGGCAGACTGAAGAGGCTCAAAGACATTATTAGCTGTTAAATATTCAACAAGCTGATTGGAAACCACTTTTTCAAACATCTTTGTTAAAAATTCAAGGTTTGAAACAGGTCTGTAATTTAACGGTGTATCAACATCAAGTCCAGGCTTCTTTAACAAAGGTTTTACCACGACAGATTTAAAACACTCTGGGAAAATTTGTGAAGACAACGAATAATTTAAAACGGATAAAATACATGGACCTAGTGTATTCCAAAACTCTTTTATAACCCAAGAAGGAAGAGGGTCCAAAGATCAGGTTGTTGAGAAATGAGCATGCTGATGTAATAATCGTTGACAATTTGGGCAATGAAGGGAGCTGGAAATCCATCAGTCTCTGACTACTAGTAATAGGAGGAGCAGCAGCACATGCGACATCATAGTTTAGCGAATTTATTAACTTTATTTACAAGTTTCTTGAGTGTGACCATATGTGATGCTACTTAATTAATGATGGGTTTTTCTCATTAATGGGATTACCAAATGACATGACATTTCGGATTTTGGTAGAGCACAGAACAACCTATCCATGTCCAGAAAATGTCAGTTAAAAACCACTACATGGCGCTATAAATAATAAATATGTTTTGATAAAAACAACTTCTAATAACTTGTGAAATTACAGTCACACATAGGAAAACTTTATATTGTCTGATCATTGGAATGATTTCTTTCCACTGGCATATTGGTATTTTTTCCCCCCGCAAAATTCCGAAATATGCAAAATAGGCCAATGTGAACTAGTTTCTGAATTTTTGACACAAAGGCCAGATTGGTGTCAAAATGTTCTCTGCTTCAAGACTATGAAAAATTGGGCCAGAAACTTTCAAATTTGTTCCTCTGCAAGTTTACTGGCTTTGACTTTGACCACGTGCACAGCTAATTAATTTGTGATGGGTTTTCTTGTTGAGGGGATAACTGAATGGTTTGAAATTTGGCATGTGTATGGATGTCCTCTGTTAGAACCAACGTGCCAAATTTGGTGGAACTGTGGCAGTAGATGGTGATGCAAAGCATATTTTTATGAATTTCAGAGCTCTAACTTGCACCTAAATTCATGTACAACCCCTGGCAAAAATTATGGAATCACCGGCCTTGGAGGATGTTCATTCAGTTGTTTAATTTTGTAGAAAAAAGCAGATCACAGACATGACACAAAACTAAAGTCATTTCAAATGGCAACTTTCTGGCTTTAAGAAACACTATAAGAAGTCAAGAAAAAAAAATTGTGGCAGTCAGTAATGGGTACTTTTTTAGACCAAGCAGAGGGAAAAAAATATGGACTCACTCAATTCTGAGGAATAAATTATGGAATCACCCTGTAAATTTTCATCCCCAAAACTAACACCTGCATCAAATCAGATCTGCTCCTTAGTCTGCATCTAAAGGAGTGATCACACCTTGGAGAGCTGTTGCACCAAGTGGACTGACATGAATCATGACTCCAACACGAGAGATGTCAATTGAAACAATGGAGAGGATTATCAAACTCTTAAAAGAGGGTAAATCATCATGCAATGTTGCAAAAGATGTTGGTTGTTCCCAGTCAGCTGTGTCTAAACTGTGGACCAAATACAAACAACATGGGAAGGTTGTTAAAGGCAAACATACTGGTAGACCAAGGAAGACATCAAAGCGTCAAGACAGAAAACGAAAGACATCATTAACACCTAAACAGAAAAAAACAAGGTTACAATGGGCTAAGGAAAAGCAATCGTGGACTGTGGATGACTGGATGAAAGTCATATTCAGTGATGAATCTCGAATCTACATTGGGCAAGGTGATGACGCTGGAACTTTTGTTTGGTGCCGTTCCCATGAGATTTATAAAGATGAATGCCTGAAGAGAACATGTAAATTTCCAGTCATTGATATGGGGCTGCATGTCAGGTAAAGGCACTGGGGAGATGGCTGTCATTACATCATCAATAAATGCACAAGTTTGTTGATATTTTGGACACTTTTCTTATCCCATCAATTGAAAGGATGTTTGGGGATGATGAAATCATTTTTCAAGATGATAATGCATCTTGCCAGAGCAAAAACTGTGAAAACATTCCTTGCAAAAAGACACATAGGGTCAATGTCATGGCCTGCAAATAGTCCGGATCTTAATCCAATTGAAAATCTTTGGTGGAAGTTGAAGAAAATGGTCCATGACAAGGCTCCAACCTGCAAAGCTGATCTGGCAACAGCAATCAGAGAAAGTTGGAGCCAGATTGATGAAGAGTACTGTTTGTCACTCATTAAGTCCATGCCTCAGAGACTGCAAGCTGTTATAAAAGCCAGAGGTGGTGCAACAAAATACTAGTGATGTGTTGGAGCGTTCTTTTGTTTTTCATGATTCCATAATTTTTTTCCTCAGAATTGAGTGATTCCATATTTTTTTCCCTCTGCTTGGTCTAAAAAAGTAACCGTTACTGACTGCCACAATTTTTTTTCCTGATTTCTTATAGTGTTTCTTAAAGCCAGAAAGTTGCCATTTGAAATGACTTTAGTTTTGTGTCATGTCTGTGATCTGCTTTTTTTCTACAAAATTAAACAACTGAATGAACATCCTCCAAGGCCGGTGATTCCATAATTTTTGCCAGGGGTTGTAGATCTTGCCTGACAGTCTTACAAGGCTTCTCAGTGGTCTCTGCTTGGGGCAAGCCTGGATCCATAGTGACCCGTAATATTTACTTGCAAATCTAGTACAATTCTGTTTTTTTTTTCTATTCTACTGTACATTGTGTCCTGAGTTCGCCCATGTCACGGGGATTGTGTTTCTCCTCCTTTCCTGCTGGCTTGTTAGCTGGGAGAAGCGGTGTGACGAGCATACGGTGTGTCCGGTGTTCAGGAGGCAGAAAAACTACATACATGGTCATGTTAAGTGACTGCAGAAGATCATCACTCGACTTTCTGCACGACTGCAACAGTAATTAAGGCGCAACGCATTTAAGACAAATCCCGTCGTACTCAAACAGCTCTGGTCATGTGGTCACTGCCTTCAACACCAGCACTCGACTCTTTCTGGCAGGTCAACATGATGTAAGTGACAGTAGTAAACGTAATAATTCGTTACCTCTGCCCTCAGCCTCTGGCAGATACGTCTGCCAATCATCCCCCTGGTGTAAGCTTGGATGGTCAACACGGCACGAAGACGCCGCCAAAAGGTCTGCCGGATCAGATATCCACGGCAGCGCGCCTGAACAAGGGTGATACGAAGGCGAGTCATCCGGTAGCTCCTGTAGTGTTTCCTGGACCTGTAGACTGCCTGGAGGCGCACGAAGCCCGACTGCATCTGAAGGAGCAGAGAAAAAGACCCAATTTTTATCCAGCTGACATCAGAAGATTCACAAACGCAGCTAAAAATAAAACAAATTATTAAAAAATTTTATAAAATCACAGTGTAATTGTAAAAGATGAAATGGCACCCAGAAAGTATCAAGGACTCACAGTGTGGTAGTTTTTCCTGCAGCGATAACCCCTCCAAATCTTCTGGATAAACGTTACAGCGTTTCTTAGTCTGAGGAAATACGTCCTGAGAAGACCGATGGAAGGAGACAGAAGTGAGACGTCAACTCCGATAAACAAATTTATCCTCATGAGGGACACAAATCAAAAGCAGGAGAAAGCTCCAAAGTTCCAGACCTCTCTCTATGTCCTCGTACAATCTTCTGGATGAGAATGACTTTGTCGGTGATGGCTTTGTCCCGCTCGATCTCCAGCTGCATGTCATGATGGTCCTGATGACAAACATTTTGTCTCATTTATCATCAATCAAAACGACAAGATTGTGGTGATTTCTCACTGAATACCAACTTAAACTTTTCTCATCATCAAATGAAGAACCCAGAAAGTTTCATCGATTATCTCATGGAGCCATTTTTTTCTGACAACACCAACCTTCAGAAAAATCTTGGTCTTTCCAATCTGCCAGTCGTCATGCTTGCCCAGTCGGTGTTGGACAATCTGCTGGCTGGTCCCTCGTAGGTCTTCCTGGATGGATGATGGCATATCAAGACATTTTAATTGATGTAGTTAAGGCTGTGTATATAATTCCTCTCTGTCTCCTGGTGGATTTCACAATGGTCCTGACCAAGTCATCAACTGCACACTGTCTACTTAATTTAACCCCTTAACGCCCAAATTTATATAGCTGTATATAAAAAAATGTTTTGTGTGTGTTTTTGCCTTTAAGTAGATGGTAAATAATATTGAGATTATTAATTTCACTTTTGCACAAAAACTAGATAGTAATATTGGGTATTCTGGTAATGACTATGTTATAATGTTATAATAATAATGATGGTATGTTGCAAATTTGCGACAACGGGCATACAGGTCAATTTGGTAAGTTGCACATTTGAGTCAGAGATTGTAGCATATATGCGACGATGGGCGTTAAGGGGTTAAGGTCTTAGAGAAATGGGAGCTGATGCTTCAGGATTGTGAAGAAACTGAGCACAGGGACCCTCCCTGCTGCAACCTACTCTAGAACACAGTCCTCTCTGAAAGTATAGAAAACAACAAGACCAATTCATTTGTTTTTGCTATAAACTGAAGACATTTAGGTTTGAGATCAAAACCTGAAAATGAGAACACCATTTAGAATGTCAGCTTCTATCTTGTCATGTTAAACAACATAGAATAGAGTACCTCATATGTCTGAGATGATGTGTATGTGGCTGTTCCCAGGTCAAAGTTTGAAAACTAAATCTGAGTAAAAGTTTGCTGCTGTTGTGCAAAATTGGAAGGAAGAGATGAAAACTGAAATGCTTCAGAGTGGATCTGCATGTTGATTTGGAGCACGTTTTATGCAGGATTCCCTTCCTGACACAACTCCACATTACATGGAGATATGGGCAGGGGTGGGGTTTGAAGTTTGATCCGGGAACCTTCTGCACTGAAACCAAGCACACTAACCACTCGACCACAACCCCTGCCCTCATAAAAACAGTAAAATACCCCATAAAAACTGAAAGGCTATAAAAACTGTCACATGATTTGTTAAAACATGTATGTAACAGGATTTGTAACAAGTGTAAAAGTCGATCTTAAAGTATTTAAAAACTTTCTTTGTCCTTTAATCTCTCTACACACCATAGTGGTATTTATGACCAAGTCCAAAAATTTCACTAAGCTTGATTAAAATACATTTAATAAATCTGTTGTAAAAATAAATCTTTGTAAAAATAGCAAAAGATTGTGAAAACTGAGGAATGTTTTGTCAAGGTTGTAAACACTGCAAAAACAGTAAAAAGGCTTTGTAAAATGTGTAAAAGGCTTTGTAAAAATGGCAAAAGAATATAAAAACTGACGGAGGTGTCAAAGTTGAAAGAACTGTGTAAAACTGGTAAAAAGGCTTTGTAAAAATGATGAAGCATGGTAAAACCTTTGAAATGTTTTGTCAAAGCTGTAATCACTTTGTAAAAATCCTAAAACTAAAAACTGCTATGCTCATAAAAGCTGCAAACAATAAAATCTGTAAAATAATTTGTAAAAACATAACAGGCTTTGTAGACTCTACAAAAGGGCTGTGATTTCTTAAAAAAAAAACACTTTCCAAATACTAAAAAAATAAAAACTGAAATATCTGTAAAAGGTGCAAACACTGTAAAAATCTGTAAAAGGCTTTAATGGTTGTAAAAAATTGTAAAAGACTTTGTAAAACTTTACAGGCTGTAAAAGGATTTTACAAGTTGTTAATGTTTGTATAAAGAATTAAAAGATAACACTCTGTGTGTGCTGTTTGACCTGAAGATGGGCGGGTTTAATGCCAGGCATCAAGACTCTATAACGATCCACAAACTCAGCAAAGGTGTATCGGATTGGATAACCGGCCCGCCTAATCCGGATGGTCTCCATCATACCAGAATAGCGCAGCTGACGAATACAGAGCTCCCTGTCAAATAACTAAAAACACAGAACAGACCATGTGACACATAAATACAACAAAATGTCCTTTCCAAGGATTTACAGCATTCATTTAATGTCAGACAAGAAAAGAGAGAAAGGTGAAAAAAATCAGACAGACAATGATGAACAATATCAGAATATTTCAGGACAGTTGCAGTTAAATAAAGTGCAGTCGCAACTTCTGAATCACTTTGTAATGAAGGATTGTTAAAGTATAAGGATTAGGGCACCTTTGTTTCAACCAGTTGTTACTCTGTCTGTACATGGCAAAAATCCTCACGTACTAATGACACTTTACCAGGGTTACCGAGTAAATGTCTTCACATTTCCCTCAATCGATTGACTGATTTTAGTTTTATTTTTGTTTATACATTGTTTTCTTAACACTTGACCAACTGAACAGTTACAGTGAGGTTCTGTATCATAAAATAAATAAAGACTACCTCTTCCAAAAACGTTACTGAAGCTCACTCACCAAGGGTTTTTTCATCTCGTTGGGTTTAATACAGCGAACAAAGAAAGGCTGACACACACTGAGCGTCTTCATCAGCATCTCCAGGGAGCGTTTGAACTGGCTGCTGAGAGTTGGAGATCGTTTCCTGGTCTCGACACCCTTAAAACACAGAAACACAAATGTGGAAGTTCAGCACAAATGGTAAACTTTGTGTCATCAGTACAAAGTATTTGTGATTTATACAAAAACTTTTTAACTGTACGTCCCTTCAAATTGGCGGGACCAATGTGGCCTAAACCATCATTTAAAAACATCTAAGGTCACAAGTGCAAATTTAAAATATTAAGTCAAACCAAAGCAACCGCATGTTTCCTGATGAACACAAAACAGTTTCTAACATCGGGCTCATACTAAAATGTCACAGTTGGCTCCAATATGGAGGTCATGTTTTTCACACATTGTTTAATTACAGGATCAGACAAATAAAAAATAAATAAATCTTGATTAAACTGATTGATTTTCAACAAATTTAGTAAAAAGGATTGGTCTAATCTGGAAGGTCAATTAATTTTGTGGCAACTCTGAATAAAGGAGAAGGACCAAAACATTCCAAATTATTTATGTACCATCACAGGATGGCTCAAGTTAGTGACTCAACAGATTTATTAAATGTATTTTAATCAAGTTTAGTGAAATTTTTGGACTTGGTCATAAATACCACTATGGTGTGTAGAGAGATTAAAGGACAAAGAAAATTTTTAAATACTTTAAGATTGTAAAACATGCCTTATAAGACCAGTTCTCCTCAGGAATTCGTGTAAAAATATGGGTCTGAAAAATAACTAATGGGACATGCATTATTATACGAATAATGTATGTTTATGGTAGGAATACGTGCATGAGTTGAAAGATGGAATGTTCCATTCAACCAGGCTTTCAACAAATGAAAATATTCTTTCAATTGCACAAATGGAAAACATTTCATTTTGTTTTATATGACACCTAAAGAGATCGAAGTTTTTCATATCACGGACGTATTTTTATGAAAAGACAGTGCAATCATTTGATGGAGCAAAACGTATGGAACCAACACAAAAAATATGTAAATCATACAATGGACTATTTTTCTATACAATGGGAGAAATAATGTCATGTGGCATACAATCTGCCAAATGACAAGGATCTACTTATTTATTATATGAAGCATTCTGTCAAAGTAATTCAAATATTTTGTCATATGATGTATTCCCTACATGTACTTTATATAACAACATATAGATAGTAGTAACTTTTTAAAGCAACATAATATATGTGAAATTTCTTTGTCAAGCAAATAAAGGGGATAAAATGGTTTGAAAGATAATAATTGGCTAATTTTGTGATTGCTGGTTTTCTGATGATGATGAAATTTACACATAGTGGATGACAACACAAACAAACATTGTCACTGCTGTACACAACAAACAGACAACAACAGCCAGACCAAAATCTCTGACACGTTTCACGAATACAGTTGTATGTAAAACTTTGGACACCTTTATAAATCACTGGTTGTCTGGATCAGCAATTTCAGTTAAATATATCATATAGCAGACAAACGCAGCGATACTTGAGAAGTGAAATGAAGTTTATAGGAT
This sequence comes from Thalassophryne amazonica, assembly GCF_902500255.1. NCBI lineage: Eukaryota > Metazoa > Chordata > Actinopteri > Batrachoidiformes > Batrachoididae > Thalassophryne > Thalassophryne amazonica. The sequence goes on along the minus strand of NC_047111.1, from coordinate 16,756,678 downwards.
TTACAGAAAGTGTGCAATAATTCTTTAAACAAAATTAGGCAGGTGCATAAATTTGGGCACCCCAACAGAAAAAAATACATCAATATTTAGTAGATCCTCCTTTTGCAGAAAAAACTGCCTCTAATTGCTTCCTATAGCTTCCAATGAGAGTCTGGATTCTGGTTGAAGGTATTTTGGACCATTCTTCTTTACAAAACATCTCAGGTTTGTTGGTTTCCGAGCATGGACAGCCTGCTTAAAATCACACCACAGATTTTCAATAATCAGGTCTGGGGACTGAGATGGCCATTCCAGAACGTTGTACTTGTTCCTCTGCATGAATGCCTTAGTAGATTTTGAGCAGTGTTTAGGGTCATTGTGTTGCTGAAAGATCCAGCCCCGGTGCAACTTCAACTTTGTCACAGATTCTTGACAATGTTCTCAAGAATCTGCTGACATTGACTGGAATCCATGTGCCCCTCAACTTTAACAAGATTCCCAGCACCTGCACTGGCCACACAGCCCCACTGCATGATGGAACCACCTCCAAATTTGACGGTAGGTAGCAACTGTTTTTCTTGGGATGCTGTGTTCTTTTCAGCCATCTATACCTCCCCTTGTTATGTCCAAGTAACTCAATTTTAGTTTCATCAGTCCACAGCACCTTATTCCAAAATGAAGATGGCTTGTCTAAATGTGCTTTAGCATACCTCAAGTGACTGTTTGTGTCGTGTACGCAGAAAAGGCTTCCTCTGCATTACAGCATCATACAGCATCTCTTTGTGCAAAGTGTGCTGTATAGTTGAACGATGCACAGAGACACTATACACAGCAAGATCATGTTGTAGGTCTTTGGAGCAGGTCTGTTTGTTGACTATGACTGTTCTCACCATCCTTCGCTTCAGCTTATCTGAGATTTTTCTTGGCCTGCCACTTCAGGCCTTAACTAGTACTGTGCCTGCGGGCTTCCATTTCCTCACTATGTTCCTCACAGCGGAAACTGACAGCTGAAATCTCTGAGATAGCGTTTTGTATCCTTCCCCTAAACCATGATGCTGAACAATGTTTGTTTTCAGGTTATTTGAGAGTTGTTTAGAGGCTCCCATGTTGCAACTCATTAGAAGAGATGCAAAGAGGAGAAACATTTGTAAATGGCCACCTTAAATACCCTTTCTCATGATTGGATTCACCTGTGTAAGGAGGTCAAGGGTCAATGAGCTTACCAAACCAATTTTTTGTTCTAATAATTAGTACTAAATATAATCAAATCAATAAAATGACAAGGGTGCCTAAATTTATGCACCTGCCTAATTTTGTTTAAAGAATTATTGCACACTGTCTGTAAAAACTAGAAACTTCATTTCACTTCTCAAATATCACTGTGTTCATCTGCTAGATGATATATTTAACTGAAATTTCTGATCCAGACAACCAATGATTTATAAAGAAAAATCATGAAAATTATCAAGGGTGCCCAAACTTTTGCATACAACTGTAAAACAACAGAGTAAGATAGTCATTCTCTGAATGTTTTATCAAAGCTAACTTCCACAATTTGGGAAAAATAAACAGATGAAAAGTCAGAATTTTCATTTATTAATTCAAAATTTTGCGAATTATATGATTTTTTTTTTTGTAAAGAGTTATATTTAAGACCTGGTAGTAAAATAATTTAATTTCAGACAGTTTAAGACTCTGCTTTAGCAGTGTATAAAACAATGCACAAATGTCACCAGAAGGTGACCCACAGAGGAATTTGACATCAAACTGACATCTGTCATTCATCTGTCAGTTTGTGGACACACAGATGGGATGTTCGTCTATTGTTCAGGGAGAAGGTGCATCAGAGAGTTTGCTTTTGGTCTGTAAATGTCTCCAGATCAACATTTTCCCTTTTGGTTGCTCCAAAAACAGCTTTAGGAAAAACAGACGTTTGAAGGAGGGAGAAGCTGCTAGCTGTAGTTGGGACGTTTGGACTGATAGGTGGGACGTTTGGACTGACGGGTGGGACCTTTGGACTGATGGGTGCCGGGTGATTCAAACACAGGCTGCATGAAGCTAAAGGTTGTTACCTTGGGGATAGGGGTGCTGGGCCGCTGATAGCCACACAGAAACTGATGTCAAGGAAAAGAAGACAAGACAAGAAGATTGAGAGCAGGTTGGTTGTGTCTGTGTTAAAAGCCAAAACCAAGAGGAGAAAAGCTAAATGGAGGTAAAAGTCAGCAGAGTCATTACACAACACTTCCAAAGCTACAACAGAAGCTATAAAGGCATTCCACCGTCATGAGAACAGAATTAAGGAAAAAAAAACAAAAAAACTTTTACAATTCATGGAAAAAGTCATTTCAACCATGGAGGTTACAATCTCCCCAGATTTTAATGGTGGGCCACACGAGTCATATAGGATTCAGGCTACCATCATGGAGATCTGGGTTCCTTTCCCAGTCATGCTACCTGTGTTCTTGAAGATGTATATTCTGATGATATGTGGCTCAAACAGACGCCAGCATCATGAAGTCCAAAAAAATTGAACCATAAATTTTTGCCTTTTAACTGCAGACGTTTTTTTCCTGAAATACAAGTACAGGATGCTTTCACACAGATCTAAATGCTGTAGTTAAAGAAGTGAGCTTTTATTTCGGTTACACTTTAGAAAATAAATAAATAAATAAATAAATTTGACTTGGTCTCACCATGGCGACGTCCGACTGGAAGATCTGCTTGATGAATTTGTTCTTGGACGAGTGAACGAGTTGAATAATATCAGTGTGGAGACTATCTCGATTTTTCTCCAGGAAACCTGAAAAAGAAGGTATGAGAATTGCGGAGAGTATGATCCCTCAAAAGTGCAGCGCTAGCTTGCTAAACAACATTCCTGATGCTAACTGGAAAGGAGATCAAAGAAATCCGGGGACTTTAGTTTCATGATGATTGCTCAAGTCATTTTCGAGGTAAAAGCAACTACTTTGGTGTCTTGTTTCATGGACATTTTTGGGTCAAGGTCAAAGAGATTTCTCTCTTTCTCTCTCTCTCTCGCTCTCTCATTCTGTCTCTCCTCCTTCAGTCTTTGCTTTTGGTTTCTCAGGCAGATCCACATTGATTGAAAGTGCCAGAAAAAGTAAAAAAAAGAAAAATAAAACCCCACAAACACTTTTGTCAATGTGCATTATGGTGTTTTATAGAGCTCAACCAATACAGATTTTTTTCAGGGTCAATACAATAACTGATATGGAGAGTTTAAAAAAAAAATACAATACCAATATATTTGCCAATATACATATAAAAAATTTAAATGATTCCTAAAATTTTCTTAGCTACCCCTTATAACAAATAAATGCAACTGATGTTCCTTGTGAGTTGGTAGAACTCAGTAGAAAAGTGCCTAATGTGACCAAGGGGTGATGGGGGTCATGGCCACGCTTGACAGGACTGCAAACACCATAATTGGAGTGCCCTCTGCTGGACTATGCAAAGCATTTGTTTTTTTTTTGTTTTGTTTTTTGGTAAAATATATTTTCATATCAGGGAAAATAATGATGATACCAATTTGTTAATATTACTGGCCGATATTATCAACAAAGAGATATATCAGTTGGGCTCTTGTGTTTTACCAACTTGCACATTAATTTGGTGTGAAGGTTGGAACAAACAGGATAGAAACTATGACAACTTAGGGCTGATGTGTAAAACGAGGACAGCACATTTTGGTCTCGATATCATGGTAGAAACTGCAGACTGGTAGAATCAGAGTTTCTGACACAACATATTTACAAAAAAAAAAAAAAAAAAAATTCAACAATGCAAAATTCAGTTTTTGTGGCACTGGTGGATTCAAGTTGCTTTGTGCCTGTTTCCTTTCACTTGACACTCAGAAGTGTTTTGTTTGAGATCCCGTTGACCGTAATGCAGAAGATAAACACACCTCTGGTCTCGTATTGCACCACACCAGCAAAGTGTTGGATACCAAACTGGGTTTGATAGCTGTTTTTCGGTGGGATGTAGTTGTCGTTGAACTTGTGCTGCAGATTGAGTTTATACAACATTGTAGCATCGGTTCCCTGAGAAGAGACAAAGAACAGGTGTCATGGTCCAACCGTTTGGAGCTGCGCATGGTCCTTCCTGATCTGCACAAACATGTCAGGAGCTCTGATTTGCTTCTTGCTGATACAGAACCTTCGGGAACTTGCTCTCCTCGTCGATGAGAGCGATGATGTTCAAGGGTTTGTTGGCGATCATGTCCAGTGCATCCTGGTTGTCAGTAAACTCAATGTGCTGCCAGCTGATGTCTTCCAGGTTATACTCCTCCTGTTCCAGTTTGAAGACATGACGAACGAAGAACTGCTGCAAGTTCTCATTCGCAAAGTTGATGCAGAGCTGCTCAAAACTACAAGAAAGCGGAAAATAGACATGTGAGGACTAAAACTAATGATCGTTTCTATCACAGATCAATCATCCCAAAGCTGACGTCTTCTTTATGACGTCTTCTTTCTGCTGGTTCTGCTGGAGGTTTCTTCCTGTTGAAAGGGAGTTTTTCCTTCCCACTGTCGCCAAGTGCTTGCTCATAGGGGGTCGTTTTGACCGTTGGGGTTTTTCTGTAATTATTGTATGGCTTTTGCCTTACAGTATAAAGCACCTTGGGGCAACTGTTTGTTGTGATTTGGCACTATATAAATAAAACTGATTTGATTTGATTTATCCGATCAACAACCAAAACTAAACATATTAATGTTTATGAACGTGATTTTCTGAGCTTCTTTGATGGGAGTATTGAGGGTAGCAGAAAGTAGATACTCAGGCTTCTTCTAGTGTTCTAGGAAAGCATTTGGGATGTTACGTCACTAAACAGGGTGAAATTACAGATTTGCGCAAAAGTTGAGCGACATTTTCATAATGTCGACAGAAAACAACTGCAAGTTGACAGTGTTTCCATCAACTGATTGAATGTCACTGCTGGTCATTTCAACAAATCTCTCGTGAGAACTGTAATTACAAAAGTGATCACGAAGGATTGTTAAGCCCCGCTAAATATTTCCATTTTGCTATAGTGGTTTATTTTACCTAATATTGATGTAACGTAATGTCTAATGTTTAACAAGTTGTCCGTCTCTTATTTCATCCCCATGTACTGCGCCATGTATTTTAGAACATTCCACTTAAACTGTCTATTTTCATCTTCATGAAACCAAACAGCTCGAATGTAGTTTGTCTAAGTGGTGTTGCTGTACCTCGCTGCCCAAGATGGCCAACCATCTTACGCGCTGACTAGGTCCGGCATTTAATTTAATTTATTTTCAGTTATATAGCTCCAAATCACAACAAAGTTGCCTCAAGATGCTTCACACAAGTTCTAACCTTACCAACCTCCAGAGCAAGAACACAGGTGACAGTGGTAAGAAAAAACTCCCTCTGATGATACTGAGGAAGAAACCTCAAGCAGACCAGACTCAAAGGGGCGACCCTCTGCTTGGGCCATGCTACCGACACAATTGACAAAACAATTTACAAAATGAATATACAGGAAATTTTGCTGGTGCACAGACAGGAGGGTTGCAGAAGTAGACACCACACCCATCTGTGGATGGAGCTGCACCTTAAACAGAGAGAGAGAGAGAAAAAAAACAGAATTAGGCATCAGAAAGACAACAAATAGAGTATAATTTGTCAGCATTAAACGACAAGAAAAACAGAAGAAATACTAAGGTGATCACCGGCCACTAGCCCTAAGCTTCACTAAAAGACCCAGAATTTAGATAATGTTGCGGCCGCGGCTGCTCCGTTTACTAATAAAATGAATTTAAAAGGGTAAAAAGCATAATAACATACTATGTCAGTATGCTAGCCATACAAAAGGGAAAATAAGTGCGTCTTAAGTCTTGAAAGTCTGTACAGAATCTGACTGTTTTACTGATGCAGGGAGATCATTCCCAGAACAGGGGCACGATAAGAGAAAGCTCTGTGACCCACAGACTTTTTATTCACCCTAGGGACACAAAGTAGTCCTGCACCCTGAGAACACGGAGCCCGGGGCGGTACGTAGGGTTTAAGTAGGTCAGGTAGGAAAGGAGCTGCCAGTCCGTGAACAATTTTATAGACCAGTAGCAGAACCTTAAAATCGGATCTCACAGGGACAGGAAGCCAGTGAAGAGATGCCAAAATGGGTGTAATGTGGTCAAACTTTCTGCTTCCTGTCAAAAGTCTAAAAGTCAAGTCGGAAAGTGGTATAAATTGGATACTGTGCCAATCGGATAATGTGCGACATACTTTACAATGCCATGTGACCTGTAATAGCAGAAAAAGAGTGAAGAAAAAAAATCTTTTTTGCAACATTCAAGAGTTTTTTCCAAATAAGTGTTTATATTAAGCTAATTTTCAATCCGCTACTTCAATTTGGAAGATAACAGAACTAAGCCTACCGACTCTGACCCAGGACCTGGTTTGTCAGATTTCGAGTTTGCCTATGGGATCTGTTGTCAGTGTGCTAGCTCAGGGACTGGGGCGACCGATGTCGTGATTTTGTATCATGTGAATAAGTAGAATTGAACTGAATAGTTGGAGACTGATCTTAAAAACACACTTTCGCCTCTCGAGTGCTGAGTTGGCTTGCCTGGGATTTGTGGTTAACTCTGGGACTGGTGATGCTGAATGTTGTGACCGTATCATGTTTACCTGAACTGCCCTGACCACTTTTAAAACTGTGATGGTAATGCCTCTGGGCTATTGAAAAACTAGAAGAAGATCTAAGTCCTATAGAGGCCTTGAGGTGCTTTAGTGCTGGTGCTCATCTCTGAATTCTGTAGCTTGAAGCAGATGAACGGGTGAATATGAGGCATCATTGTAAAGCGTTTTAAGTGCCTGTTTCATAAATCCAGTGGTGTAAATAACCTGTTAACAATGAAGTTCTCAAAGCCAAAGATGTCCAGCAGACCAATTGATCTGCGGATGGCGTTGGTTTGACAGGACGGCAGTCTGTATATGGCTGCATTGATCTTATCCACAATCCAGACAAAGAGCCGTCCGTAGATCCCCTAGAAAACCAAAGAGACACAACGTTCATGTCAAAGGCGGGAATGAAGCTGAGGGCCCCAAAGACTAAATGGCACCTTGCTCATGGTCACCACAGTAAATCCGGGTTCCAGCGGGTTTAGTTTGTCAACCATAAATGCTTTAGAAAGAATTTAACACTGCATCAAAACCATGTCTTGTCGGCAACATTCTCAGAATCCCACAGCGTGTGAGCTTTAACAGCTGCAACACCTCAGTACCTTGACGAAGGCGTCCCGGACGTCCAGGCCTTGTTGGACGCTGAGAGGCGTGGTCACACTTTCACCGCATGTGATCAGGGTTCGTGTGGTCAAACACACCATCACATCTTTCGGCTCCACCTACAGGACACAGATCAGAAAACAGGAAGAACACGGACAGGAAAGCACAATAACCACTCTGTGTTTCCACCAATTCTGCACCAGTGACTACAAGGGTACTCATGAGAGCGCAAAGTGGCCACAACACGCCCTTGATTAATGTTGACCGTTGATCTAAACCTTCTGGAACCAGTGCTCTCAGAATAAGCACATAGGACACGACCCAAAGGGATTCACACCATACTTTTATACTTTTAAATTTTTACGTTTCTTTATTTGGGCAACTGAGACCATCGAGTCGACGTCTCGTTGATGTCGGTGATTATTTTTACACGTGTAGAGCAGACACGTGTTCATACGCACCTCCATGAGTGCAGCAGCAGTACTCAGATCAGCTGATCTCACAACCACACAGGCATCCAGGTTGTCGTACGTACGAGCTGAAACGAGAAAGAACCGATCATTTTGCATCCTCCTGCATGTTAGCTCCACCCCTTTAACCCATCCAATCCCAAAAGGTTAATGCACATTTGACGACTAATGAGGAAATCCAGTGCAGTTTAGTTGGTTTTCAAGAAGTGTTATGAGGTCACTGATCACATGACCCGCTGTGAGATAGTCTGGTTCCACACAGAGAGCAAAGCAAACAAAATACTTGTGATAAAGTTTTCTGCAGCTGAACGTTTCAATTTCTGCAGCTATGAACCAAAACCATGAAACCAACAAACTCAGAACAACATCGACTTTGGACGCTCGGAAAAACTGAATCAGGAAAACATGCAGACGCCTGCTTGGATGCTTTAATGTGAGCACATTTTTCTTTTATGGCATCACTCATAATTGAAACCCAAAGTCCATCGTTGGTAGATGTCAGACAAAGTTAATACCAAGTCAGCTTCAAGACTGGGGACCGCGAATTTCAAGTGATTTCACATGGCTCACAACACTCAGTGACAAATGGATAGTGAGCCAGACACAAAGAGTCCAGGTAGCTTTGTGGGTTTTTTATGTTAGGCCTTATGGTGCCCGAGTTACCGGTTATGACATCAGCATGAAGTCCATTAACGACGGTCTCCAGACGCCTTGTAGTCTGGAGACCGTGTGACTCACCCTCGAAGCGCAGGTTTCCCATGTGCAGGATGGCGGCCAACAGCTTGGAAATCTCCCAGTTTTCTGTGTCGGTGAACATGAGGACCTTCATGGCTGAAAGGATGCTGGAGTAATCGTTCAGGTCATCGCAGCCGTCACAGTCTGTACAGGAACCCTGAGCGGTGAAACCAAAACTGATTGGCACTCATCCTGGATAAATTCTAACAGCTTCTATTGCGATTTTTCCAGCATTAATGTTCAAAATCTAAATAAATAAAAGAGCAAGAAATTGTACTTTTGTTGAAAATGAAACCCAAAGGAGACGTTGCTGTTGGCGAATTCAACGTTATTTCACACGGCTGGTTTCAAGAGCTTTCACACGTATCAAAAAGGTTTTTTTTCTGAAATTCATTATTCTGTTCACTATAGTTAGTTTTTATTGTTGTTATTATTATTATTATTATTATTATTTTGGCTAACGAGCATCTACAGGTTTGTGAAGTTCGTGGTAAGATTCTCATTACAAAGAAAGACCCAGAATCGTATCAGGTGACGAACATGGTGGAGTTTGGACAATTTAACCAGCCAGTTTCTTCTGATCCACAGATCGCCCTAACGCTAAAACATTTACTCAATTTATTTACTTCCACTACAGATTTGTTCTTTTTACTACTTAATGAGGTCCTCCAACTTAACAGGAAAATCATGTGTTCATTATTAATGATAACTATAATAAAAGCACTAAATTGAATAAACTCCAGTAATAAAACACACACACACCTTCAACTGTTTACTCCAATTAAGGGTCATGGGGGGGCTGGGGGGGGGCTGAAGCCTATCCCAGCAGTCACAGTCACATTTTATTAAATGCTAGTAATAAAATAAGCAATGTGAAAATTAAAACGCAAATGACAACAATGCACAAATATCCCAAATTAAAGAACTGATAAAACAGATTAAAAAAAAGGGGTGCGACTTATACTCCAGCACAACATGTGTTGTACTGAGTTTTTCCTCCCCTTTAACAGACTGTTTTTTTTTTTGACAGGTGTGACTTACACTTGGAAAATACAGTATTAATGATTCTGAAAACTGACTGTTCATCACATAATTTATCCAGAAAAAAAAATCTAAATTGTGATTTGATAAATCTTAACATATTTGCTTGGTTTCTGTTTTATTTCAAATTAAACTGGTTTTCAAGAACACAAACATCAAAAACAACAGAATGATTACAACAACATTTAAACTATATTAAAGACCAAATACAACCAGTCCCGAACGGCCAAGTGGGCTTCAACCAGACAACCACTGCCCCACCGTGCAGTGGTTGTATTGTGTACATAAAATGTAAAGTTCCTCTTAAAAACAGCTGAATAATCTAGAATAGTTTCACAGATTCATCACAGAATCATAACAGGTGTCGCCTTCGTCCACAGACCCACCATGGTGAGGTAGGCGTAGTCTCCAGCCACGCCCAGGCCCAGTCTGACCTTCAGCTCCGGAGCCATGCCCTTCAACATGCAGTAGAAAATATGGTAGTTCCTCTCATCCGGAGCCTAGACTCAGGACAACAAAAAAGTTAATAAATAGTCACTAAAAAGTCACTTCAATCACTGATTTGTCATTTACGATCGGAATGAATTATTAATTCATTTTTTAACTTTGAATGATTATTTATCACTAAATAATTTACTACGTGAAATATAAATATAACAAAAACCTGATGTAGCATTTCATAAACTGACTTACTGGTGAAGCCTCATCAAATAACCCATAGCTTGTTCATGTTCATTTACTAAAAGGCTGTCGTGTGAAGCTAATCGTACACGAGTATCTAGTCTCACAAAAGTTAAGTGACATTTTTCATAATGTTGACAAAAAACACTTGCGAGTTGATGGCGTTTCCATCAACTGACTGAATGTCACTGCTGGTCATTTCAACAAATGTAAGGTAAAATTACTTCATACAATCACAAACTGATCACAGTACACAATCACATTATCACAACACACCAACACACACACCACAAGCTCACTTTCAAGCTAGCTAGCTAGTCAAGATAGCTCTCCCAGCAAAATCCAAACTGAACAAGCTGTTTAGCTTTCAAGCTAGCACAGACACTACACCAAGGTAACGTTAAGTAAATTACTTTATAAAATCTATGTATTTTTAAAGTGCAGTACAACAGGGCTCCAGACTAACTTTTTTCCAGTAAGAACTCTGTAGCCTCTTACTGAAAACTTTAGGAGCACAAGTAGAAAATTTAGGGGTGCAAACCATAAATCGCCCTGCAAAGTAATTATTCCCACTTTACCTCAGTTTAACTCTGTTACTTATAATAAACAATATAATAAATTAACTCTCTCTGCCGTTTCTGTTGGAAACAGTTAATATATTCAAATATCACATTTACATGTGAAAAACAAGAACTTGGAAAGTAAGACACGGGTTTTGAGGCATTGCACATTCTCCTGATATGAGTTACAGTTATTATTGAAGTAAAACGTTTAAATGAACCACCAACATTAGAAAACACTATTATCGATATTATTTCTAAACTGTTACACATTTCATATTTAGATGCAGATGAAGATTTCATGAGTTGTTATAAAACAGTTGATTTAATAAAGGTTCTATTTCATTCCTCCTGACCGCCAGAGGGTGGTGCTTTAGCACCTGGATAACTACATGTGCGCAGCACAGAGGTCGAGAATATATACCAACAAAGTCACGCCATTGAATGTGACCTGGGTGACGTCACTGGTTGTCTTTATATACCAGACACACCCAGCGCTCACTTCTTTTCTACATTCTCACATTCTTAGAGGTTGAGAACGCATTTAGCTGCGATTGCCGCGCTCGCTTGTAGCCTCGTAACCCACCTTCGGTTGGAGCTACGTGCACTCCACACGTCCTCCAGAGGCTGCGAGACACGGCTTCACCGTTTTTTGTATTCTTTGACGCCAGTCGTGTGTACATCTTCCTAAACGCCGGGTGCGCGCCTTTGCCGCTGCCCTGCTGGTATTTTCCTCTGTGCACATTAGCTGTGTTGTTTCGATGAAAGCTGGCTATTTGTTTAGTTGTGTCACTAACCCCGTTAACTACGTGGTAGTGTGTGTATCAGAACCAGCATAGTGTACTGTGTTGGGCTTGCCGTGAGTGTTTTCCACTCCTTGAAGTACTTCGTATGCACTGCCGCCATTTGCTAAGTTTAACAGCTCCGCTAGCAGCTAGTGTTGTCATAGTGTTGTCACTTAGCACTTGGGCTGTGAGTTTTTCGGCTGTGTGCATCGTGTTATTACTGTGGCTGTGAGTGTTTCACGCTCCGGGCCTTGTATTAGCTTTTACACTGTGAGTGTTTCACGCTCCGTGCCTCGTGCCGAGTCTGCGGCTGGACTGCTTCACGCCCCGTGCCTCGTGTCGACGGCTGTGAGTGCTTCACGCTCTGTGCCTCGTGTCGACGGCTGTGAGTGCTTCACGCTCCGTGCCTCGTGTTACTATTTACACTGCGTGTAATTCACGCTTTGTCTTTCCATTTGTAACCATCAGGGCTTGCGTTAGCCATCTGCACGCAGTCCACAATGTTGACAGGGCCTCTGTTGCATGGCTGTAGTACCTGTTTGGTTCCCTTGAGCCCAGATGATGGACATATGTTTTGCCCCTCGTGTCTTGGGATCGGACACCTGAGGGAAGCCCTGACTGGCGATGCCTGCCTTAATTGTGCCAGCATGCCACTGGCAGAGAGATCTGCTAGACTTGCGGCATTGGAAAGTGGAATATCTAGTGCGACTTTGGCCTCCAGCCCCAGGAAGGAACCAAAGTGCCGTAAACGCCCACATGCAGGAGCCCCTTCTGCTAAGAAGGTTACTCATGACCATGCTTGGGCGGAAAAGGTCGAAACATTGACTTCTGAGTTTGCTCAGATTAAGTCCTTGCTTCTGAATCTACAGCCTAGGGATGCAGTGACAGTTCCTGTTGTCCCTAATGAGGCTGATCAGACCAATGTAGTTACTCAGCAGGAGGAAGATGTCGTGTCTATTGCTGTAACTGATTCCTTGTACATGACAAGTGATATAAAATGTGTGGAGGATGAGGATGAGAGGGGTCTTTCTCCAAGCTATTCATTAGTGGGCTCTCATACCTCTGAGGCAGAGTCCATGCCGCAAACCGGACCTGGACTATCCTTTGTCAAGCAAGCTGTTCAGTTGGCTTTATCCAGGCTTGGGGTCGACAATCCCCCTGCGGAAACCACCGCTTCAAGTGCCTTTTTCAAAGTCACTCAGAAGCCTGAGTTCAACGTTCCAGTTTCACAACCATATATCAAGGAGCTCCACAGATGTTGGGCGGACCCCAAATCACTGACCCATCTATCACAGGACTGCAGAGCCCTTAGCTCTATGCGTGATTTGGCACAGTATGGTCTGAACCGTATGCACAAAGTTGACAGCATTATTGCTAACCTGGTTGTGGCTCCAGCTGATGCTGCTCGGCCAGATGCCCGCTGCCCAGGTCCTCAGTGTAGGGTCACTGATGACCTCCTCACCAAAAGCTATGACATAGCTGCTCGCATTGGTCGCCTAGGCAACTCACTGTCCCATTTAGCCCTTGCCCTCTCAAAGTCTTTGAGGGAGGCAGAGGTTGATGATGCAAAGTCTTAGTGACGCCTCACTCCAAACCTTTGCTTATATGTCCAGAGAGCTTGGCAGACTGATGTCAACCCTTACCATCACTAGACGTCAGGTGTGGCTTGCGCAGTTCCCCCCTGTCCGAATCCTGCAGAGGCACACTCCGTTCACTGCTGGTTCTTCCAGGGCAAGTATTTGGACCTGCGGCCCAACAAACTTTGGAGCGTGCTGTTGAGGCTAGTAAATCTCGGCAACAGTTTGTTGACCTACACCGGTCTTCCAGACCTCAGCCAGTCAGACGTGCTACAGCTTTTTACTCTACATCCAGGCTTCCGCCGACTCCCAGAGCTGCACGTGCTTTTGCAGTTGAGGGCCAGCTCTCCCAGCAGCCTGCCTTTCATGAGCCTACGGGCAGACCCCCGAGAACTGAACGGTTTCACAGAGCTTCCAGTAATCGCGCCCAGAGGTCCTCAGGGATGCGAGGCAGAGGTGGTCGGGTCTGACTGCCAATGTTTGGCCCCCAGCCGTTTTCACGAAATCAACTCAGCCACTGGGAGGCTCAAGTTCAAGACCCATGGGTCATTTCAACCTTGTTCAAAGGTTACATAATTCAGTTCAGATGTCGTCCTCCAAAGTTCAATGGGGTGAGGATGACTGTTGTTTCCGACTCGATGCAGTCTGCTGCCCTACAACGGGAGATTTTGGAACTCCTGGAGAAGGGGGCCATAGAGCCAGTTCACAGTTCAGACCAGCTCAGGGGGTTCTATTCAATTTACTTCCTTGTTCCAAAGAAGGATGGCGGCTTTCGTCCTATCCTCGATCTCCGACGTCTGAATCGTTATATCAAAGTGCTGCAGTTTCACATGCTCCGCACAGTAGACGTCCTTCAAACTATCACACCAGGAGACTGGTTCACAAGTGTCGACTTAAAAGACACCTATTTCCATGTGCCAGTGGCGCCTCATCACAGGCAGTTTCTCCGCTTTGCTTTCGAAGGTCAGGCATACCAGTTCAGGGTGCTTCCTTTCGGCCTCTCTCTCGCCTCTCGTACATTTACCAGATGTATGGCTGCAGCACTAGCCCCACTGCAAGCTCTTGGATTAAGAATCCTACCCTACTTAGACGATTGGCTTGTCTGCGCTCCGACTCAGGAGCAGGATAACAACGACACAACTCTTCTACTGAACCATGTCTCTCATTTAGGACTCACAGTGAACTTTGCAAAGAGTTCTCTTGTTCCCAGTCAACAAACGACCTTCATCGGCATTGCCATCAACTCCCTAACTATGACTGCATCGCCATCCCCGCAGAGAGTGAACGATGTAATTCGTCTCGTCTCACACATTCAACGGGCTGTGACGCTGCCTTTTGGTTTGCTGCTCCGGTTGATGGGCAAACTGACTGCAGTGTCGCTAGTGGTACCTTTGGGACTTCTGTTCTTATGTCCCCTACAGATTTGGATCAACAACCTAGGCCTCAACTCAAAGTTGCATCAGCACAGGCTTGTACAACTCTCCAACCAGTGCCTTCTGCACCTCAAACCCTGGGGGAACGTGGACCTCATCTGCAAGGGTGTCCCTCTAGGCTCTGTTCCTTCTCGCCGAGAGGTGGTTGTTACAGATGCATCACTCAAAGGTTGGGGGGCCGTGTGGAATCACAGGATGGTGAGGGGTGTCTGGAGTCCTCAGGAGAGACTCCAACACAAACGTGCTGGAGCTTCGCGCTGTGCGACTGGCTCTCAAGCATTTTCTCCTGGCCCTGAGAGGAAGACATGTTCTTGTCCGGTTGGACAACACGTCAACAGTCTATCACATAAACCATCAGGGGGGCACCAGGTCCAATCACTCATTGGCAGAAACTCGGAAGCTTCTCTTATGGGCGTTGCCTCGTCTTCAGAGTGTCAGAGCAGTTCATCTGCCTGGTGTACAGAACAGCGCAGCGGATTTACTCTCCAGACAGAAACCACCACTGGGAGAGTGGAGACTGAACCCGATTGTGGTCCAAATGATCTGGCAGAAATATGGTGCAGCGGAAGTGGACCTTTTCACTTCAAGCACCTCGACACATTGCCCACGATGGTACTCCCTCTTGGAACCAGACAGCCCGCTGGGGCAGGATGCATTGGCTCACCCGTGGCCAGATTGCCTCCTTTATGCCTTCCCTCCTCTCCCGCTGCTGGTGTTGACACTGCACAGGATAGATCAGAGCAGCCACAGGGTGCTGCTGGTTGCTCCATTCTGGCCTGGGAGGATTTGGTTTCCCATGATTTACAAACACCTCGAGGGAGAACCTTGGGCTCTCCCGGAGAGGAAGGATTTGTTGTCACAGCTACAGGGGAGGATTTGACAACCTCACCCAGAACGCCTTCAACTGTATGTGTGGCCGTTGAGGGGCCAGACTCCTTGTTAAGTTCTTGTGACCAGGCTGTTGTTCAGACTATCCTTAATTCACGTGCTGCTTCTACCAGGGCTTTGTATGACAACAGATGGAAGCTGTTTGCGCGGTGGTGTGAGAAACAAAAGTTAGACCAGAGCATTGCCCTGTGCCTATTCTCCTCAAATATTTACAAGAACTGCCGGAGAAAGGACTTTCTGTCGCTACCTTGAAGGTTTATGTTGCTGCAATCTCTGCCCGGCACGTCTACGTTGATGGCCGGTCAGTGGGTTCACACCTCTTAGTGTGTCGTTTTTTGAAAGGTGCTCTACGTTTGCGGCCTCCAAGGTTTGCACGCGTACCTTCATGGGACCTTCCTCTAGTCCTGGAGGGTTTAAGCTTATCCCCTTTCGAACCAGTTGAAAGTGCTGATCTTAAATGGGTGTCAGTGAAGACTGCCTTCTACTTGCACTGTCTTCGGCTAAGCGAGTGGGAGAGCTCCATGCCCTATCAGTCACTGGAGACTGTTTGCGATGGAATTCTGATGGATCTGGGGTTACGCTGTGGCCTAATCCGTCCTTTTTACCCAAGAGAATTTCAACTTTTCATGTTAACCAGCCAGTTTCCTTGGCTGTGTATGTCCCGCATTCTGATCCAGGATTATCTGTTTCAGGTTCCCTGTGTCCTGTCCGAATGTTGAAGCAGTACATTAGTGCGACTGCCAGGATCCGGAAAACGGATGCCCTGTTTGTGTGTTACGGTGATCACAAAAGAGGCTGTGCTGTCTCAAAGCAGCGACTCTCGCATTGGGTCGTGGATGCCATTTTACAAGTATACAGGTCCAGAGGTCTTCAGCCTCCTAAGGTTACATTCCATTACACCAGAGGGGTGTCCACCTCCTGGGCTGCACTGAGAGGTGTCCCTTTGAGTGATATTTGTGCTGCTGCTACGTGGGCGTCTTCCTGTACCTTCGCCCGCTATTACAGACTGAATGTGGTTGCTCCTCCTGCGGTGACTTCGGCGGTGTTGTCTGCCTCCACTCCCCACTGCTGATGCGAGGTGAGTGTGACTCTTTATGACCTTGTTGGTATTAAGTCATCCAGGTGCTAAAGCACCGCCCTCTGGCAGTCAGGAGGAATGAAATAGAACGAGAGTTACAAATGTAACTATGGTTCTATGAATTCCGGATGACCGCCAGAGTTGCTTGTTACTCAGAGTCTTGCGAGTTCATTCCGAAAAGAAGCGAGTGCTGGGTGCGTCTGGTATATAAAGACAACCAGTGACGGTACCCAGGTCACATTCAATGGCGTGACTTTGTTGGTATATATTCTTGACCTCTGTGCTGCGCACATGTAGTTATCCAGGTGCTAAAGCACCGCCCTCTGGCGGTCATCCGGAATTCATAGAACCGTAGTTACATTCCTAACTCTCGTTCTCACCACAACTGAACTGTACCTGACGTCACACACACACACACACACACACACACACACACACACACACACACACACACACACACACACACACACACACACACACACACACACACACACACACACACACACACACGTAGCATTTAGGGTTTCCAGTTTGGTGGGCTCAGGGTCTCATCACTGCTTTTTGCAGATGATGTGGTCCTTGTTGACATCACCGACCTGTGACCTCCAACACTCATTGGATCGGTTCGCAGCTGAGTGTGAAGTGGCTCGGATGAGGATCAGCACCTCTAAATCTGAGGACATGGTTCTCAGCAGGAAACCAATGGATTGCCTACTCCAGGTAGGAAATGAGGTCTTGCCCCAAGTGAAGGAGTTTAAGTACCTTGGGGTCTTGTTCACGAGTGAGGGGACAATGGAGCATGAGATTGGGTTGGGTCATGACCGAAAGAACTAGATCGTGGGTACAAGCGGCCGAAATGAGCTTCCTCAGGAGGGTGGCTGGTGTCTCCCTTAGAGATAGAGTGAGAAGCTTGGTCATCCGTGGGGAGCTCGGAGTAGAGCCGCTGCTTCTTTGTGTTGAAAGGAGCCAGCTGAGGTGGTTTGGGCATCTGGTAAGGATGTCCCCTGGGCGCCTCCGTAGGGAGGTGTTCCAGGCACGTCCATCTGGGAGGAGACCCCGGGGAAGACACAGGACGAGAGATTATATCTCCACACTGGCCTGGAAATGCCTTGGGATCCCCCAGTCAAAGGTGATTAATGTGGGGTCCCCTACTGGAGCTGTTGCCCCCGCGACCCGATCCCGGATAAGCAGTTGAAGAAGAGTGAGTGAGTGAAGTAGCCTTTATTACAAGAAAAAAAAAAGTTTTCAGATGTCCGACCTTTAACAGCATCGTAATCTGTGCAGTCAGACTGGCTCCATCCGTAGAGAACACAGCAAGACTGACCCTCACCTGGCGACACACGCGAGACTTCTCCAGCAGGTACTGCTCAATCTTTGCTCCTTCAATGGCTCCTCGCTTGTTGAAGTGGATGTCGATATATTTTCCAAAGCGGCTGGAATTGTCGTTACGAATGGTTTTGGCATTTCCAAAGGCTGAGTGAACACACAAACATAGAAACTCACAGTTAGCATTAGCACTCTGAGACGCTTCAACATGCACACACAAAGAATAACGAGTTTTATATTGTCAGATTTAAGAACTCCAAAAAGGACACGACCAGCTTTTAAAGTTCTGAATGATCTTAAGGGTTAACTTAGGTCTAAACTTGAATTACCAGAGATGAGATCTGGATTCACCTTCACAAAGTCTTCATTCATTCATTCATTCATTCATTTTTCAGCAGCTTATCCGGGTCTGGGTCTTCATGAGTACGGACACATTATCAAAGAATGTCTACTAATTTTAATGTTGGCCAATATGAGCTTTTGGTATGAGCATTATTTTTTCCAAAATGAAAATTTTTATCAAATAAAAATGTAGAAAAACACTTTAGCCTTTGGAAATTGTGTCCTTACATAATTGTCCAGCAGAGGGCTGAATGACAGGATTGTTTACAATGCTGTCAAGCATGGCTGGGACTCCCAACAACCCTTGGTCACATTAGCTGCCATTCATTTTCAATCAGAGTGCGCATTTTACAGTGACAAGAGACACGTGGTCGCTATGGCACCATTTTATTGTGGCCGAAACCTACAAGAAGTCTACTTTATGCAAATGACATGCTTATTTAGGGTCTACTCCTTTCTCTGCCCCTGACCAAGGCAGAGTCTCTACATCTGGAGTTGGTCCCCAGGCGCTGGACTCTGGCTGCTCACTGGCCCTAGTGTTTGGATTGTGTCTAATGCCGCATTCACACCGCACAACACGCGACACCACAAATTTGCATCCCTCGCCTGGCGATGGACGCGCCACCATCGCCCAGTGTGTCGCTCTGCTTTCGCTGTGAAAATTCACCCCAATGTGTCATCAAATAGGAGGAGCTTCCATTCCGCTTGCTGTCAAGTCAACATGGCGGACCTTGATCAGACGAATCGAGCTGCTGTGCTCTATTTGTTGTGGAAAGCTGACAAACGTCACCAGCGGCGCCGTCCCTGGGTTCACAACATCCTCATGAGACATTCCCAATTCGGGGAGTTTCATTATTTACCGCAGGAGCTGCGTCTAGATGGCGGCCGCTTTCAGCGGTACTTCCGCCTCTCCAGGACCCAGTTTGAGGACCTCCTGTCCCATTCGCACGCGCACATGTGAACAATTAAAAAAAGAAATAAATAAACTTTCTGCCGCTGCAGTTCCTCGCTCTCTCTCCCCTCAAACTCTGTCATAATTGTGTTATAAACCAGTCACCATTTGTGTTATTATACATCTGTGCATTTAATAAAATTATCTTCACGGACGACTTGTTCGTGCGCGCACGTGGAAAAAAAAAAACTGGCTGCTGCTGCTGCTGCTCGCTCTCCCTTCAACTCTGTCATAATTGTAAAATAAAGGACAAAAGGGACATAAGTCCTGCTCACAGGCTGGCTGCCAGAGACAGGACATGTCCACACCAAGTATAAACTCCAGACATCTCCACGTCACAACATATCCAGTCCCTGATTGCTCATTGCGGCGCGACAAGACAAAAAGTTCAGATTTTTCAACTTGGGGAAGAGGGCAACGCAACACAATGCAACGCGATATTGTGCCACAAACACGCCAATCGCTCAAAATCACTTCATTCGCGTAGCTTCATTCGCGTCGCATTGCACAGCTTGGACTTTTGTGGCGCCACAACGTGTCCTTCCATAGGGATTACATGGCAACCTGTCGCCACCATCGCTTGTGTGGCATCCGGTGTGAACGCGGCATAACGGTAATTAGGATGGTTAAATGCAGAGTACAATAACAATAAAGGCTCTATTCTATTCTGTTCGAATGAGAGATGCAACACAGTGAATGCTAATCCCAGTGAAGGTAGCGTGAAGTACATTGGTTAGTTGTTGGTTATTTATAGTTATTTATAATAAAGTTCATGTTTCAACTATATAACATCAAACCTCAGTTACATGTCTTTGTCATATAGGTTTGATAACAGAATAATAGGAGTCATTTTCTGTAATTGTTGTATGGCTCTTGCCTTACAATATAAAGCGCCTTGGGGCAACTGTTTGTTGTGACTTGGCGCTATATAA
This sequence comes from Thalassophryne amazonica, assembly GCF_902500255.1. Taxonomy (NCBI): domain Eukaryota; kingdom Metazoa; phylum Chordata; class Actinopteri; order Batrachoidiformes; family Batrachoididae; genus Thalassophryne; species Thalassophryne amazonica. The sequence goes on along the minus strand of NC_047111.1, from coordinate 16,736,636 downwards.
ATAAATAAATTTGATTTGATATTCCGTTTGTTAGCTTACAAGCTATAGTTACGTTGCGCTAGATGAATTGTTTTTGGTTTAGATTGAGTCAGATTTATTTTCAGTCACTTTTAGATTGTTTCAGGTAAGTTTTCCTGGAGCTGCACTCACTTTGGTTTTGACTAGGTTGGCTTTGTGTTTTTGTTGTTGTTGTTTTACAACACATATTGTTTATTCAAGTATGGCAGTGGTAGGTCCATGACCTATACGGGATCTAGGCGCTCCCGCCATCACGAGCCTCCCAGCTGACTGGGTTATAGCAGTGGGTAGATGGGACTCATTAACCCTGTTAAGGCGATCCACCTAGGGCAAGGAAAACCCTGATGTTAAACCACCAGCCTGGGTTACTGCCCCCGTGCCTCCGAGGAAGGTTCTTTAGCCAGAGGCTAGGCGAAGGTCACTCTGATGTAAAACCTACAGCCTGGTGGTCGCCACAGCCGTCTCAGCTTGTCTGTGCCACTGTGGAGTGCCACCTTGCCTAAAGAGTGGAATTGGTGTGCGCGAGCTGATCCCCACTTTAAGCAACGAGCGCAGGCGGGAAGGAAAGCCCTGCAGCGATGGGAAGAGGCGAAAACAGCAGGTGCATGATGGCACTGGGAGCTGCAGTCTCGATTCTGCATGCAGGCGGCTCAGGAGCTATGGTCGTTTGATTGCTGACCCGAGACAACAGCATCATCTGGCAGGGCCCTGGGTGACCAAGCAGTCCTGTTTAGGGATAGCCCTGCTTGCTCCACATGGAGACAGACCTAGAAAAAGTGGTCTAAACATGGCTTGTCTCACTAGACCCGGTTGGCTCACCGCTGCCAACGGGCATCACTACATGCGATGCGAAAAGAAAAACAAAGAACCTGAAAATTGTGTGCTGGAATGTACGCACAATGATAGACTCAGACAATAGCGATCGTCCTCGAAGACGCTCAGCCTTAGTCGCCAAAGAGCTAGCAAGGCTTGACATAGACATTGCTGCACTCAGCGAGGTGCGCTTTGCAGACCAAGGGTCACTCACCGAGGAAGGCACAGGCTACACACTGTTCTGGTCAGGGAAGGCTAAAGAAGATCGTCGACTCTCAGGGGTCGGGTTCATGATTAAGAGCGCCATAGCACATAGGTTACACAATTTGCCAGTTGGACATTCTGACCGACTCATGTCACTCCGGCTCCCCATCAATAACAAGGATTTTGCCACTATTGTTAGTGTGTATGCCCCAACTATGCAGGCTGACATCGGAGTTAAGGAGGCTTTCTATAGCGATCTGCACAACCTTCTACAGCGCGTCGACACCCAGGACAAGCTCCTCATCATGGGAGATTTCAACGCCAGAGTGGGCCGCGACTCTGATGTATGGAAGGACATGCTAGGGAAACATGGCATAGGCAACTGTAACGACAATGGCCGCCTGCTGCTGGAGTTCTGCTCTGCACATGACTTGACGATCACCAACAGCCTGTTCCAACAGAAAGAGAGATTCAAAGCAACCTGGAGACACCCACGCTCCAAACACTGGCACCTTCTGGACTACGTTCTGACGCGACAGCGTGATAGAAGAGACGTACTACATACCAGGGTGATTATTAGTGCGGACTGCTATACGGATCATTGCTTGGTCCGTTCCAAGATTGCTTTCACTTTCAAGCCCCCTCCTAAGAAGAAAGGCCCACAGTTTAAGAAGCTACAAGTCCACAAGTTGCAAGACATAGACACAAAAATGGATGTTCCAGGCCAAACTAGAGGAGAGACTGGGTGGAGAAGAAGGTCTGCCTGACGACCCTAAACAACAGTGGATGAGATTAAGACCACCTTCGGAGACGGCAGCAGAAGTATTGGGCTTCTCAGCCAGGAAAAATAAGACTGGTTTGATGAGATGAGCACAGATCCAGGAACTACTAGAAAAGAAACGTGCATGCCACAAGACTCTTTTAGTGTGCTGCTCCACAGCCTGTCTAGTGGATTTTTATTTTGTTTTAGCACTGTTGTTGTGCGTTACCTGTAGCTGCTCCCAGCCTGTCTAGTGGATTTTTATTTTGTTTTAGGGGCACTTGTTGTGCGTTACCTGTGCTGGCTCCACAGCAGGTCTAGTGGAATTTTTATTGTTTTAGCACTGTTGTTGTGCGTTACCTGTGCTGCTCCACAGCCTGTCTAGTGGATTTCTATTTTGTTTTAGCACTGTTGTCGTGCGTTACCTGTGCTGCTCCACAGCCTGTCTAGTGGATTTTTATTTTGTTTTAGCACTGTTGTCGTGCGTTGCCTGTGCTGCTCCACAGCCTGTCCAGTGGATTTTTATTTTTATTTTATTTTATTTTTTAGCACTGTTGTTGTGCGTTACCTGTGCTGCTCCACAGCCTGTCTAGTGGATTTTTATTTTATTTTAGCACTGTTGTCGTGCGTTACCTGTGCTGCTCCACAGCCTGTCTAGTGGATTTTTATTTTGTTTTAGCACTGTTGTCGTGCGTTGCCTGTGCTGCTCCACAGCCTGTCCAGTGGATTTTTATTTTTATTTTATTTTATTTTTTAGCACTGTTGTTGTGCGTTACCTGTGCTGCTCCACAGCCTGTCTAGTGGATTTTTATTTTATTTTAGCACTGTTGTCGTGCGTTACCTGTGCTGCTCCACAGCCTGTCTAGTGTCGGATTCCCTGTTTGGGAATCCGCTAGCTTAGCGTAGCTACTAGCTCTTAGCCGTTTTAGCATGGCGGCTTCTCCTGTCTCTCCCGTACTTTTCTGCTCTGGGTGTGAAATGTTTAGTTATTCCTCGGCCTCTTTTAGCAGTAACGGTACATGTAATAAGTGCAGCTTATTCGTAGCTTTGGAGGCCAGGCTGGGCGAATTGGAGGCTCGGCTCCGCACCGTGGAAAATTCTACAGCTAGCCAGGCCCCTGTAGTCGGTGCGGACCAAGGTAGCTTAGCCGCCGTTAGTTCCCCCCTGGCAGACCCCGTGCAGTCGGGAAGGCAGGCTGACTGGGTGACTGTGAGGAGGAAGCGTAGCCCTAAACAGAAGCCCCGTGTACACCGTCAACCCGTTCACATCTCTAACCGTTTTTCCCCACTCGACGATACACTCGCCGAGGATCAAACTCTGGTTATTGGCGACTCTGTTTTGAGAAATGTGAAGTTAGCGACACCAGCAACCATTGTCAATTGTCTTCCGGGGGCCAGAGCAGGCGACATCGAAGGACATTTGAAATTGCTGGCTAAGGCTAAGCGTAAATTTGGTAAGATTGTAATTCACGTCGGCAGTAATGACACTCGGTTACGCCAATCGGAGGTCACTAAAATTAACATTGAATCGGTGTGTAACTTTGCAAAAACAATGTCGGACTCTGTTGTTTTCTCTGGGCCCCTCCCCAATCAGACCGGGAGTGACATGTTTAGCCGCATGTTCTCCTTGAATTGCTGGCTGTCTGAGTGGTGTCCAAAAAATGAGTGGGGCTTCATTGATAATTGGCAAGCTTCCGGGGAAAACCTGTCTTGTTAGGAGAGACGGCATCCATCCCACTTAGAGGGAGCAGCTCTCATTTCTAGAAATCTGGCCAATTTTTGGGATCTCCAAACTGTGACTGTCTAGCGTTGGGACCAGGAGGCAGAGCTGTGGTCTTATACACCTCTCTGCAGCTTCTCTCCCCTGCCATCCCCTATTACCCCATCCCGTAGACGGTGCCTGCTCCCAGACCACCAATAACTAGCAAAAATCTATTTAAGCATAAAAATTCAAAAAGAAAAAATAATATAGGCACCTTCAATTGCACCACAGACTAAAACAGTTAATGTGGTCTATTAAACATTAGGTCTCTTTCTTCTAAGTCCCTGTTGGTAAATGATATAACTGTCTAACTGTCAGAATGCTCGTAGCACGGGCCGGGGCGGAGGATTAGCAGCAATCTTCCATTCCAGCTTATTAATTAATCAAAAACCTAGACAGAGCTTTAATTCATTTGAAAGCTTGTCTCTTAGTCTTGTCCATCCAAATTGGAAGTCCCAAAAACCAGTTTCATTTGTTATTATCTATCGTCCACCTGGTCGTTACTGTGAGTTTCTCTGTGAATTTTCAGACCTTTTGTCTGACTTAGTGCTTAGCTCAGATAAGATAATTATAGTGGGCGATTTTAACATCCACACAGATGCTGAGAATGACAGCCTCAACACTGCATTTAATCTATTATTAGACTCTATCGGCTTTGCTCAAAAAGTAAATGAGTCCACCCACCACTTTAATCATATTTTAGATCTTGTTCTGACTTATGGTATGGAAATAGAAGACTTAACAGTATTCCCTGAAAACTCCCTTTTGTCTGATCATTTTTAATAACATTTACATTTACCCTGATGGACTACCCTGCAGTGGGGAATAAGTTTCATTACACTAGAAGTCTTTCAGAAAGCGCTGTAACTAGGTTTAAGGATATGATTCCTTCTTTATGTTCTCTAATGTCATATACCAACACAGAGCAGAGTAGCTACCTAAACTCTGTAAGGGAGTTAGAGTATCTCGTCAATAGTTTTACATCCTCATTGAAGACAACTTTGGATGCTGTAGCTCCTCTGAAAAAGAGAGCTTTAAATCAGAAGTGTCTGACTCCGTGGTATAACTCACAAACTCGTAGCTTAAAGCAGATAACCCGTAAGTTGGAGAGGAAATGGCGTCTCACTAATTTAGAAGATCTTCACTTAGCCTGGAAAAAGAGTTTGTTGCTCTATAAGAAAGCCCTTTGTGAAGCTAGGACATCTTTCTACTCATCACTAATTGAAGAAAATAAGAACAACCCCAGGTTTCTTTTCAGCACTGTAGCCAGGCTGACAAAGAGTCAGAGCTCTATTGAGCTGAGTATTCCATTAACTTTAACTAGTAATGACTTCATGACTTTCTTTGCTAACAAAATTTTGACTATTAGAGAAAAAATTACTCATAACCATCCCAAAGATGTATCGTTATCTTTGGCTGCTTTCAGTGATGCCGGTATTTGGTTAGACTCTTTCTCTCCGATTGTTCTGTCTGAGTTATTTTCATTAGTTACTTCATCCAAACCATCAACATGCTTATTAGACCCCATTCCTGCCAGGCTGCTCAAGGAAGTCCTACCATTATTTAATGCTTCAATCTTAAATATGATCAATCTATCTTTGTTAGTTGGTTATGTACCACAGGCCTTTAAGGTGGCAGTAATTAAACCATTACTTAAAAAGCCATCACTTGACCCAGCTATCTTAGCTAATTATAGGCCAATCTCCAACCTTCCTTTTCTCTCAAAGATTCTTGAGAGGGTAGTTGTAAAACAGCTAACTGATCACCTGCAGAGGAATGGTCTATTTGAAGAGTTTCAGTCAGGTTTTAGAATTCATCATAGTACAGAAACAGCATTAGTGAAGGTTACAAATGATCTTCTTATGGCTTCGGACAGTGGACTTATCTCTGTGCTTGTTCTGTTGGACCTCAGTGCTGCTTTTGATACTGTTGACCATAAAATTTTATTACAGAGATTAGAGCATGTCATAGGTATTAAAGGCATTGCGCTGCGGTGGTTTGAATCATATTTGTCTAATAGATTACAGTTTGTTCATGTAAATGGGGAATCTTCTTCACAGACTAAAGTTAATTATGGAGTTCCACAAGGTTCTGTGCTAGGACCAATTTTATTCACTTTATACATGCTTCCCTTGGGCAGTATTATTAGACGGTATTGCTTAAATTTTCATTGTTACGCAGATGATACCCAGCTTTATCTATCCATGAAGCCAGAGGATACGCACCAATTAGCTAAACTGCAGGATTGTCTTACAGACATAAAGACATGGATGACCTCTAATTTCCTGCTTTTAAACTCAGATAAAACTGAAGTTATTGTACTTGGCCCCACAAATCTTAGAAGCATGGTGTCTAACCAGATCGTTACTCTGGATGGCATTTCCCTGATCTCTAGTAATACTGTGAGAAATCTTGGAGTTATTTTTGATCAGGATATGTCATTCAAAGCGCATATTAAATATGTAGGACTGCCTTTTTGCATTTACGCAATATCTCTAAAATCAGAAAGGTCTTGTCTCAGAGTGATGCTGAAAAACTAATTCATGCATTTGTTTCCTCTAGGCTGGACTATTGTAATTCATTATTATCAGGTTGTCCTAAAAGTTCCCTAAAAAGCCTTCAGTTGGTTCAGAATGCTGCAGCTAGAGTACTGACGGGGACTAGCAGGAGAGAGCATATCTCACCCGTGTTGGCCTCCCTTCATTGGCTTCCTGTTAATGCTAGAATAGAATTTAAAATTCTTCTTCTTACTTATAAGGTTTTGAATAATCAGGTCCCATCTTATCTTAGGGACCTCATAGTACCATATTACCCCATTAGAGCGCTTCGCTCTCAGACTGCGGGCTTACTTGTAGTTCCTAGGGTTTGTAAGAGTAGAATGGGAGGCAGAGCCTTCAGCTTTCAGGCTCCTCTCCTGTGGAACCAGCTCCCAATTCAGATCAGGGAGACAGATACCCTCTCTACTTTTAAGATTAGGCTTAAACTTTCCTTTTCGCTAAGGCTTATAGTTAGGGCTGGATCGGGTGACCCTGGACCATCCCTTGGTTATGTTGCTTTAGACGTAGACTGTGTTTCATAATTATTGTATGGCCTTGCCTTGCAATGTGGAGCGCCTTGGGGCAACTGTTTGTTGTGATTTGGCGCTATACAAGAAAAAAGTTGATTGATTGATTGATTGATTTTAGCTAAACCTGATGACCACTCTGCCAAGACAGTTTACAGAAATGCTCCACACTGCAAAGCAAGCTCCGCATACTGCAGAACGACTGGTGGCTAGCTTTTGCGAAGAAGACACAACAACATGCCGATGCCGGAGACATGCACTCCTTTTATGATGCCCTTAAGACCATCCATGGGCCAGCACATCAAGTGCAAGCACCCCTGCGCTCCTCAGACGGCTCCACCCTTCTGACGGACAAGGAAACCATTATGCAGCATTGGTCAGAATACTTTGAAAACCTCTTCAGTGACAAGCACACTGTACAAGAGTCATCAATCGAGAAGATTCCCCAGGTGGAGGCGAAATGGGAACTTGATGACCCCCCAATACTTGAAGAGATCCGAAAGGCCACCAAGCAGCTGAATCCAGGGAAGTCTCCTGGCATAGATGGCATCCCAGCAGAGGTGTACCAAAATGGAGGTGAGGCAGTCCTCGACAAGCTTCAGATTCTCTTCTCCAGTTGCTGGGAAAAGGAAATGGTTCCACATGACCTTCGGGATGCGGTCATTGTCTCCCTGTACAAGAACAAGGGTGACAAGTCTGACTGTTCTAATTACCGGGGCATCACTCTCCTCTCAATAGCAGGTAAGATTTTGGCTCGAGTGCTGCTCAACAGGCTTACCCCTACCATAGTGCATGAAAATACTCCCGAGAGTCAGTGCGGATTTCGGGCCAACAGGGGAACCACCGACATGATCTTCGTCCTGAGACAGATCCAGGAGAAGTGCAGAGAACAGAACATGGCCCTTTATGCAGCCTTCATAGACCTAACCAAGGCTTTTGACACGGTCAGTCGTGAGGGTTTGTGGAAGATTCTTGCACACCTTGGCTGCCCTGCAAAGCTCCTCACCATCATCCGCCAGCTGCATGAAGGCCAGATGGGACAAGTGAAGTACAACGGGACTCTGTCCGGCAGCTTCCCCATCTCAAATGGCGTCAAACAAGGTGCATCCTCGCGCCCACTCTGTTCTCCATCTTCTTCAGCATGATGCTTCGTGAGGCCAAAGAAGACTTGACAGACGGCATCTATATCTGCTTCAGAACCGACGGAAGTCTGTTTAACTTGCGGCGCCTTCTGTCCCACACTAAGATCACAGAACAGCTAATCATGGAGCTGCTCTTCGCAGATGACTGCGCCCTCGTCACCCATACGGAGCAAGCCTTGCAGCACATTGTCAACTGTTTTGCTGAAGCAGCAAGAGCCTTCGGCGTCACCATCAGCCTGAGAAAGACAGAAGTGCTATATCAACCGGTCCCCCATGCAGCATATACCCCACCCCAAATCAACATCGAGGGTACCAGCCTGAATGCAGTAGAGCACTTCACATATCTCGGTAGTGTTATCTGAAACGACGCATCTGTTGCCAAGGACCTAGACAGTCGCCTTGCCAAGGCCAGCAGTTCTTTAGGTCGACTCTCAAACAAAGTCTGGCAGAATCATGCACTGCGCCTTTCCACAAAAGTGCAGGTCTACAGAGCCATTGTGGTCCCTACCCTCCTGTATGGAGCTGAAACCTGGGTTCTGTATCGCCAGCACATCAGATTACTGGAACGCTTTCATCAGCGTTGTCTCCGAAACATCTTCGGGATCAAGTGGCAGGACTATGTCTCAAATGAGGACATCCTTACCAGAGCCAAATTGCCCAGCATGGAGTCTATTATACTCAAACAACAGCTTCGTTGGGCAGGTCATGTAGCCAGGATGGATGATACACGCATGCCGAAATTAATTATCTTTGGCGAGCTCAAGGAAGGGAGACGAAACCAAGGGGCTCCCACAAAGCGCTATAAGGACCAGCTGAAGAAACAGCTCTCCCTTACAGGCATTCAGCATCAGTCATGGCGGGAATCTAGCTACAGATAGACTCAGCTGGCGTTCCAGCATCAAATCCGCCAGCCTGAAGTTTGAGGCAGAAAGAAGTGAGGCCTCATGCCAGAAGCGTCAAAGACAGAAAGAGCGGGCAGCAGCACAAGCCCAGCCTACTCAAGTGTTCATTTGCCCCAAGTGTAACAGGTCTTGTGCATCCCGCATCGGACTTTTCAGCCACCAGGGGGCTTGTAGAAAATAAACTAAACTAAAAAAAAACAACAAAAAAAAAAAAAACAAAGGCCTTCCCACTATCCTCGCAAGCGAAGAAACTGCCAACAACAACAACAATAGGAGTCATTGCCACTTTTTATGCCTATACTGGCAAATATATCTATGTTTTTTTTTTACTCTCCGATATTGTTACATGTATCAGGCTCCCAAAGAATTTATATTGGTCCTGCTCTAGTTTTAATTTTAATAAACTAATTTCAGTTTTGTAACAACAAACGAGTTCCACTGTGCTTCTAAATCTGAATGAATGAATGAATTTACCATTTCAGCACACAGACCCAAAAAAACTAAATAAAACTAATAAAAAAAAAATCCAACAATGCACCTACGGTAGTGTTCAGAATAACAGTAGTGCTATGTGACTAAAAAGATTAATCCAGGTTTTGAGTATATTTCTTATTGTTACATGGGAAACAAGGTACCAGTAGATTCAGTAGATTCTCACAAATCCAACAAGACCAAGCATTCATGATATGCACACTCTTAAGGCTATGAAATTGGGCTATTAGTAAAAAAAAAAAGTAGAAAAGGGGGTGTTCACAATAATAGTAGCATCTGCTGTTGATGCTACAAACTCAAAACTATTATGTTCAAACTGCTTTTTTAGCAATCCTGTGAATCACTAAACTAGTATTTAGTTGTATAACCACAGTTTTTCATGATTTCTTCACATCTGCGAGGCATTAATTTTGTTGGTTTGGAACCAAGATTTTGCTCGTTTACTAGTGTGCTTGGGGTCATTGTCTTGTTGAAAGACCCATTTCAAGGGCATGTCCTCTTCAGCATAAGGCAACATGACCTCTTAAAGTATTGTGACATATACAAACTGATCCATGATACCTGGTATGTGATATATAGGCCCAACACCATAGTAGGAGAAACATGTCCATATCATGATGCTTGCACCACCATGCTTCACTGTCTTCACTGTGAACTGTGGCTTGAATTCAGAGTTTGGGGGTCGTCTCACAAACTGTCTGCGGCCCTTGGACCCACAAAGAACAATTTTACTCTCATCAGTCCACAAAATATTCCTCCATTTCTCTTTAGGCCAGTTGATGTGTTCTTTGGCAAATTGTAAGCTCTTCTGCACGTCTTTTATTTAACAGAGGGACTTTGCGGGGGATTCTTACAAATAAATTAGCTTCACACAGGCGTCTTCTAACTGTCACAGCACTTACAGGTAACTCCAGACTGTCTTTGATCATCCTGGAGCTGATCAATGGGTGAGCCTTTGCCATTCTGGTTATTCTTCTATCCATTTTGATGGTTGTTTTCCATTTTCTTCCATGCGTCTCTGTTTTTTTGTCCATTTTAAAGCATTGGAGTTCATTGTAGATGAACCGCCTATAATTTTTTGCACCTGCATGTACGTTTTCCCCTCTCCAATCAACTTTTTAATCAAACTACACTGTTCTTCTTAACACTGTCTTGAACGTCCCATTTTCCTCAGGCTTTCAAAGAGAAAAGCATGTTCAACAGGTGCTGGCTTCATCCTTAAATAGGGGACACCTGATTCACACCTGTTTGTTCCACAAAACTGACGAACTCACTGACTGAATGCCACACTACTATTATTGTGAACACCCCCCTTTTCTACTTTTATTTACTAATAGCCCAATTTCATAGCCTTAAGAGTGTGCATATCATGAATGCTTGGTCTTGTTGGATTGGTGAGAATCTACTGAATCTACTGGTACCTTGTTTCCCATGTAACAATAAGAAATATACTCAAAACCTGGATTAATCTTTTTAGTCACATAGCACTACTATTATTCTGAACACTACTGTATGTGCTTGAAAGTGTGTAGGCAGAGGCAAAAGCTTAGGCAGAAGCAAAATCTTCCAACTAAGGCAGGAAAAATTCATGCCAATTTAAATTTTCTGAAAGTTCTAACAGCTCACAAGGAACATGGTTTTAATTTTAAATGTTCATGTTTGCTTTAATTATCAAATGTCTGCTGTAGCATCACATCAACAGGAAAATAATTCCGCCGCTCACACACTTTACGAAAAATACAGCAATGCACGCATCACACTGGCTGACCTTCTAGGATGGGTGTGGCCTCCAGGACCTGTTGCTCAATCCAGGAGTGCTGACCACTAATGGCTGCAAGGAACTGCAGAATCAGTTTCGTGCTCTCCGTCTTCCCTGCTCCGGACTCCCCGCTGCAAAGACAGAAAGGTCGTGACGCTTTCAGATACAATGATCTCTGTTTGGTTCTCTTCAAATCGAAAAACGTTCTCTGCTTCCGGGCCGTTAAAAGAAGTTTGAAGATCTGACTTTCTGGGAAACTGACCGATAATCAGATGGAAACTATAAAATAAACAGAAGATAATTAAAATGATTTGACTGTTTGGTTGGTTGATGTTCTCATCCTCCCTCTGGTTGAACATGAAACTTGCACGGGTTGCTTCCACACCTGATGATGCAGCACTGGTCCTTTTTGTTACGCTGCATGTTGAAGTAGCAGTTGTCAGCGATGGCGAAAATGTGCGGCGGCATCTCTCCAATCTTCTTATTGGTGTAGAGTCGGATCTGTTCGGCGGTGTAGATGGGTAAGAGCTGATAGGGATTGACGGCGACCAGGATTGAGCCAGTGTAAGTCTGCAGGAGGAAAATAGATGTTTCACACGTTTTAACAGTTAAGATTTTATTTTAAAACGCGACTTTTCCAAGCTCAACAAATTTTAGCGTAATCACCCGATTTTCATGCATCACTCACTGATGGTTGTCAGTTCCCTTTTTGACTGTTCTGGTGAATAAAGATTTTGTTTGTTTTTTTAATTGAGGATTACAAAGTGCAGGGTCACTTACAGTAAAAAAAAAATGCACAACATATTTTGAGATTTATCAGCTTTACAGAACCAGAAGTGAATTTACTGCCAAGTACTGATAAGTTCTCACATACAAGGAATTTGATCTGGTGCTACTGGTACATAAAGAACAATAAAAAGAACTGGAAAAATACTTCTGTAAGTAAAGGAATCAAATAGGCAAATAGGCAAAACTATGTTCACTCATAAAAATAACAGTGGAATGGGGCTGTGCAAAGGCATGCAGATGTATAGAACCTTTCAGTGCAGGGATGATCAATCGGTATTTTGTGGGAGAGGGGGAGTATTTATTAATCTAGCTGTGGATGGAAAGAAGCTGTTTTTGTGTCTTGAGGTTTTGGCCCTGATGGACCTCAGAAAATACAGTTGTATGTAAACGTTTGGGCACCCCTGATAATTTTCATGATTTTCCTTTATAAATCATTGGTTGTCTGAATCAGAAATTTCAGTTAAATATATCATATAGCAGACGAACACACTGATATTTGAGAAGTTAAATGAAGTTTCTAGTATTTACAGAAAGTGTGCAGTAATTATTTCAACAAAATTGGGCAAATAAATTTGGGCACCCTTGTCATTTTATTGATTTGAATACATTTAGCAGTAATTACTGGATCACAAAATTGGTTTGGTAAGCTCATTGACCCTTGACCTCCTTACACAGATGAATCCAATCATGAGAAAGGGTTTTTAAGGTGGCCATTTGCAAATGTTTCCCCTCTTTGCATCTCTTCTAATGAGTGGCAACATGGGACCCTCTAAACAACTCTCAAATGACCTAAAAACAAAGATTGTTCAACATCATGGTTTATGGGAAGGATACAAAAAGCTATCTCAGAGATTTCAGCTGTCAGTTTACACTGTGGGGAACATAGTGAGGAAATGGAAGACCGCAGGCACAGTACGAGTTAAGGCCCAAAGTGGCAGGCCAAGAAAAATCTCAGGTAAGCTGAAGCGAAGGATGGTGAGAATAGTCATAGTCAACCCACAGACCTGCTCCAAAGACCTACAACATGATCTTGCTGCAGATAGTGTCTCTGTGCATCATTCAACTATACAGCGCACTTTGCACATAGATGCTGTATGATGCTGTAATGCAGGGGAAGCCTTTTCTGTGTACACGCCACAAACAGAGTCACTTGAGGTATGCTAAAGCACATTTGGACAAGCCATCTTCATTTTGGAATAAGGTGCTGTGGACTGATGAAACTAAAATTGAGTTATTTGGACATAACAAGGGGAGGTATACATGGCTGAAAAAGAACACAGCATTCCAAGAAAAACAGTTGCTACCTACAGTCAAATTTGGAGGTGGTTCCATCATGCAGTGGGGCTGTGTGGCCAGTGCAGGTGCTGGGAATCCTGTTAAAGTTGAGGGTCACATGAATTCCAGTTAATATCAGCAGATTCTTGAGAATAATGTTAATAAATCAGTGACAAAGCTGATGTTGCGCTGGGGCTGGATCTTTCAACAAGACAATGACCCTAAACACTGCTCAAAATCTACTAAGGCATTCATGCAGAGGAACAAGTACAACGTTCGGGAATGGTCATCTGAGTCCCCAGACCAGAACATTATTGAAAATCTGTGGTGTGATTTTAAGCCGGCTGTCCATGCTCGGAAACCAACAAACCTGACTGAACTGGGGATGTTTTGTAAAGAAAAATGGTCCAAAATACCTTCAACCAGAATCCAGACTCTCACTGGAAGCTATAGGAAGCATTTAGAGGCTGTAATTTCTGCAAAAGGAGGATCTATTAGATATTGATGTATTTTTTCTGTTGGGGTGCCCAAATTTATGTACCTGCCTAATTTTGTTTAGAGAATTATTGCACAGTTTTTGTAAATCCTATAAACTTCATTTCACTTCTCAAATATCACTGTGTGTGTCTGCTATATGATATATTTAACTAAAATTGCTGATCCAAACAACCAATGATTTATAAAGGAAAATCATGAAAATTATCAGGGGTGCCCAAACTTTTACATACAACCGTACAAATATGTCAAAAAAAGCAGCAGCTCTCAGTGGAAATGTGACATAATTTGTTTTGCATAAACTCCACGTGAGACAACAAAAAGCACAAGGCCCGCTGAAGCGGTTACACAGAAAAGTATTTTTGCAGCACCTCAGCAGATCGGGCATTAATTAATGATTTGATCTTGATCCTTGAAACCAGCCAGTTTTTTCCCACATCGTGGTCCTAATGTCATATAAGCCTGCAGATTAAAGACTGAGTTGTGGGACTTTCCTTGACTGACACATTTAAAGTGAACCCAACTTCAGGTCAACAAGGGTAAACATTCCCAACATTCATCAAAACACCTGGAGGACGTTAAACCCGAATGAAAGTGTCAAAAGGAGGACTAACATAGATGACGTGTTCGTAGTAGCGGATCAGCAGGTTTCGGAGGATGCCAGCCTCGTTGAGGTCGCCCAGCCGGATCATGTCCTCCACGCCGTGGACAGAGGTCGGGTGCATGGGCTTGATGTTGGTGGCGTTCTGCGGGCAGATCCAGTGTTCCTGCAGGAGCGGGTAAAGACTGAATGACAAAAAGATACAGTATATCTGTGATCTCAGAGGCAGAGCAATCAATAATCACCATAAGGCCATAATGATGGTCAGAGGTGACCATTCACAGTAGACATGAACATCAAAGTAATATTGGACTTTCAGTTATTTTAATGAATGTTCTTTTTCTGCAGTACAACATACAACTTTAAAAGAGGAGGGAAAAAAAACAAAACAAGAATTTCGTACAACTCCAAGATAATCTGTCCAAACAACTGTACATACGGTACGTAGCAGGTATTGGCAGGTGAAGTCACTTTTCGAGGTTTGCAGTCACCCTCACCTGATTGGTTCAGATTCTCAGAAACAACACTAGGAACCACCAGGACATGAACTGGAAGCTGCTGAAACGTGAAAGTCTCCGCCTCAGCATGAACTGAGAGGCTCCCTGAGAGCTCCTGTTCTAAAATCAACATCTTCTTGCTCAAATACAGTTTGCAGCTGACCAGATGGACAAAGTAAAAACCTGGAGGGACTTTTTGTGGGCAGATAGTAGTAAGTAAGGAAACTTATTTCTATAGCTCCTTTCAAGATAAAATGACAAAGGGCTTCACAGTAAAATAAAACAAAATAGTAACAGAAGTTAAAACAGCAGCAACACAAATGTACAGGTGGGTCTTGAGCTTCTCTTTAAAAAAAAAATTCAAGAGTCCACAGAACAGATGCAGTGGCAGTGCAGTCCACAGTTTGGGAGTCACAACCTCAAACGCATGGTCTCCTTTGGTCTTCAGCCTTGACCAAGGGACAGCCAACAGGTTCTGGTCTGAGGACCTCAGAGACTTGCATGTTGTATAAGGCAGCAAGAGTTCACTGATGCAGATGAGGCAAAGATGGACTTAGTCAGTCCCAATAACCAGAGGCACTTTGGAGGGTTAAAGGTGAAGCATCAACCCAGCATGGTACCAACTCATAAGCATGATGGTGTTAACATCATGGTCTTGGGGATAAACGCCCAAAATATCAAACAACCAGTTAGACGTTTGAAGCTTGGACATGACTGGGTATTCCAACAGGACCACAACCCCAAACAAACATCAAAGCTGGTTGTGGGATGGATAAAGCCTATCTGGACAAAAACAGCTGGACTGAGAAACAGCTTCCACCCGGATGTAGTCAGTCTGCTGAATTGCTCCCCCAATAAATTTTTATTTGCACACACATACACTCTTTTCGTCACTCTGCACTTTCTTGATTATTGCTGCAATGACCACTTTAAGCCATTGCTGCTATTGGATGGTGCATCCGGAAAGTATTCACAGCGCTTCACTTTTTGTTATGTTACAGCCTTATTCCAAAATGGGGTAAATTAATTTTTTTTTTTTAAAAATCTACACATAATACCCCATAATGACAATGTGAAAAAAGTTTTGGGAAATTTTTACAAATTTATTAAAAATAAAAAACTAAGTGTCAATCCTGGATGAAATCCTTCAGTCCTGACTAGTCTCCCAGTTCCTGCTGCTGAAAAACATCCCCACAGCATGATGCTACCACCACCATGCTTCACTGTAGGGATGATGCCTGGTTTTCTCCAATCATGACACATGGCATTCACACCAAAGTTCAATCTTTCTTTCATCAGACCAGAGAATTTTGTTTCTCCTGGTCTGAGAGTCCTTCAGGTGCCTTTTGTCAAACTCCATGTGGGCTGCCATATGCCTTTTACTAAAGAGTGGCTTTTGTCTGACCACCCTACCACACAGGCCTGATTGGTGGATTTCTGCAGAGATGGTTGTCCTCCTGGAAGGTTCTCCTCTCTCCATGGAGGAATGCTGGAGTTCTGACAGAGTGACCATCGGGTTCTTGGTCACCTCCCTGACTGAGGCCCTTCTCCCCCGATTGCTCAGTTTAGACAGGCGGCCAGCTCTAGGAAGAGTCCTGGTGGATCTGAACTGCTTCCATTTATGGATGAAGGAGGCCACTGTGCTCATTGGGACCTTCAAAGCACCACAAATGTTTCTGTTCCCTTCCCCAGATTAGTGCCTTGAGACAATCCTGTCTCAGAGGTCTACAGACAATTCCTTTGACTTCATGCTTGGGCAAAAATCTAAAAAACAAAACAAAACAAAAAAAAAAACTTTTTTCACATTGTCATTAAGGGGTATTGTGTGTAGAATTTTGAGGAAAAAAAATGACTCCATTCTGGAATAAGGATGTAACATAAAATGTGGAAAAAGTGAAGCACTGTGAATACTTTCCAGATGCACTGTACATTGTGAAATATTGTACACAGGTTTTATGTTATTTTTATTTTATTTTCATTATTTTTTATTTGCTTTTATGTTTGTCTTAGCTTACGTTTAGTTAAAATGTTACACAACAAAACAGACCCGTGAAACTGTATCATTATGTTATGTGGTTAGAATGACAAGGTTGAGTCTGCATCTGAACATTAAACTTTTGAAATGTCCTTCACAAGTTCTGACCTCAACCCAAAAGTCGGAACACTGCAAGCAACCAACAAATTTAAATAAACTCTACCAATCCTGCCAAGAAGAGTGAACGCCTATCCAATCAGGAATCTGCAAGTGGCCACGACGATCAAATGGACAAAAGTCAAACCTGTTTCAGGATATTCAGCTAATTATCAGGTGTGCTGTATGTATAGATTTGACCAGATCGTCATTTCAGAAAACACAAAATAAAACTTGATCAACATCTTCATGTTTTTTTGTATGTTGTACAATAATCCTGCACAGTAAAAAAAAAAAAAAAAAAAACATTCAGTGAAACCACTGAAAGCCCAACGTTACTACAAGTACGAATGACCTCTATGTCCAGAATGGGTGTATGTAAACATCTGAAACACCTGTAAACACCTGTAAATTGTAATAATAAATAATAAACCCTGGAACATTGAGGACTTCACTGAATTGCTCGTTACTTTTTTAAATGTCTTTATGCCTGCTGGGAGTTTTTGAAAACAACCTGTTATGTTCTTTACACGACGGATCAAAAACTCACCCGGCCTTCATCATCCAGAACCTGGATCTGCCCCGAATCACAGAGTTTAACGACGGCACCCACAGGTACCCCAAATTCTCTGCGCATGTTAAGGTCCAACCACACATAGTCGCCCTGAAGTCCAAAACACAGCTGCAGTTACAGGTACAACAACATCATAAAGTGACATAAAAAATAAAAATACCCAAACATAAACACGTTTTATTACTCCTAAAACAATACCCAAACATAACGCTTTATTATTCCTGAAAAATACCCAAACATAATGCTTTATTACTACAGAAAAATACCCAAACGTAACGCTTTTTTACTACTGAAAAACGCCCAAATATAAACACTTTATTACTTCTGAAAAATATCCAAAAATAAACAATTTATTACTACTGAAAAATGCCCAAACATAAACACTTTATTACTACTGAAAAATACCCAAACATAATGCTTTATTACTACTGAAAAATGCCCAAACATAATGCTTTATTACTACTAAAAATTACCCAAATGTAATGCTTTATTACTACTGAAAAACATTCAAACCAAAAGTAACGCTTTACTACTGAAAAATGCCCAAACATTTTATTATTACTGAAAAATACCCAAACATAATGCTTTATTACTACTGAAAAATGGCCAAACAAACCCTTTATTACTACTGAAGAATACCCAAACAAACGCTTTATTACTCGTGAAAAATACCCAAACGTAACGCTTTATTACTACTGAAAAATACCCAAACGTAACACTTTATTACTACTGAAAAATGCCCAAACGTAATGCTTTATTACTACTGAAAAATACCCAAATATAAACACTTTATTACTACTGAAAAATGCCCAAACACTTTATTATTACTGAAAAATACCCAAAATATATCCTTTATTACTACTGAAGAATACCCAAACATAAACGTTTTATTACTACTGAAAAATACCCAAACATAACGCTTTATTACTACTGAAAAATACCCAAACATAACGCATTATTACTACTGAAAAATACCCAAGTATAACAAGCAGACCCGGTACAATCTTTTAAAACAGTAGTCACAAGAATAAACTGCCAGTCAAAGGTAATAATGCCAACTAATCTTGAAAACAACAGATAAAGGTTTATACTTCTCTTGTTTTTTTTTTTTTGGGGGGGGGGGTGCTGTGAAATCCAAGTAGTGATTAAAAATTTGTTTCACGTTGTTGCCTACCTGCTGCAGAATGACCATGGTTCAGACTCTGATTGATTCCAGGACATCAGAACTCAACTTGTGGACTCTGTCATAGACACTAAAAAATGTCACAATGAATCCAACAAATTAAAAACAAATTGCATAAACAAGTAAAAAAAAATGTTAAGTATACAATCAAAAAGCAAGTAAATTGCTTCTGATCAAGTGTATTTGAATAAACTCATGACAAAAGCAAAGGTGGTCTGTTTGGGAGGTTCAAGCCCCACAGTGCTTATTACATCAATGTCAGCGTACATCTCGGATCATTAAGTCATCCTTCCCCGCATGAGCCAGTAAGACATGCAAGAAATTAATTTAATGTTTAAGGTGTAAAATTTACTGACGTTCAGTTTCCTTGAATGTCTGTCTTTTCAATGTAGTGGTTGCCAACAGAGAGCTGCAGCTGCCTTAATGCTTTGCTCATAGGTCACCTAAAGTTAAAGGGTTGAGTAAAGATTGTGCATTTTTAAACTGTAATTGTCACTCGGACAGGCTTTGAATTTTTTATTTTTTATTTTTAGTTTAATCCAGCTGGTATTTAGGAGAACTGAGTAACGTTTTCACGGGTATAACGGCTGAGCTAAAGGCCACCAAATGCTGAAAATGGTAAAAAAAAAAGTTTTATAATTTTCAGGGTCTTGATCCAGAACTTGACCACCACAGGGACACTGTACCTTGTGATCAGAAGGTTTTGAGTTACTTGAGCTGAGCTTCGATAGTGAACTGAGCAAAGAATCTCCATCATCCTATTCCCAGGGTTCTCTGAGAACCTGGTCTACTCTTTGATCCTTCTGTGAAAGTGTCCACTTTGTCCTCACAGCATGTGGAATTACTTCAGAACTACAAACCATCAGAACAAATAGACTATTTTCCTCCAACAAGAAACAAATACAATTTTTTTTGGTCCCTGATCTACAGAAGTACCCCATCCACTGCAGGAACCTAAGCTGTAATTTTGACAGGGGACTTACTTGTTCTGAACATTTTGATATGCAACACTTGGACACTATATTGTATGTAAGAACCTGAAGAGGGGGAATTACTGAAGATATGGTAACATGACCTGGACACACCTGTGAGTCATTGGACCACAGAGGATTGAAGGTCTGACATTTGGGTATTTCCTAGCACCAGGATGTAAAGGGGAGGAGCCTGCAGTGCTGCGATTAGTAGTAACTGGTCATAACGAAAACCACATTTATCTCAAACTGATTCCACTGTGAAGTGTCCCGCAGTGAGATGTTTAATAAAGATCAATGAAAACTGAAACACACAACAATAAGAAGAATTAAGTTGCCAGTTCAGCTGCGTTTATCACACAGTGAACTATAGATGGCGACAGAATGAGGTTTAACCAGCTGTGAGTGGACACTCTGGCAACTGAGTGCCGCAGGACTCAGGATCTAGTCCCGGCTGTGGAAAAGCATCTTCAGATATCAGAACCATTTTAGTCCCGTCTCCATGTTAACGTTTCCTCTGTAGTGCAAACATCATGACCAGGGGGGGCAGCGTTCCCCGAGGAGAGGCGGAGACTCACACGACTTGCCCTAAAGCGGCACCAATCACAACAACAAGAACCCAGATTTCAAACAACAACATGTTTCTCGGAACACCAACAACCTAAAAAAAAGTGTTTGAAGCAGTAGACTTGTGACCAGCAGGGCATCAGTTCAAATCCCAGCCAGACCTGAAACTGAGGACCCTGAAGCAAGATCTGGAATCCCCAACTTTCTCCCAGTGTGCGGTTACATTGTGTGTGTGTGTGTGTGTGTGTGTGTGTGTGTGTGTGTGTGTGTGTGTGTGTGAGAGTGAGTGAGAGAGTGAGAGCGAGGGAATGTGAGGCATCACTGTAAAGCACTTTGACCATGAAAGTGATAAAAACAGTCTATAAACAGACATTTGGTCAACTTGAAAATTGGAATTACATTTAAAATACACTTAACCAAAGAAATAATGAAGTAACACAGGTTCTGGGTACACAAACACTTGCGTGATAAGGAGGAGCAATGTGTGTGGGCGGGGCTATGTTTCAGTGTATTAATGATTCATTAGTGCTGAAATAAGAAGATTAACATTGTGTCCGAGTGAAAATCAAAGGAATGTGTCGATAAATTCCTTTAGCAAGCAGCTCGGACAGACAGACACACACACACACACACACACACACACACACACACAAAAGAAAATGTACGGTTCATAGGTTCTTATCCAGAACCCCAGGGTGCCAATTTGATAGCTGTCCCAGAACACAGAGACCCTGGGATGAGGACTAACCTGACCCCTCCCGAGATCCACAGAGGGTCTTCTGGTAAACTTGGCCAAAAACATGATTTCAGGCAGATGATGGATCTTAGATCACTTTCCCAAAAGGACATTTTTATTGCAACTATTACTGACTTCCGTGTCATCTGCACTGTGGCAGAACAGCGCCCCCATCTGCACATGGCACTGGTGGAGGTATGTGCTCTGTGAGTGCCCTCCATGGTTAACTAGTGTTATACGGATGATTATTTGGTACAAAAACAGGATCCATGAACGGTTTTTGAGGAGCAAAGATGGACAAAGTATCTCCTGATGTGTCAACAAATACACTCAACAAAAATATAAACGCAACACTTTTGGTTTTGCTCCCATTTTGTATGAGATGAACTCAAAGACCTAAAACTTTTTCCACATACACAATATCACCATTTCCCTCAAATATTGTTCACAAACCAGTCTAAATCTGTGATAGTGAGCACTTCTCCTTTGCTGAGATAATCCATCCCACCTCACAGGTGTGACATATCAAGATGCTGATTAGACACCATGATTAGTGCACAGGTGTGCCTTAGACTGCCCACAATAAAAGGCCACTCTGAAAGGTGCAGTTTTATCACACAGCACAATGCCACAGATGTCGCAAGATTTGAGGGAGCGTGCAATTGGCATGCTGACAGCAGGAATGTCAACCAGAGCTGTTGCTCGTGTATTGAATGTTCATTTCTCTACCATAAGCCGTCTCCAAAGGCGTTTCAGAGAATTTGGCAGTACATCCAACCAGCCTCACAACCGCAGACCACGTGTAACCACACCAGCCCAGGACCTCCACATCCAGCAGGTTCACCTCCAAGATCGTCTGAGACCAGCCACTCGGACAGCTGCTGAAACAATCTGTTTGCATAACCAAAGAATTTCTGCACAAACCGTCTCAGGGAAGCTCATCTGCATGCTTGTCGTCCTCATCGGGGTCTCGACCTGACTCCAGTTCGTCGTCGTAACCGACTTGAGTGGGCAAATGCTCACATTCGCTGGCGTTTGGCACGTTGGAGAGGTGTTCTCTTCACGGATGAATCCCGGTTCACACTGTTCAGGGCAGATGGCAGACGCAGTGTGGCATCGTGTGGGTGAGCGGTTTTCTGATGTCAGTGTTGTGGATCGAGTGGCCCATGGTGGCGGTGGGGTTATGGTATGGGCAGGCGTCTGTTATGGACGAAGAACACAGGTGCATTTTATTGATGGCATTTTGAATGCACAGAGATACCGTGACGAGATCCTGAGGCCCATTGTTGTGCCATACATCCAAGAACATCACCTCATGTTGCAGCAGGATAATGCACGGCCCCATGTTGCAAGGATCTGTACACAATTCTTGGAAGCTGAAAATGTCCCAGTTCTTGCATGGCCGGCATACTCACCGGACATGTCACCCATTGAGCATGTTTGGGATGCTGTGGACCGGCATATACGACAGCGTGTACCAGTTCCTGCCAATATCCAGCAACTTCGCACAGCCATTGAAGAGGAGTGGACCAACATTCCACAGGCCACAATTGACAACCTGATCAACTCTATGCAAAGGAGATGTGTTTCACTGCATGAGGTAAATGGTGGTCACACCAGATACTGACTGGTATCTCCCCCAATAAAACAAAACTGCACATTTCAGAGTGGCCTTTTATTGTGGACAGTCTAAGGCACACCTGTGAGGTGGGATGGATTATGTCAGCAAAGGAGAAGTGCTCACTATCACAGATTTAGACTGGTTTGTGAACAATATTTGAGGGAAATGGTGATATTGTGTATGTGGAAAAAGTTTTAGATCTTTGAGTTCATCTCATACAAAATGGGAGCAAAACCAAAAGTGTTACATTTATATTTTTGTTGAGTGTATATAAGAATATTACTGAAATATTTCAAAAACAACGTTCCTCACAGAAAGATTGGAAGGAATTTGCATTTTTCTCCCTCTACAGTGTATAATATCATTAAATAATTCAAGGAATCTGGAGGAATTCCACTGCATAAAGGGCAAGGGGGCAAGCCTAAACTGAACACCCATGATCTCCGATCTTCAGGTGGCAGTGCATCAAGAACAGTCATTCATCAATAGCTGTTATACCGTGGTCAGCGAGAATTCCATGTCTAACTGGCGTGCATTATTTTCATGTATACGCATACATAGTTCGGCAAGTTAAGTCACTGTAATATCACTCCGCTCTGGTCATCACAATAGCAACGCGCAAATCAGTTGGTGCAGATCAGCTGTGTTTTGACAGGTGAATGACAG
This sequence comes from Thalassophryne amazonica, assembly GCF_902500255.1. Lineage (NCBI taxonomy): Eukaryota > Metazoa > Chordata > Actinopteri > Batrachoidiformes > Batrachoididae > Thalassophryne > Thalassophryne amazonica. The sequence goes on along the minus strand of NC_047111.1, from coordinate 16,713,615 downwards.
AAACAAAACATGGATTTACAAGTGAATTTCAATATTTTTGGCCAAAATAAAACGTTTGAGGAATGGGAAGAGGAGGAGAGCAAATGAGAAGAACAGCAAAAGCAACGGCATAAAGATTTTTTTCAAGATCTTTTCAAGATGGCGCTGTTGAAGCAGCCTGTTACTTCAGCTCTGCTCCCTCTTTTTCCTACTTTTGCTATTTTTTAATACTTTTTAATGGTGCTTATTTGTTTTTATTTGCAGTGGGTGGTACCCTGTGCAAGTATGCACATGGGAAACCCACTTTTGGTACTTTTGTGATCATCCTTATGCTGCTTTCTGCACTTTTTGAGGCAGCGCGGGGAAATCCCTGTTTCCAGCTCTGGACAACCCATTGTTTATAGCCGGGATCAGCTGCTTGGACTAAGAGACTCAATGTACAGTGGGCCGGGTCCTCGCTATGCTGAGCACCCGGACGTATCTGCAGACATTCGGAAGAAATGTAGGGACTGCAGGGGCGGGCGAACAAAGCAGAGAAGGACTTATATTCCGTCTGTGGTCATGGGGAATGTAAGATCTCTCCGCAACAAGACCGAGGAGCTATCAGCACTAATATGTTTCCAGAGGCTGTATAAAGACTGCAGTCTCAAGTGCTTCATGGAGACGTGGTTGGATGAACATGTACCGGATTCTTTAATCAACATGGATGGCTTCACACTCATCTGCGCGGACAGGACGCTGGCGGAGAGTGGAAAAAAGAGAGGAGGGCTCGCCGTTTATGTGAGTGAGATGGTGCAGCACAACTCATATTTACATGAAGGAGCAGATCTGCTCCTCGGAAGTGGAGCTACTCGTGGTGAGCATGAGGCCGTACTATCTCCCACAGGAGTGTGGAAGTGTGATTACGCTCTGCGCGTATATTCCTCCCTTTGCAGACGCCGCCGCTGCCTGTGAGCGGATTCACAGCACAGTCACATGGCTGCAGACGCAACACCCACGCGTGCTCTTCCTCATCACCGGAGACTTTAATCACGCCTCCCTCTCTGCCACCCTCCCCACATTCACCCAGTACGTCACGCGTAAAACCAGGGACAATAGATTACTGGACCTTTTTTATGCTAATGTGGAGGACACTTGCACCTCTGCCCGCCTCCCCCCGCTGGGACGCTCTGATCACAACCTCGTCTATCTGCTCCCCCAATACACACCCAGGGTGAGAAGAGAGCCAGTGCAGAAAAGGTCAGTGAAACTCTGGACTGAAGAGGCCACTGAGACGCTGAGTGACTGTTTCAGAACCACAGACTATAGAGCTTGTTTCAAAACTCTTATGGTGAAGACATCAACGGCCTGACCCAGTGTGTCACTGACCACATGAACTTCTGTGTGGAGAGCACTGTGCCCACCCAGAGGGTACGGTGCTTCCCCAACAACCACCCCTGGGTGACCCCCGAGCTGAAGGCCCTGATGAACCAGAAGAAGAGGGCTTTCAACTCAGGAGACAGAGAGGAGCAACATAGAGTCCAACAGGAGCTCCAGTGGAAGATCCGTGCAGCCAAGAAAGTGTATGGAGAGAAGATGGAGGAGCAGCTGGCCTGGAACAACGTCAGAGACGTGTGGAGATGCCTCAAGACCGCCTCCGGATTTGGGCAGGGTGCCAGCAGGACTGCAGATGGGGATTCTCGGTTCGCAGAGGAGCTACTGTTTTGGCTCCTCCACGCCTGCCCCCCCCCCCCCCGGCTCATGGTCCTCCACATGTCTCCAGCAGCCAGCCCTCCAGTCCCTCTGACCCCCACCTTCTTCCCCCTGGTCACCTCCACAGCACCCCGGACCTGCCCCCCCCCCCCCCCGCGACTGTATTCAGCACCAGCCCACCTCAGCTAACACCCCAGGTCCCCCCTCCCCCTACCCCCTTACTGTAACTCCAACCGAGGTGAAAGGCCAGCTCCTGCAGTTGAAGCAGAGGAAAGCAGCAGGACCTGATGGGATCTCCCCGAGGCTGCTGAGGACCTGTGCAGATGAGCTCTGTGAGGTCCTCAGCCACATCTTCAACATGAGCCTCAGCCTGGGGGTGGTCCCCACCCTATGGAAGACTTCTTGTGTGGTCCTGGTTCCCAAAACACCGCACGCCAAGGAACCAGCCCACTACAGACCAGTTGCCCTGACCTCCCACCTCATGAAGACCATGGAACGGCTCATCCTGTCTCACCTCCGCACCGTGGTGAGCGACACCCGGGACCCACTGCAGTTCGTTTACAGGCCCAACATCGGGGTAGATGACGCTGTCATCTACCTACTGCAACGAGTGCTCACCCAACTGGAGACCGGAGGGAGCACTGTTAGAGTCATGTTCTTTGGTTTCTCCAGCGCCTTCAACACCATCAGACCGGCACTGCTGTGGGGGGAAACTGGAGGACGCAGGTGTGGAAGGACACCTTGTTGCCTGGACCATCGACTACCTCACTGACCGCCCGCAGTACGTGCGGCTGCGCGGCTGTCAGTCAGACTTCACCTAAAACACAGACAGCTGCCACCTCCAGAAGTTCTCTGATGACTCGGTCATTGTGGGTCTGAGGGGAACGAGCTGGAGTACCGGTCGGTCATCACAGACTTCGTGGACTGGTGTGAGCGCAACCACTGGTGTCTCAACACCAGTAAGACAAAGGAGATGGTGATCGACTTCAGGAGGAAACCACCACCTCACCCACCGGTGAACATCCAGGGGGAGGACATAGAGACTGTGGACAGTCTCAAATACCTGGGTGTTCACCTCAACTTTTGTGTTTTCTTAAGAGCTGACGTAACGTGAATTTCTCCTCTGTGAGATCAATAAAGTTTATCTTATTTTATCTTATTTAACATCGGACGAACTGGACAAGATTGAAGACGGGAAAGAAGAAGAGAACGGTTGCTAAGGATGAAAATATCTTGAGACTGACATAAAATAGTCCCTAATACTTACACATTTTTATCAAGTTCTGTTAACTTAAATATTTGTGTGTTAGCTCACTGTGTGGGATCATGGTATAAGTGGATTAAACAACTCGAATGCACTTCGCGGTGTAGACTCTGTGTTGTGCATTCAAACCATATAATGCACAGCTTCGAGTTGTTTAATCCTTACATATAACCACATGGGCAAGGGATTACTTTGGGAAACTTTTGTCAGGCACTAAAATACAAAGTTACATTCACAAATGCCACTTTATTGTGCAAAAAGAAAACTTATGTTAACCTTGATCAGAACTTTGCTTGGCTCTGAGGCATCTGGGCTGGACTGTCCCAGAGAGGAACTGTGTACTGTAGCCAGGCAAATCAGTATTCCAGATCTTTTTTTTTGGAAGAAATGACCGCTGCGTCCTCTGGACCAAAGACAAAAAGGACCATCCAGACTGTTATAGCACGAAATCTAAAAGCCAGGTCCAGGGTCTGTCCTGGTCTGGGGTTGTGTCGGTGCCCTCGGCAAAGGTTATTTACACTTCCGTGATGCAGCATTAATTGAGAAAAGAACACTGAGATTTTAGAGCAACATATGCTATCTTCAAGATGACATTTTTTCAGGGACGTCCATGCATTTTTTTAATAAAACAATGAGAAACCATATTCTGCACACATTACAAAGAATGTACAGAAGAACAGGGTATGGGCACTGGACTGAAGAGGATGCGGGTCCGGTACCCTGGACCCGACTTATCTCACGACACCCTGCCTGTGGCCAATGACTGTGTGCTAATTTCAATAATGCATTTTGTTTATGATGCTATTCTGTTTTTCCTGTTTCCTGTTTCTTCAGCTTTGTAAAACTTTGCAATTGGCCTAAGCTGTGGGCCACCCCTTTGAGTCTGGTCTGCTTGAGGTTTCTTCCTTAGTATCATCAGAGGGAGTTTTTCCTTCCCACCGTTGCCTGTGTTCTTGCTCTTGGGGTTGGTAAGGTTAGACCTTACTCGTGTAATGTACCTTGAGACAACTTTGTTGTGATTTGGCGCAATATAAGTGAAATAAACTGAACTGAATTGGACGGACCTGCCTGCAGTCCTGACCTGTCCATAATAGAGAATTTGTGGAGAATTTTGAAAAGAAAAATGCAACAACGGCTTGACACCTCGCAGGAAGAAATGGACAAAAATATCAAAATATATAGTATCTGAAACACTTTGTTTAGTGTCCACAAATCCAAAATGTCTTAAGTATAAACGTAAAAATCACTGGGATTTTTTTTTAATTTGTATTTTTTTTGTGGTTTCAGGTTGTGTAATTCTCTGAAATACTGGAAAATGAGTCAGTAATTTTTATTATTTTTTTATGCAATGGCCAGCAGTCCTCGTTCTAAAGCTTTGGCTGCTTATTGAATCAGGTCAACTAAAGTTAATTTGTTCCAACAGTAACAACCTGCAGCACCTCCCACCCTGGTATTGGATAAAAAACAAAAAATGCGCACGCACGCACGCACGCACGCACGCACACACACACACACACACACACACACACACACACACACACACACAGACTTAATCTTCAACCTCTAATCTGTGTGTGTGGCCGTCTCCAACATGGAGGCCGTGCTGTGGACTCGTTGACTCACATGGCAGGGATTCAGAGCTGAAGGCATCCACAGGCTGGAAACCGTCATCGCTGCACGACCAGCTTCCACAGTCTGGTTTCCATGTTGTCCAGGATTCTGACCGTCACTTTCTATAAACAAAGACATAACATTTTTGGTTGGTTTTGACTTTAGAACTGAGGGTTGGATGACACCTGTTATCTTAAACCTTAAACATGAACCACTGGATGGTGGAAACGGTTGCCGGTGGACAATGTGAGCCGAGCATAATGACCTGGCAATCATTTTCAGGCCCATATGGTCCAAGAGGCCCACTGGGCTGCTGCTTTTTATTTATTTATTTAACCAGGAGGTCCCATTGAGATTAAAACCCTCTTTTTTCAAGGGAGACCTGGCCAAGACAGGCAGCAACATAAAAGTTGCTGCCTGTCTTGGCTGATGTGAAGGCTGATGCGTTCCATGCGTCCTCTTGCTTGCCTCTACTGGTGGTTGGCTCTCACTGCGGTATTGTATCACTTCCTGTTCCGGAGCACAGCGGTGTTTTTCTGTATCTGTTAGCTGTTTAATCTGCGCAGTTAGATTGATCTAGTTATCTAGATTACGATTTGTTTCCCAGTGTAATCTTTACGTGCCTTAACTAAAGCACTCCTTCTGCTGAATCACCTCTAAATTATTTACACATTATTCACTTTGCGTGTTTTTAGGAATCCGCTAGCTTAGCGTAGCTACTAGCTCTTAGCCGATTTAGCATGGCGGCTTCTCCTGTCTCTCCCGCACTTTTCTGCTCTGGGTGTGAAATGTTTAGTTATTCCTCGGCCTCCTTTAGCAGTAACGGTACTTGTAATAAGTGTAGCTTATTCGTAGCTTTGGAGGCCAGGCTGGGCGAATTGGAGACTCGGCTCCGCACCGTGGAAAATTCTACAGCTAGCCAGGCCCCTGTAGTCGGTGCGGACCAAGGTAGCTTAGCCGCCGTTAGTTCCCCCCTGGCAGATCCCGAGCAGCCGGGAAAGCAGGCTGACTGGGTGACTGTGAGGAGGAAGCGTAGCCCTAAACAGAAGCCGCGTGTACACCGCCAACCCGTTCACATCTCTAACCGTTTTTCCCCACTCGACGACACACCCGCCGAGGATCAAACTCTGGTTATTGGCGACTCTGTTTTGAGAAATGTGAAGTTAGCGACACCAGCAACCATAGTCAATTGTCTTCCGGGGGCCAGAGCAGGCGACATTGAAGGAAATTTGAAACTGCTGGCTAAGGCTAAGCGTAAATTTGGTAAGATTGTAATTCACGTCGGCAGTAATGACACTCGGTTACGCCAATCGGAGGTCACTAAAATTAACATTAAATCGGTGTGTAACTTTGCAAAAACAATGTCGGACTCTGTAGTTTTCTCTGGGCCCCTCCCCAATCGGACCGGGAGTGACATGTTTAGCCGCATGTTCTCCTTGAATTGCTGGCTGTCTGAGTGGTGTCCAAAAAATGAGGTGGGCTTCATAGATAATTGGCAAAGCTTCTGGGGAAAACCTGGTCTTGTTAGGAGAGACGGCATCCATCCCACTTTGGATGGAGCAGCTCTCATTTCTAGAAATCTGGCCAATTTTCTTAAATCCTCCAAACCGTGACTATCCAGGGTTGGGACCAGGAAGCAGAGTTGTAGTCTTACACACCTCTCTGCAGCTTCTCTCCCCCTGCCATCCCCTCATTACCCCATCCCCGTAGAGACGGTGCCTGCTCCCAGACTACCAATAACCAGCAAAAATCTATTTAAGCATAAAAATTCAAAAAGAAAAAATAATATAGCACCTTCAACTGCACCACAGACTAAAACAGTTAAATGTGGTCTATTAAACATTAGGTCTCTCTCTTCTAAGTCCCTGTTGGTAAATGATATAATAATTGATCAACATATTGATTTATTCTGCCTAACAGAAACCTGGTTACAACAGGATGAATATGTTAGTTTAAATGAGTCAACACCCCCGAGTCACACTAACTGTCAGAATGCTCGTAGCACGGGCCGGGGCGGAGGATTAGCAGCAATCTTCCATTCCAGCTTATTAATTAATCAAAAACCCAGACAGAGCTTTAATTCATTTGAAAGCTTGTCTCTTAGTCTTGTCCATCCAAATTGGAAGTCCCAAAAACCAGTTTTATTTGTTATTATCTATCGTCCACCTGGTCGTTACTGTGAGTTTCTCTGTGAATTTTCAGACCTTTTGTCTGACTTAGTGCTTAGCTCAGATAAGATAATTATAGTGGGCGATTTTAACATCCACACAGATGCTGAGAATGACAGCCTCAACACTGCATTTAATCTATTATTAGACTCTATTGGCTTTGCTCAAAAAGTAAATGAGTCCACCCACCACTTTAATCATATCTTAGATCTTGTTCTGACTTATGGTATGGAAATAGAAGACTTAACAGTATTCCCTGAAAACTCCCTTCTGTCTGATCATTTCTTAATAACATTTACATTTACTCTGATGGACTACCCAGCAGTAGGGAATAAGTTTCATTACACTAGAAGTCTTTCAGAAAGCGCTGTAACTAGGTTTAAGGATATGATTCCTTCTTTATGTTCTCTAATGCCATATACCAACACAGTGCAGAGTAGCTACCTAAACTCTGTAAGGGAGATAGAGTATCTCGTCAATAGTTTTACATCCTCATTGAAGACAACTTTGGATGCTGTAGCTCCTCTGAAAAAGAGAGCTTTAAATCAGAAGTGTCTGACTCCGTGGTATAACTCGCAAACTTGTAGCTTAAAGCAGATAACCCGTAAGTTGGAGAGGAAATGGCGTCTCACTAATTTAGAAGATCTTCACTTAGCCTGGAAAAAGAGTCTGTTGCTCTATAAAAAAGCCCTCCGTAAGCTAGGACATCTTTCTACTCATCACTAATTGAAGAAAATAAGAACAACCCCAGGTTTCTTTTCAGCACTGTAGCCAGGCTGACAAAGAGTCAGAGCTCTATTGAGCTGAGTATTCCATTAACTTTAACTAGTAATGACTTCATGACTTTCTTTGCTAACAAAATTTTAACTATTAGAGAAAAAATTACTCATAACCATCCCAAAGACGTATCGTTATCTTTGGCTGCTTTCAGTGATGCCGGTATTTGGTTAGACTCTTTCTCTCCGATTGTTCTGTCTGAGTTATTTTCATTAGTTACTTCATCCAAACCATCAACATGTTTATTAGACCCCATTCCTACCAGGCTGCTCAAGGAAGCCCTACCATTATTTAATGCTTCGATCTTAAATATGATCAATCTATCTTTGTTAGTTGGCTATGAACCACAGGCTTTTAAGGTGGCAGTAATTAAACCATTACTTAAAAAGCCATCACTTGACCCAGCTATCTTAGCTAATTATAGGCCAATCTCCAACCTTCCTTTTCTCTCAAAAATTCTTGAAAGGGTAGTTGTAAAACAGCTAACTGATCATCTGCAGAGGAATGGTCTATTTGAAGAGTTTCAGTCAGGTTTTAGAATTCATCATAGTACAGAAACAGCATTAGTGAAGGTTACAAATGATCTTCTTATGGCCTCGGACAGTGGACTCATCTCTGTGCTTGTTCTGTTAGACCTCAGTGCTGCTTTTGATACTGTTGACCATAAAATTTTATTACAGAGATTAGAGCATGCCATAGGTATTAAAGGCACTGCGCTGCGGTGGTTTGAATCATATTTGTCTAATAGATTACAATTTGTTCATGTAAATGGGGAATCTTCTTCACAGACTAAAGTTAATTATGGAGTTCCACAAGGTTCTGTGCTAGGACCAATTTTATTCACTTTATACATGCTTCCCTTAGGCAGTATTATTAGACGGTATTGCTTAAATTTTCATTGTTACGCAGATGATACCCAGCTTTATCTATCCATGAAGCCAGAGGACACACACCAATTAGCTAAACTGCAGGATTGTCTTACAGACATAAAGACATGGATGACCTCTAATTTCCTGCTTTTAAACTCAGATAAAACTGAAGTTATTGTACTTGGCCCCACAAATCTTAGAAACATGGTGTCTAACCAGATCCTTACTCTGGATGGCATTACCCTGACCTCTAGTAATACTGTGAGAAATCTTGGAGTCATTTTTGATCAGGATATGTCATTCAAAGCGCATATTAAACAAATATGTAGGACTGCTTTTTTGCATTTACGCAATATCTCTAAAATCAGAAAGGTCTTGTCTCAGAGTGATGTTGAAAAACTAATTCATGCATTTATTTCCTCTAGGCTGGACTACTGTAATTCATTATTATCAGGTTGTCCTAAAAGTTCCCTAAAAAGCCTTCAGTTAATTCAAAATGCTGCAGCTAGAGTACTGACGGGGACTAGAAGGAGAGAGCATATCTCACCCATATTGGCCTCTCTTCATTGGCTTCCTGTTAATTCTAGAATAGAATTTAAAATTCTTCTTCTTACTTATAAGGTTTTGAATAATCAGGTCCCATCTTATCTTAGGGACCTCGTAGTACCATATCACCCCAATAGAGCGCTTCGCTCTCAGACTGCAGGCTTACTTGTAGTTCCTAGGGTTTGTAAGAGTAGAATGGGAGGCAGAGCCTTTAGCTTTCAGGCTCCTCTCCTGTGGAACCAGCTCCCAATTCAGATCAGGGAGACAGACACCCTCTCTACTTTTAAGATTAGGCTTAAAACTTTCCTTTTTGCTAAAGCTTATAGTTAGGGCTGGATCAGGTGACCCTGAACCATCCCTTAGTTATGCTGCTATAGACGTAGACTGCTGGGGGGTTCCCATGATGCACTGTATGCACCACTCTGCATTTAATCATTAGTGATCGATCTCTGCTCCCCTCCACAGCATGTCTTTTTCCTGGTTCTCTCCCTCAGCCCCAACCAGTCCCAGCAGAAGACTGCCCCTCCCTGAGCCTGGTTCTGCTGGAGGTTTCTTCCTGTTAAAAGGGAGTTTTTCCTTCCCACTGTAGCCAAGTGCTTGCTCACAGGGGGTCGTTTTGACCGTTGGGGTTTTACATAATTATTGTATGGCCTTGCCTTACAATATAAAGCGCCTTGGGGCAACTGTTTGTTGTGATTTGGCGCTATATAAAAAAATTGATTGATTGATTGATTGTCTATAAGAGTCTACAAACTGCCCAAAAGACGGGACATCAACCCATGGCAGGTTACTTCCCTGGTCAAGTTGGTGCCCATTTCCATCTGGGTGAGCTGCGCGATGCAGACGAAGGGTGGAGTGAATCAAACTGACTTCTCTAGGTTGGTAGTCAAAGTCCTAGTCCACAGAGCCACCTGCAGGTTTGTTGGGAATTTTGCCCGATTCTGAGAAATATTGATGAAGAAACTGTTCATTGCCAACTGCTGTGGTGAAACGTGTCAGCTGTAAAGGCTGACAGTGCCACCCGCTTTGGTGTCATTACGTGCCAACTCACTGAAATTTCAGGAACCTCCCCAGATCACCTACTCAAATTTTGTTGGAAAAAAGTTTTAATTTTAGATCTACTACATGTTTCTACCTACCATGTAAAATATTAGCTTTTAATTCCTCATACCAGTTGTTTAGGGGAAAAATATTTAAAGAAACCACATGTGGTAAACAGCATTTTTCCAACTTCAGGGGCTTCTAATTTTACCAAGGAAGCTGATACTGCAAATATTTACTAAGTGGCACCTAAGATTTTGAATTATGAGGTCAGTCAGCCTCTGAGTTGGATATTTTTCACTCTGTAGGACACTTAAGATGTTCTTTTGTCCAAAATGAGCTAAAATAAGGTGAAACCAGCCTTCCAGAAAACATGCAACAACTTAGAACTGAATCCTCTTAATACAGTAATTATAAGGTTATCATCTATTCACAGGCACATTTTTGGAAGGATAACAGACGACAAGTTATAAAAGTTCTAACATAAGCCCTGTTCTCCAAGTGGTCTAAAATGGGTCATTTTTGTCCCCTGATCTGACTAAAGGTTGCATTATATAACATTTGTCTCTTGACCAAATTAAACCCTGCACCTTAGTATAAAAATACAAATACAAACTTTTTACAAATTTTCACATGATGTTCAGAATCTTATAAATGTGACGTGAAACTCTCCAGGAAAGAAAGATATACAGTTGAATTTTATAGTCTGACATAGATCATTTGAGACGGTGGCATTAGATTGCCTCTCGGAAGCACAAACTCAGTTTTAGGAAGCCAAAGACAACAATTTTGCCCAGTTGGTATGAACAAATTGCAGGAGTCCAGTGAGGCTGAATTATATTCTTATGAGATTTTATGGAGTTCAGGCCATCAGAGGACTGCAGATTTGTAACAAAAAGCCATTACATGCCGTTGACCAGAATTCAGCTAACTACAGTATATGGAGAAGCAACCAACTAAGAGGAGCTCCTCGAGCCTCTGTGGTGCAGGTAAAATAGATGTACATAATTATTACTTTTGTAAGTGGTCACGTTAAATTAATTTGGTAAAATAAAACTTTACATCACTTTACAAAAATAATGCCAACTTGATATGTTAGTGCACAGCTGTTTCTTCCTATATCTGAACTGTGCAAAGGCATTGGGCCCATCAAGCCACTTGGGGGCCCCAAAGCTGAATGTTCAGCCTTATTCCACAGAGTATAAGTGTGCTACTGCTTTATAAATAACACTGGTTATTTATAATACACAAGACTGTGATGTTAAATATACTGATCTAATAATAATAATAATACATTTTATTTGTATAGCGCTTTTCTGCACACTCAAAGACGCTTTACAAACCAAAAGAAAAGGATAAAAACGCTAAGAAAAAGCACATTAAAAATCAGGGCTGTACATTAAAAGCTAACTTAAACAGATGGGTTTTGAGTTCTTTCTTGAAGGAGGGGAGGTCGGGGCAAGCACGGAGTGGTTGGGGCAGAGAGTTCCAGAGGGTAGGGGCAGCGATGGAGAAGGCTCTGTCTCCCCAGGTTCGGAGCCTGGTCCTACAGGGAAAGGACAAAAGGTTTGTGTCGGAGGAGCGGAGAGAGCGTGATGGAGAGTGGCGGTGGAGGAGGTCAGTGAGATATGTGTGGGCCAGGTTATGGAGGGCTTTGAAAGTGATCAGGAGGATTTTGAAGTGAATGCGTTGAGTGATGGGGAGCCAGTGGAGGTTTTGTAGGACGGGGGTGATGTGTTCTCGAGTGCGGGTGTGGGTGAGGAGACGGGCAGCAGAGTTTTGTATATACTGTAGTTTATTGAGTATTTTGGAAGGTAAACCATAGAGGATGCTATTGCAATAGTCGATTCTGGATGTGATAAAAGCATGTATAAGGGTTTCAGCAGCGGAGAAAGTGAGGGATGAACGGAGACGTGCGATATTTTTCAAGTGGAAGAATGCAGTCCGGGTTATTTGTTTAATGTGTGGGTCAAATGAGAGGGTGGGGTCGAGAAGGATTCCAAGATTGCGGACAAGGGGGGATGGAGTGAGTGTAGTGTTGTCAAAACAGAGTGAAAAATGGGTTGATTTTGTGATGTTTTTAGGGACGATGATGATGATGTCTGTTTTGTCAGTGTTTAATTTCAAGAAATTGTGTTGCATCCAAGTTTTTAACTCAGACAGGCAGTGGGTGAGGGTGGAGTGAATGTTAGGGTTTATGGATGTGGTGGAAATGTAAAGCTGTATGTCATCAGCATAACAGTGGAAGTGGAGACCATGATGACGGATGATACTTCCGAGAGGGAGGATGTAGAGAATGAAGAGGAGAGGACCAAGTACCGAACCCTGGGGAACACCTTGAGATAGGGGGGCTATGGAGGAAGCGCAGCGGTTAACGTGGATGAACTGTTGCCGGTTTGTGAGGTATGATTGAAGCCAGGAGAGGGCGGAGCCGGTGATGTTGAGGGAGGTCTTGAGGCGAGACAGGAGGATGGAGTGGCTGATGGTGTCAAAGGCAGTGGTGAAGTCCAGGAGAATGAGAATATTGAGATGGCCGGAGTCAGAGGAGAGGAGGAGAGCATTGGTGACTTTGAGAAGAGCTGTTTCAGTACTGTGTTTTGGACGGAAGCCGGATTGGAAAGGTTCAAATAGACTAACGGAACTGAGGTAGGTTTGGAGCTGATCAGCAATGACCCATTCTAGGATTTTAGACAGAAAGGGAAGGTTGGATATAGGCCGAAAATTGATTAAGTTATCGGGGTCAAGACCAGGTTTTTTGAAAATGGGCGTGATAGCTGCCAGCTTGAGAGACTGTGGAACAGAACCAGAGGACAGTGAGGAGTTTATGATCTTTGTGATCAGTGGAGAAATTATGGGGAGACAGGTTTTAATGAGGGGGGAGGGGATGGGATCCAGGGAACAAGTGGGGGTTTTAATGCCAGATAGTATTTTTGTAAGCTGAACAGGGGAGATTTGTTTGAAATCTGAAAGCTGATGTTTGGGACTGAGGGGAGGAGGGTCTGGAGGGGGAGTGGGAACAGAAGGTTGAGGGAACTGTAAATGGAGTCAATTTTGGACTGAAAAAAGGATTGAAAGCTATTACATTTGGTGGTAGTGAAGGATGAAATGTTATTGGGTTTAAGGAGTGTGTTAATGGTAGAGAATAGAGATTTGGGGTTATTGGAACCAGAGTGGATGTGATTGGAGTAGTAATTAGACTGGGAAGAATTAAGGGCGTCTTTGTATTGTTGCAGGTGATCTTTGTACATTTGTTGTTGTGTGGGCCGCCAGAAGAGGAGGTACTGCTGGCCCACCACCAGAGGGCGCCCTGCCTGAAGTGCGGGCTTCAGGCACGAGAGGGCGCTGCCGCCACGGACACAGCCGGGGGTGACAGCTGTCACTCATTATCTCTTGACAGCTGTCACCCATCTACACTTCATCATCCCACTCCATAAAGACCGGACGTCATCTCCACCTCGTTGCCGAGATATCGTCTACCTTAGGAGGTAACCTTCTCAGCCTGCATATCCAGATAAGTGGTTACTCAGACACTGCACGAGTGTGTGTTAGAGGTGGAGGTGGAATTCCCACCGTTGTTGTTACTGGGTGTTCACACACCCACATCTGATTGTCTCTGCTCCTCGCCAGCAGTACCAGATCCGACACGCGGAGACAGTGGCCACCTGGGGTGTTCGGGATTTGGCGGCCCCAGTATTCTCCAGGTTCGGTGGCGGAGGAAATCGTGTGGTTCCGGTTCTTCTCATCACAGACGTCCTCTATCCTCGAGCCTGTCCACACGTCACCTTTGCTAATTGACTATTGTACATATTCTGTAATCTGCTGTGTTTGGTTGTGCTTTTCACAACAGTAAAGTGTTCATATTTGACTCTTTCATTGTCCGTTCATTTACGCCCCCTGTTGTGGGTCCGTGTCACTACACTTTCACAACATTTGTAGATGAACAGTCAAACCAGATTTTTTTGTACAGTCTCTCAAGCTGGCGCTTGCGGGATTTCATTTTATGGAGCTCGGGGGTGTACCAGGGGGCAGTGTGAGTGAAGGAGACTATTTTGGTTTTAGTTGGGGCAAGTTCTTCAAGGCAGGAGGAAAGAGTATTATTATAGTGGGTGACCAGTTCAGAAGGATTTTCAGATGATGGAGGAGGGGAGGCGGATAATTTAGTTGTGAGGACAGAGGAAAGAGCAGCAGGGTTGATGGATTTGAGATTACGGAAAACTATTGTACTTTTTTTTTGGTGACAGTAAGGGAAATATTAATGTTAAATGTGATGGCAAGGTGATCTGAAATGTGCAGGTTATGGCTTGCAAGGTTATGGATTGTGACACCGGTAGCATACTAGATCCAGGATATGGCCTTGAGAATGAGTGGGAAAGTTTACTAGTTGAGTGATGTTGAAGCAGTTGAGAAGGTCCAGGAATTCAGTGGCAGATTTGGAATTGATATTGTCAACATGAAAATTAAAGTCACCAAGCAGAAGGATGGATGATGAGATGGCACTTATTTGGGTCAGGAGTTCAGTGAGTTCTGAGAGAAGGAGGGTTGGGCTTGTGGGGACGGTAAATTACAACAGTGACCAGAGGTGAGGACCAGAAAATTTAAAGCAATATGGTCAAAAGAATGAAAAATTGGGAGTGATATGGAGTGACTTATGTCCTAGTTTAAATAACTGCCATGGCCTCCGCCTCGCCCTTCAGAACAGGGGTTTTCAATGTAAGTGAATCCAGGGGGTGTCACTATATTTAGGGAAAAGTAATCCAGGGGTTTGTGCCAGGTTTCAGTTAAACAGAGGAAATCCAGTTTATTGTCCGTGATGAATTCGATTAGGATGAGGCCCTTGTTTGTGAGAGAGCGGGTATTGAGGAGAGACAGTTTCAAGTGGCGTGAGTCTGTGTGATGGGAGCAGCGAGCGAGAGGACGGAGATTGGTCTGCTTCACGTGTGGTTTGTTGTGATGACGTAACCCAGAAGTGGGCGAGCGTGAGACCAAAATGAAGGTATAGCGTTTGCAGATGAAGTGTGAAAAGAAAACATACGACCAGAGCCACGATGTGGAGGACGGGAGGTGCGGAGCCGTCTACTGGTATATTTACTGTAACGCCTAAATAGATCCTTGTTATTTGATTGGTGGTTTGTATGTCACCTGATGTGGATCATTTGTACCATTGCCATTGTGTTCCATTTACTGTGCAGTTTTTGTTCTATATGTTTTGTGCCGCACGCGCTCACACTAACGGCGACGGCACTTAGCTTAAAAACAAACGTGGGGTTTGTTTTATTGACGTGTTTATTCTTATAACACAAAAAACAACTGAAGTACACCATAAGCCATCTGGAGGCATTTGCAGTATTCGCTGGGACGTCTCTACTTGAAGTACAAGCACTGTCGTATTAAGAGCTCTGCAAATTTGTCACAATTTTTCACTGGACTGAAGAAAGCACATGGCAGTCTGTACACAAAAGACGTCAGTATACAGCATCAGGTACGGACGACATCGTCAGGATTGTTAGGCGTTATATAAAACAAATAATGAATGTTTTTTCATTCATGCAATGGCTAGAGTGTTGAAAGATGGAATGTTCCATTCAACGTGGCGCACTCATAAACCTTCACTATTTGTATACTAAACTAGTAGTTTGGTTTATGTTATACAACTTTATGTTTACTTTAAAAATACAACATAAGTATTATTTTTAGCATTGCTTTGTTTGTAAAATAGATGCTGGTTTATTGTATTTTTATTTCTGTTTATTATGTGCGACAGCCAAACAAACAGTAACTGATCCAAAACAGCCCTGTAGGAGTCGGAGTGTTACCTACATGTAAAGTTCCTTACTAACTCCAATATTAGTAGTATTCTTACACGGTTTTTTTTTTTTGCTTTTATTGTTTGCACATTGATATGGATGTAAGTAAATAACAGCCTCATTTATTATCTGTTGATCTTGGGCTTGGCCCACTTCATTTACTTACCTAATTAACAGACGTAATCTGTAATAGGACCTAGTGTGGAAGAAACCACTCAAACGGGGGAAACCTGATTAAAGTACCTTTTGTTTTCACCCATTTATTAAATACAGATCACGTCCCACCAGGTTCCCAGAAGAATTTTGAATATCAGCTTAGAAAGTCAAAACAAATCCTCAAATTTTACAAACTGGAACCAAAGACAGACGTTCCACAGTGAACGTGGTGTCAGAACATTTGACAGTTCTGCAGCCGAGGTTTCTTGGTTCAGGACGAACAGCTTGGTGCTCTAAGAGGCTTTGGACTAAAGCAGAACTGGGGCCTAAAAACCAAATCCACATCCACCTGCCCCACTTACCCTCCACACAGGCTCCTCTTCCTCGGGGTCTTTCCAACCTGGGGTGACCCGTGCAGGCGTGAGTGGGTCCAGACGGTCAGCTGCTGCTGCTGCAGGACTGAAGATGTGGATGCAGGACAAAGGTTTCCTCGTCTGTCCTCCCTCCAGGCTTTACTCAGGGTCAGTTCAGTGACTCTGCAGCCTCCCTCACGCCGTCTCATTCATGGCTGCTGATCCTGATTAGCTGGGGGCGGAGCCTGTTGGCGGCAGATTCAGAGTCTAGCTGGGGCGAGCGGGGGGGGGGGCAAGTGGTACTTTTCATTGGTAACATAGTTATACAGCTTCACGATGAAGTGGTATGGAGGAATTTTTTTTTTTTTAAAAGAAAACATGAATGTTCAGCTACAATTGTATGGCTGGGGGGCCTGGCTGCCTTTTTGTTTGTCTTTTGTTTTTCCTTCCAGGTGGCTTGCATTTGGGACTGAGTGGCTGTGTAGCTGAGTTTATCAGGACCTCACCCTGATCACCTGCGGCTCCTCAGGACTCACAGCTGTGGTGCATCTACATGGATTGGAACATGGTGGCATTTAAGACTGGAGTACACAGTGTGTATTTGCCAGAGACTCGACCTTGTGACCAGACGGGTGAGATCGTCGTCTCAGAGCCATCTCATCATCAGTGGATGCAGAGAACGTCCAGGTTTGATGCATGGTCTGTGAAAGAGGAGGGGGTGAGGTCTCACGCTCGTCAGCACACTTCCTGAGGTACGTTAGATTTTGTGACTAACATTTATACAGTCAGTAAATGTGGTGTCCCTCACACCTTTATTATATTGAGCTGTATGTTGGTCGTTTAAATCAGCTTCCACTGCAGTGGAGTTTTGTGAACAGGGTGTTCTATGCCTGCAGGGTGGGAAGCTGATTTGCAATTAAGCCAGGAAGTGTTTGCTGTTTGTACACCTTTGAGTGGTCTCTCTGTGTGTTGAGTGTGGACTCACATAAGGATTCCTTCTTTCACAGACTCGGTTTGTCGCGGCCACCTGGGGGGTGTCGGTGGGGTCCTTGGGTCCGAACTGATTCTGGCTCCGGACCGTTTTGTGCTGCTAGGAGCACACCGCAAATCCGCCACGCCAGACCGCGCACTTATTTGTTTGTATTTTTTCACATCACTGTTATGTTTATTAAACTCCGTTATCCTTTGTACCGTGCTCTGCTTATTTTATACTGGGTCCTTCAAACGCTGGTCGGTTCTCCGGGCTGCGTCCGACACATAACAATTTGAAGATAGAATTTTGAATTTGGAGATGGAAGCCTGGATCTGATCTGTTTTATTGAAAGAAAATTCTTCTCTGCTCCACTATAAAGTGAAGAGTGGTGATGCAAAATGCAAAATGTACACTGTGAACAATTTCTCCAATCACAGCCAGAGAAGCATAGAAATTGTCTGGGTGTCTTGGAGGCTTTCCTCACTTTTCTTATTGCACAGTCACTTCATTTTAAGAATTGTCTCCTCCATGCAGATTTATCACAGAGCGCCAGACTATTTGCATTTCTTCATAACTGATGTAAATAAAGCCCAAGACATAATCAGTGTCATGGAAATGTTCATGCGTTCATCCCCTGCCTTGTCTGAAGAAGATTGGCTGTAAAAGTGATGGTTTATGTGTGTTCTACTAAAGAGTTCACTTAGTCACACCATTGTTTTGGCTTTTAGATGATTTCTTTCAATTCATGATGTAGAGATTACTTTTCACTGTGAGTTTAAAGGGCATCATTTTATAAATTTCAACATAAAAAGCCTGAATTTTTGTTTTGTTTTTTGTCATACTAAAAAAAAATAAGTATTTAATATATTAACATTTTTCTCTGTAAATACATTTTTAAAGGTGCTATTGACACAACATTTTCACCAGATATCGGTAACAACCCAAATAATCCACACATACAAAGACGTCAAGCTACAGATGTCCATGAATTAAGTTATGTGTAATAAAATGGAATGACAGGAAAAAGTACTGAACACCAGAATTATCAGAAGAGTTGTCCGTGAGCCAAGGACCACTTGCGGAGAGCTTCAGAAATACCTGGAACTAGCAGGTACAATTGTTCCAAAGAAAACAATAAGTAATGCACTCAACTGCCATGGCCTGTAAGGAAGACTCCACTGGTGAAGAAAAAGCATGTTGAAGCTCATTTACAGTTTGCTGCACAACATTTAGACAAACCTGTGAAATACTGTGAGAACACAGACTGGTCAGATGAGACCAAAACTGAACTCTTTGGATGTTATAATACACACAATAAATGTCACTACACATCAGTCAAAATAAATAAATAAACACATAAATAAAAAATACCAGCCCAACAGTGAAGTTTGGAAGTGGAACATCATGGTGTGACACTATTTTTCAGCATCCAGCAAACGTCATATAATTGAAGGAAGGATGAATGGAAAAATGTACCGAGACATTCTCGATAAAAATCGAACTAATCTCACTGAAACCCAATAGAAAATCCATGGAAATAACTAAAGATCAGAGTTCATAGAAGAGGTCCATGGAACCTT
Source organism: Thalassophryne amazonica (assembly GCF_902500255.1). Classification (NCBI taxonomy): domain Eukaryota; kingdom Metazoa; phylum Chordata; class Actinopteri; order Batrachoidiformes; family Batrachoididae; genus Thalassophryne; species Thalassophryne amazonica. Next base: position 16,694,802 of record NC_047111.1, on the reverse strand, counting down.
CAAGATAGGAAGACTGTTTGTGTGGAAGAATGGGCCAAAGTCACACCTGATCAATGCATGTGACTAGTTTCTTCATACAGGAGGCATCTTGATGTTTCATTACCAACAAAGGCTTTTGTATTTGGTACTAAATAAATTTCAGTAAGTGTGTTCAATACTTTTTTTCCTCTGTCACTCTATTTTATTACACATAATTTCTGTACTTATTTTCTTATTTCTTGTGTATATGGTTTACTTACTCTGGTGAAAATTTCATGTCAGTAGGACCTTTAATCAAATCAAATCAATTTTCATTTATATAGCGCCAAATCACAACAAACAGTTGCCCCAAGGCGCTTTATATTGTAAGGCAAAAGCCATACAATAATTACAGAAAAACCTCAACGGTCAAAACGGCCCCCTGTGAGCAAGCACTTGGTGACAGTGGGAAGGAAAAACTCCCTTTTAACAGGAAGAAACCTCCAGCAGGACCAGGCTCAGGGAGGGGCAGTCTTCTGCTGGGACTGGTTGGGGCTGAGGGGAGAGAATTTTTTTCTTTAGAAATATATTTACTGAGAAAATGGTGTGTGTGTGTGTAGGTATATATATATATATATACACACACACATAACTCCTACAATTCCTCACTCAGGGGGAGGAGGAATAACAGGAAGACAGAGGTCGGGAATGAGAGGAACAATCGTAGCCAGTATTGATCAGTATGTCTGGTGTTTATATTATATTTATTTATATTTGCAAACAGACTTCCTTTTTGCTTTCACTTTTGATACTCTGTGTGCTTCTTGCCCTGTGTGCTGCTATACAATGCTGCTGGAACCTCAATTTCATGGAGGGAGTCTTTCCAGGGGGTCAATTAAGTTCTATCCAATCTAATCACAATTTACATATTTGATTCAACAGAATGACTCCAATCCCACATTAGGTTTTTATGTTTTATTTCAAATTCATGCCACAAGTTGACATTAAATACAAAAGAAAGAGTAATTGTTTCAGATTGTAGCTATAAAATAACCACAGTGTAACCGAGAAGCAAAGTCACGTGCCGAGAAAAGAAAGCTCACACTGAACAGAACAGACGGCAGAGCGCTCTGACACCGAACTACCAGTGAACGCATCATCAGAAAATGAATAAGGAGGCTCAAGAATACTAAGAAAAGACATGTGTCACCATGCAGTCTGCAGTTATTAAACACCAGCAGGAAAAAGCTCGAATACACAAAGTGTCTGAAGAGCCAAACGTCATACCGTCGTGAAGAAGAACGTAACACCTGGTGCACGCCTTCTCCAGTCACATGATCAACATCTGCTAACTTAGACACCTGCAAATTGACGAGGTTATAAGATCAACAGGCAAGCGAAACTCAGCAGCCGCCACATCATCGAAACCAGATTTCAAAAAATAAAACCTCAACATGCGCAGACACATAAAAATCACTTCAGAAATACAACAGAGTTTTACAGCCACGAGGTCGGAAATATTCAGATTAAAGACCCAAAACTGGAAGAACTTTAAAGAAATGCACAAGAAAAAAAAGCTAAAACTTAATTATGTTTTCACCCCATAATTTGAAGTAATATTTGCAAAAAAAAAGTATAAAAATGACAATGATTGAACCAATCACTGCGCTGTTATAGACAGGATCCAGCATCAGACACGAGCTGGATCTGAGACCTTTCATGGATTTCTTTCTCGGGTTGCTTTTTCAACATCATCGTAAAGTAATTTTACGTGGTACTTAAATGCATCTACAGGAAGCAACATTAGACCACACAGTCTTTTGTGGTAACTGCAATAAATCTCTAAATTTCTGCGATTTTGATGCAAACAAATGTTCAAATATGAAAGTTTAACATTTGTTTTGAATGTGCTACACAAATTATTATTTTTGCTAATTATTACCAGAAGCAAATTAATCCAATAAAACTAAAGCTAAAAATACGACAGGTATGAAAGCATGAATTTGAATTTTTTACTGTTTCTTATAGACGGGCCTTGTGTGTGTGTGTGTGTGTGTGTGTGTGTGTGTGTGTGTGTGTGTGTGTGTGTGTGTGTGTGTGTGTGTGTGTCCATCCATGCATATGGTTTTTGAAAAAAATAAAAAGGTCGGATACTTTTCTCACAGACCTCGTACATACTGTTCAGACATACATACATATATATACAGGGTTCTCACCGTGCAACGTGCAACATATCCTTTAAAAAAGGGGGGAAAAACAACAAGAGCGGTGGTGGTTAAAGTGTTGGTCTTGAGACCAGAGGATACTCGGTTCAAATCCCAGCCTGACCTGAAAATCATTAAGGGCCCTTGGGCAAGGTCCTTAATCCTCTAGTTGCTCCCAGTGTGTAGTGAGTACCTTGTATGGCAGCATCATCGCATTGGGGTGAATGTGAGGCATTATTGTAAAGTGCTTTGAGCATCTGATGCAGATGGAAAAGTGCAGCCCATTTATTAGAAGCCCCCTATGCTGGTTAAATCACAGCATAGAGGATCCAAATCACAGCATAGATAAGATAAAACTTTATTGATCTCACAGAGGAGATAAATCAGACCAGGTCATGGCTGCATTACGGCAACTCTCAAAGTTTTGAATGATATAACCTCTGCCTTAGATAACAAAAAGTACTGTGCAGCAATTTTTATAGATTTGGCCAAAGCATTTGATACAGTTGATCATTCTATTCTCTTAGACAAACTAAATGACATTGGTATAGATGATAATTCACTTGGCTGGTTCAGAAGCTATCTTTCAGGACGAAAACAGTACTTAAAATCTGGCCTAGTCGTCTCATTTCCTCTCCGTCACCCGAGGTGTGCCTCAAGGGTCAATCGTAGGGCCTACCCTATTTTCGGTTTATATAAATCAATTATCGGCAGTAACTCTTGGCTCATCCATTCACCTCTATGCAGATGACACTATCCTGTATACATCCGGCCCATCCCCAGAGGCAGTAGCAGCTTCACTTCAGGAGAGCTTCAACACAATCCTACAGGCTTCGTCTTCTCTGAAACGTGTGCTGAATGCAAATAAAACTAGAAGTCATGTGGTTTGGAAGGAAAAGTATTTTAAAATCATTGACTCTTCCAAACATTACCACACTAAGTGGCACTATGATTGAGCAAGTCTCTGAATACAGATACCTGGGTATCTGGCTGGACTGTTGTCTCGCAGCACATTGATCGATTACAATCAAAAATCAAGTCTAAACTTGCATTTTTTTAATCGCATACGTTTATCTTTCACCTCCCCTGCTCCGAAAATATTGGTCCTTATGACAATCATGCCTATATTTGACTATGGGGACATAATATACAGACTAGCTCCTAAGTCTTCTTTGCATAAGCTTGATGTTATATACCACTCTGCCTTACGCTTTATAACAAATGCCTCTTTTCGTACACACCATTGTAATCTGTATTCTACTGTTAACTAGTTGTCTTTACAAAACCAAAGGAAGTTCCATTGGTATGTGTTTATTTATAAATGTCTATTAGGTCTATCTCCACCTTATCTTAGTAATTTACTGCAAGTTTCTGTAACTCCATATAGTACACGCTCAGCCCAACTCCTCTTGCTTAATGTACCTAAAATCAAATCAAAATATGGAGAACTATCCTTTACTTATGCTGCAGCAAAGACTGGAACGAGATTCAAAAGGCATTAAAACTGAGCACCTTTGTCAATAGGAAATTTTAAGTGTATTTTAAATAATCTGCTGGCTGAAACCTGCTCATGCTTTGGCTAAAATTAAGTAATTAGTTTTGTTTCTTTTTATGACTGAGAATGTTATTGTCTCTTACTAATTCTAGTCTGTTGTATATACTGTAAAATATGTTGTTTGATCTACACTTGTGATTTACCTCTGTTTTCCCTATCCACCAGGTCGTTATTGTAAATAAGAATTTTTTTTCTTAATAACTTACCTAGTTAAATAAAGGTTAAATCAAACGAATAAACAGTAGAGACCTTGCTGCACGTTTAAGCATGTTTTGTCACCATCTAGCAGGTGAAGTCAGCATTTCAGGGCTTCTGGTATATTTCATACAACCCCAATTCCAGTGAATTTGGGACGTTGTGTAAAATGTAAATAAAAACAGAATACAATGATTTTCAAATCCTCTTCAACCTATATTCAATTGAATACACCACAAAGACAAGATATTTAATGTTCAAACTGATAAACTTTGTTGTTTTTGTGCAAATACAAATTTGCTCTTATTAATTCGTATTTACTCATTTTGAAATGGATGCCTGCAACACATTTCAAAAAACCTGGGACAGTGGTATGTTTACCACTGTGTTACATCACCTTTCCTTCTAACAACACTCAATAAGCGTTTCGGAACTGAGGACACTAATTGTTGAAACTTTGTAGGTGGAGTTTTTTCCCATTCTTACTTGATGTATGACTTCAGTTGTTCAACAGTCCGGGGTCTCCGCTGTCCTATTTTGCGCTTCATAATACGTCACACATTTTCAATGGGCGACAGGTCTGGACTGCAGGCAGGCCAGTCTAGTACCAGCACTCTCTTACTACGAAGCCACGCTGTTGTAACACGTGCAGAATGTGGCTTGGCATTGTCTTGCTGAAATAAGTAGGGACGTCCCTGAAAAAAACATTGCTTGGATGGCAGCATGTGTTGCTCCAAAACCTGGATGTACCTTTCAGCATTGATGGTGCCATCACAGATGTGTAAGTTGCCCATACCATCACAGATGCTGGCTTTTGAACTTTGTGCTGATAACAATCTGGATGGTCTTTTTCCGCTTTTGTCCGGAGGACACGACGTCCATGATTTTCAAAATAATTTGAAATGTGGACTCATCAGACCACAGTACTTGTCCATGTAGCGATGAACTGTGGTAACTGACAATGGTTCTCTGAAGTGTTCCTGAGCTCACACGGTAAGTTCCTTTACACAATGATGTTGGTTTTTAATGCATTGCCGCCTGAGGGATCAAAGGTCACGGGCATTCAATGTTGGTTTTCAGCCTTGCCATTTACGTGTAGAAAGTTCTCCAAATTCTCTGAATCTTCTGATTATATTATGGGCTGTAGATGATGGAATCCTTAAATTCCTTACAACTGAACGTTCAGAAACATTGTTCTTAAACTGTTGGACTTTTTTCACGCAGTTGTTCACAAAGTGGTGATCCTCCCATCTTTGCTTGTGAACAACTAAGCCTTTTAGGGATGCTCCTTTTATACCCAATCATGACACTCACCTGTTTCCAATTAACCTGTTCACCTGTGGAGTGTTCCAAACAGGTGTTCTTTGAGCAATCATCAATTTTCCCAGTCTTTTGTTGCCCGTGTCCCAGCTTTTTTGAAATGTGTTGCAGGCATCCATTTCAAAATAAGCAACTATTTGCACAAAAACGATAAAGTTTATCAGTTTGAACATTAAATATCTTGTCTTTGTGGTGTATTCAATTGAATATAGGTTAAAGAGGATTTGCAAATCATTGTATTCTGTTTTTAATTTACATTTCACACAATGTCCAAACTTCATTGGAATTGGGGTTGTATATGAAACCCAAAATTCAGTAAAAAGGCATTTATAAATGTCAGAAATTGATGATTTTTTTTTTTTTGGTATGCTGAGCTGTGACCTCCCAGTATTTATGAATAAGAATTTAAATTTTGAGTTTTAAGATATGAACGAAATTTCTCCTGACAAGAACAACTTACAGTTGTGAGTTGTGTATGTGTATATATATATACAGTGAGGAAAATAAGTATTTGAACACCCTATAAAAATAGGGTGTTTTATATATATATATATATATATATATATATATATATATATATATATATATATATATATATATATGTGTGTTCTCCACTCAGACTGCAATAGCCAATCACAGATTAGCCTTTCTGTCTATCATTTACCTGTATTTTGGCATGCTTGGTGCCAGAAAGTTATGTTGGATCAAAAAGGATCCAAAAAGGCTAGGACCAAAAGTTATATTGGATCAATTCCCACTGACCAATAGCGTTAGAGCTTATTGCCAACAGCTAGCCAATCAGAGTGCGGCATACGAAGGTCGGGAACTAGCTGACAGACGCTGGTTGAAGAAATGGCAACAAACATGTCAACAACAGCAGAAAATCGTCTGCCAGCGAGGTTTGCTGAGTTCACAGAGGAGGAACTGGTGGAAATATTGAACTCCAAGGATGCCAAAAACACTAAGACGGTAGACAAGCACACTACTGGCGTTTTAGAAGCATTCATCACATCAGAATCAATCATATGCTGTTCACAGCAAAATAAATTGATCTGATTTATTGACTCTTTGTTGTTTGCTTAATTTGGGAGGGGGGGGTGGAGAACACGTCTCATCCAATATAACTTTTCTTCAGCCAATATTTCCCTATGTTGGACTCCTTACCATCCATTATTTGTATAATATATCAAGTTAAAAAAATGTAAGATAATATGTTATATGGACGCTCATGTACAGGATGTCACAGAGTTTTGTTGCTCTGTTTGTCAGGCAGTTGTTTGTCACGCAGTGCTTCCAAAACCTGTGTTTAGATTAATTTTTTGGCATACAAAATCACTTGTTGGTTTGGTATCAGATAACTGTTGGATGGACAATAAAAAAAGTGGCAATGGCAACATACATGAAACTGAACCCATTCAACTGAATGAGAAAATGTGTTTAAACTTTTGACTTGTACTGTAAATATTTTAAAAAAGCATTTATTTTATTTTTTTTTTAATTATGGAGATTTATTATCTGTTTAGCATGATGACCCTCACTCACTTTTGACTGTCATCTGGGAAAAAAAAGACTTTTTAATTTTTATGATTGTTAATTGTCTTTCAACAAAACTAATTCTACTTTTCTTTTTACGAGGAACGAATGAGCGTGAAAATTTGCAAGATCTAATTTACAAGATCTGTCAGGAGCAACCACACGTGTTGACAATTTTGCCTCCTCAATAAGCGGTTTGTGCGCTGCTTTGGCATCACAGTAGAACAACTTCTCAAAATCTCAGACCCCCCCCCCCCCCCCCCCCACCTCCCCCTCAACAGTGGCAGGAAAACTCCGTTGTACTTTTCAGATCGTACTTTCAGTTTTGTCAGGAACTACGTGATTCCTCCAATGCTGCGGTCACACTTGTATGTTTGAGGCAGAATTTCCAATGAAACTGAAATTCATTTACATGTCATGTCCACAAGGGAGCAACAGATTACTCAAGTTTCAAGTCAACTGTCAGCAGAGTTCAGCTTTTGTGAACTTCGACACACAACCTGACATTGACCAAAACATTACCGAAGTACACAACACTCAAAATGACGATGTGACCATATTACCTAGCCCATGGCGTAATAAAATGTTTTACAAAATTTTGATCTGAAGTACAACTGTTAGAAAAACAGATTGTTAGAGTTTGCAGTCTTTTGTAAGACAAGACTGGTTGTAGAAATACATTCCTGTCAAGCTAATCTGTGAGGCCACAAGCTCGGTAGCTAGTTAGTTAATAGATAACTAACTCAGAAAAGCATTTGTTGAGCTAATTTTTTGAGCAAATTCTGCCAAATCACATTGCCAATTAGTGATCTTACAAAACAGTTTAATCTTGGATTAGCTCAACAATGACGACCCAATAACTGCGGCAGTTCCCGCGATCAGGCATCTAAATTTACCGATCTTCCAGCCCCGCCCACTTCCCTAGATTGAGCCCACATAATTTGCATTACCAATCCCAAACGTGACTGCAGCATCAGTTTCTACCTCTTAAATATTTCGGGTTTTCTCACGTACAACATTCACACAAACAGGTTTTTTGTTTCCCGTAATAACCGATAAGACAAACAGCTGCTACTTTTATATCCATACTGCAGGTTACTGAAGAGTAAAAGTGACTAAACTGGATACTTTTTTAAATGCATGCGAGTGCGCAATACAAGCTTTCACACAGTATGATTATTAAAGTAGCAACAACAGCAGATTATGATTACATCAAGTTAAGAATTAAAAAATAAAGATATTGTGTGAGCGTGAACAGTGTGAGCAGATCTGAAGCGGTTTTGCTACATGCACTGATGTTTTGGATTCGTACAAAAGTTGCAGACTTTGCAAGCGTTTCCACGTCATTCAAACAGCTTTGTGTTCTTAAAACGTGCTTCGATGTGGCCGTGCAGGAAATCCAAACAGAACAACCGCCAGAAAACAAAGTTCCAAACAACCGAACCACCCTGTTCCACCACTAGGGGGTGCACGTGTGAAAATAATTCCCCTTTCAGCCACGTTGGTTTGCTCTCAGTTCCACTCCATGGCATTGTTTTTTTAGGGGAAAAAAAAGCAACAGTAAAAGTTGCTTGAGCAACTTCAGTAAGTCAGACGTTAAGAGATGTTAAACTTCCTTCACGGTTTCAGTTTGTAGAAACGCAGTAATGCTGCGAGTAAAGACATGCCCATACAACGTGTTGCTCAATATGATGTGAACTGCTCAAGAAATTGAGGCAATGATTTAATCGAAGACTGCATTGTACAACCTGCCACACTGCCATGCTGCTAATGTTGCCCAGTGGCTAAATGTGGTACTGCAATTTTAAAAATTCATGTGCGCAAAAACACAACCCTAGATTATAAAACATTGGGATGAAAAGTAAAATAATCGCAGTGATCTTTGCACTGCTCCATCCTTTAAGGCAACTATTGTCAAACTTGCTATGTGGATGAAGGTCAACCTCAGAGTTGCCCTTAATGGATCAATTTTGGCAAAGGTCAAGGTAATTCCCATCAAATGTCTACATTTTGATTTCCATACCAGTTTACACCAAAGGTGGCACACCCGTGTAACTCGGTAGAGTGTCAAATTTCCAACACCTCGTCCATATTGTGACACCTGGGTAACGGATCCAGTAGGGGGATTGCCCATTGGGGTGAAACACAGTGGGGACCGTGTGTGCCCCGTAGCCACCGCGGCAGCCATGAAGGCCTAACAGGATCCCTGAACACAAGATGGCTAACGGGGCTCTGGTGAAACAAGAAGTCCACAACAGCGGAGTGATGGTTTGTAACCCAACGGCCATGAAGTTGGATGAAGGCTGCAGCAGTTCCTCAGACGAGGACCGTGTGTTTGTCGGTGTGCGACATTCCCACATTAAACTAACCCACGCACAGGTGTCTCTAGAGCAGCCCTGGATGTAGATTTGCCATCACGTCCAGCATCAATTAATTTAATGCCAAGGGATTGCCATGACAATGTAGCTCGGTTCTAAAACTGTCAAAGTGAGTTTAAATTTTCCAAAATGCTATCATTAAGGTTGAGGTCATATCTGTTTGTCTGTTGTCATTGTCCTCGCGGGTCCGTTGACTGATTGTCATCAAACCAAGGTCACGTTTCCACCAGGGAAGGAATTGTGTTGTTTACCAAGACGTTTTATCCTAAACAAGGTGACGACGTCCTCATTGACAGTGTAGTTACCCAAGCTAACGCCCTTAGCGTCTTCATGTCCACGGGTACAACTGCCTACTTGAATTAAGATAATAAAAAATGTGAATAAAATCACTGGGATGCTGGTGAACAAGTGAGGTTTGTTTTTGTTAGTTTGGGCACATTACATATTTTAATTTCCAACAAAGTGTGTAAAGCAAAAAACAAGAAGACCTGCAGGATTTGTGCTTTTGGAAGTTATTTTAAAAGCTGAACATTTCCAATATTACGGGTTCGGGGAGTGACGGCTGTGGAGGTTTGGAGTCTCTCACTCAAAGACCAAAATTCGCTAAAAGCGACTCTGACGACAGTTTAAAAAAACAGATCGTGTAACTTTGACAACTTTAGAAACTGCACATGTCCATGTCTTGAGGACAAAAAAAACAAACAAACAACAAACAAACAAAAAAACTGATGAATTAAGCAAGAAATTACACAAATAAAAACGTTTCAACTGTTTGACCCGTGAAGGAAGATGGATGTTAATACATTTAAAGAGAAACTTTCAGGTTAAGTTTTTTCCTCCATCTGTGCGATGAAAACGACAACATGAAAAGAAAAAAAAAAGTGCCTGATGACATCACAGAAAGGAGCCTGAGCTGCCACAGCACACCTTCCTGTAGGAGGCAGTAGTGAGTGAGTCAACACTGTGCTCACATTTTCTCTAAAATTTGACCTTTTTTATATGTACGAGGTCTATTAGAAAAGTATCCGACCTTATTATTTTTTTTCAAAAACCATATGGATTTGAATCACGTGTGATTACATCAGACATGCTTGAACCCTCGTGGGCATGCGAGAGTATTTTCACGCCTGTCGGTTATGTCATTCGCCTGTGGGCAGTCTTTGAGTGAGGAGTCGCCCACCCTCTCGTCGTTTTTTCATTGTTTAGGAATGGCTCAGAGACTGCTGCTTTGTTTGATAAAATTTTTTTCAAAAACTGTAAGGCACAACTGAGTGGACACCATTCGATAAATTCAGCTGGTTTTCGGTAAAAATTTTAACGGTTGATGAGAGATTTTAGTCTGGTAGTGTCGCTGTAAGGACAGCCCAGGGCGCCTGACGGCGATCTGCGCTTCGAGGCGGCGGCGTCTCGCCGTTTCAAGTTGAAAACTTCCACATTTCAGGCTCTGTTGACCCAGTAAGTCGTCAGAGAACAGAGCACTTTCAGAAGAAGTCGGCATGAGGAGTTTATTCGGACATTCCATTGTTAATGGACATTTTGTAATGAAAGAACGTGCGGGCAGAGTCGCATGTCGGGCCGGACCCGACCGCGGGGGGTCGCGACAGGAAAAACACCTCCGTTGGAAACCTTAACGGGCAAGTTGGAACATGCCCAAGCTGTTAAACAGTTTCTCAGTTACTCACTTGTTGAAAGCCATCAAAAGCCGCCTGAATTTTACAAATGGTTTTCAACACGGAGGTGTTTTTCCTGTCGCGGCGCACAGATTCACCGAGTCGTCACGGAAACGACTCGGCGAATTTGCACGCACGTCTTTCATTACAAAATGTCCTTAAACAGTGGAATGTCCGCATAAAGTCCTCATGCCGGCCTCTTCTGAATCTTCTCTGTTCTCTCACGACGTCCTGGGTGAATTAAGCCTTAAATTAGGATGTTTTCAGGACGAAACAGGCCGACGACGGCGCCTGGAAGCGCTGCGTGACGTCCCGCTCCGTGGGAAGTCCTTACACCGACAGAAACAGCCCATAATCTCTCATCAGCCATTAAACTTTTCACCGAAAACCAGCTTAATTTCTCGAATAGTGCCCACTCGGATATTCCTCACAGGTCCAGAAAAATTTTGATAAAGCAACGCGCGCCGTCTTCTTCTTCTTATGGATTTCCGGCAGGCTACGCGCCAGTCAGCGCATTGCTGCCTTTCACTGGCAGACCATGACTACTGCACTCTACTCACAGACTATGCTGCAAGCCAGAGCTAAACACAAAATCCATCAGGGCTTTGTAGACCTCTTGCTGACGTGCAGACGGATCAAGCAGCACTTTAATAGAAACAGACTCAAACCCAAGATCAAAAAGATGTGCGAAAAGAACTCTCCTCTGCTCAGAAAATCTTTTACACTCCATCAAAACATGAGGGATAGTCTCTTTCTTTGTGCAGGTTTCACACAATCCATTGTGGTGTTTACCAATTAGACATAGGTCAGCCGCCAGTCCACAGTGTCCCAACCTCAGTCTTGTTAACAGTACTTGCTCCCTTCTGTTATTCCCCTGGGTTGGGCAGTCACCAAAAACAGACTTCTGCACACTATAAAAATGTCTACCCTTATTTCCATTGTCCCAATCCTTCTGCCATTGAGCCCACACTACTCTTTTAATCATGGCTTTATGTTCAGAGCTGCTATGAGCCACCTCAAGATCTACAGTGTCATGTCTTAAAGCATTCTTTGCAACCTGATCCACAATTTCATTACCCCTAACCCCAACATGTGCCGGGACCCACATGAAGCACACAGCTGACCCTCCCTTCTCCACTCTGAGCAAAGCAGTCAGCACCTCAACCACCAGATCAGGCCTACACCAGGAAGAGGCCGACTCCAAGGACTGCAACACAGCAGCTGGGTCAGAGCAGAAGACAACCCTCTCCGGTCTCACTTCTTCCACCCATTCAAGAGCCCACACCATAGCCAAAATTTCAGCTGTAAATACTCCTACTCCATCAGGAAGTCGTCTGCCAAGACTCAGAGACAGAGCAGGAATAAAAATCCCAAATCCCCCTCTCCGGCTAGTGGGGTCAACGGACCCATCAGTAAATAATTGCAGATACCCATCCCAATTGTTCTGCATAGCCTCCCTCACCACAGTTACAGGACATATTCCCCCCTCCCCTTTAAGGCGATCTTTCACAGTCCAGTCCACTTCCACTTGAGGGAGTAGCCAAGTAGGAACCGCTGGCCAGACAACTACTGGAGCTGTATCCCTCTGAGCTCTGGCAACTCACCCTTCATTTCTAAGATAAAGTTTTTCCCCCTCCCTCTTCCTGACTCCCATGAGTCCTGAAGGAGTCTCCTCCCAGGGTGGTCACCCCTCTGACCCAGGACTTTGCCTACAAACTGGAGTGCTAGCTTAAGCCGTCTCTTTTGAAGGGGCATCTCTCCCACTTCAACTAGGAGGGCTGGCACAGAGGTTGTTCTGAATGCACCACAGCACACTCGAAGTGCTTTTGCTTGGATCACATCTAATTTTGCCAACGTTGTTTTAGCTGCATTTCCATACACAAGACAACCATAATCCAAAAATGAGCGAATCGTAGCTCTATAAATCATCTGTAGTGTAGCTTTATCAGCTCCCCAGTCGCTGCCAGAAAGGCACCGCAACACATTTATTACTCTACTGCATTTATCTACCACCTTCTCAATGTGAGTTTTGAAAGTCCCCCTCTCATCAAAATGGACCCCTAAATACTTAAAAGATTTAACCCTTTCCAAATTTAAACCATATAATTGCAAACTTCCATTGCCCAAATTTCTCTTCCTCCCAAACACTACAAACTGACTTTTCCACAGATATTTTAAAACCCCACCTACTTGCCCACTCCACAACATTATTCAAGGCATTTTGTAACTTTGCAAATACAAAACCCACATTTCTCCCCCTCTTCCACACAACCCCGTCATCAGCAAAAAGTGACAACCCATAACCTGGATCCAAATTGCTAAAAATATCATTTATCATTACATTAAACAGTACTGGACTAACTACACTGCCCTGAGGAGTTCCATTATCAATATCCAGTACTTCAGAAAAAGTTTTACCAACCCTAACCTGAATTCTCCGATCCTGTAAAAATGCCCTAATCCAATTTAGCATGCGACCACAAATACCTGCATCATAGAGCTTAACTAATAGCCCCTCCTTCCACAACATATCATAGGCCTTTTCAATATCGAGGAACACAGGAACAAGAACTTCTTTACTTGCACTAGCTTTCTTTATATCAGAATCCAAGGTCAACACTGACTCCATGGTGCTCCTCCCTAGTCTAAAACCATTCTGGTAGGGAACAAACCATTCATTTTTTTCAAGCTTATAAACCAGCCGGTCAGTCACCATTCTTTCCATAATTTTACATAAAACTGAGGTAAGTGCAATAGGCCTGTAAGTACCTGGGTTCTTCCCTTCCTTCCCTGGTTTCAAAATTGGTATAACTACAGCCTCCTTCCATGCCCCTGGAACCTGTCCTTCTGCCCACACATTATTAATCAGAGCCAGGACTTCCTCCAAAACATCATTAAGATTTTTGAAAAAAATGTAGATTAACCCATCCTTCCCTGGTGCTGTAGAACCCCCCCTACTAATTGCTTTCAATAGCTCCTTCATAGTGAAGAATAAATTGACAGAGTCCGAATTATCTAAATTGGTTTCCAGTTTATGGTACTGACCCCCCAGCATCATATCCCTTCTATAGATTCCATCCTCCCCCAAATTTGATTCACTGTGAATTAGCTGAAAAGCCCTGACTAACACGTCAGCCTTCTGATTGTCATTCACTGCCACAACTCCATTCCTTTCCAACACTGGAATAGAACGTACACATTTAACCCCAGACATGCATCTCACTGCAGACCATATTTCATTAATAGAGGTGTCTGTGTCCATCCGACTACAAAACTTCCTCCAAGACTCTCTCCTAGCAGTCTTAATAATCCTTCTAGCAACAGCCCTAAGTCTTTTATACTCTATTGCATTTTGCTCCAACGGATGTCTCCGTAATTTTTTTATACGCTTTATTCCTATTTCTAACTGCTACACTGCATGCTTTATTCCACCATGGTACACAAACCTTGTTTTTAGGACCTATCTTTTCTGGTATAAATAGATTAACACAAACTATCATTCCACTCATCAATCGAATCCTCATTTATCTCATCCAAATCTGTACTACAGGCCTCTGCAAACTCTCCCCACCTCGCCCTACTAAGGTCCAAACGCTTCGGGTATGTGACCTCTTCCACCAGCAGAGACTGAACAAACCTCATCAGGATAGGAAAATGGTCACTTCCTATAGTATACCCCTCCAAAGTATCCCATATTGCCTTCCTTGCCAAAGGAGCTGAAGCTATAGACAGATCTATGCATGACAGGCTCCCTGTCCTAACATCAAACCTAGTAGGTCTGGTATCATTTAGGCAGACCAACCCATGCCAATCCATAAAATCTTCTACTATTTCCCCATTACTGTCTCTGTCCCTGCTGCCCCACAGTGGATTATGTGCATTAAAATCCCCCACCCAAACTACATTGTGACCAACTACCTCCAAAATAGCCTCAAAGTCATCAATACATAAATTCAAACATGGATTATAAAAATTTACAACAGTCATTCCCCCCAAACATTTACTGCTACACATTCTAATTGGGTGTTAAAACACACACTCTCATATTGCACACCGGCCCTAACAAATATTGCACAACCCCCTCCCGACCTGTCTTTACGATCTTTCCTCACAGACTCATACGCAGAAATAACAAAATCTAGACAAGGTTTCAGCCAGGTCTCTTGAATGCATATGAGCTCTGGCTTATGACTTTCTTTAAAATACTCTATAAATCTTTTTAACTCTTGGCCATTAGCGATAAGGCTTCTGGCATTCCATTGTAATATGTGGAACATATAAGTGAGGTCGAGCGAACCTGAATCTCCATTTGTTATCACAGGGACATTTTGCACACTACGAGCACAAGGTAAGTTCAGGAGCTCTGGGGAGACTGACAAACCCAAAAACCTGCCAGCTTCTTTAGGTATCATTGCTTTAATAGCCGAGGGCGTATTAACCTGGCAAGTAGCCCACAAAACTTCAACTAGAAAGGCCAAAAATGCAGTTTTATCCACAATAAAAGAATTTACTGAAATCTTTACTCCATGAGCGGGAAAACTGACCTCTTGGGGGCGCACCCGCTCCGGCTCTCTAGCCTCATTCACTTTTTTAACAGCTTCTGCATAGGTAACATTATCTTTGGCTTTTACTGCTTCTATCTGCTGCGCTCTCATAGCATGGTCACATCCGCTAAAAGCAGCCATATGACTGCCACCACAGTTACAACATTTCACTTCAGTAGTTGTGCATTCAGAACGATCGTGCTCCCCTCCACACTGCCCGCACCTTCTGGCACCTCTACAAACTGCCGCTACATGGAAAGTTTAAGAGAGTTCAGGGGTTTATCTGAACTCTCCCCAAACTTCAGAATTACTTTAAACCCCTCTTCCCCTCGCTTAGCCATCTTTAAGTGACCTTGGTCCCTTCCTCCTTCACTACTTATAGATCTAGGACACCCTCTTTCCCCCCCACCCTGAGAACTCCCCCCCCCCTTCCCCATACAATCAAGCACCCAACCCAGGGAAATAAGAGTCCACAGTGCACAAAAGGGGGAAATAAATAATTGTGGTGTTTAACAAAAAATTTAAGGACGATTGCCAAAGGTTCACCAACGGACGCCTCCATGACCCCAAGCTCCCTACGAGGTCGTCTTCTTCTTCCCTGCCATTCTGTGAAGTCCTCGGGCCAACCAACGACGTATGTCAGTTTTACGTGACGGAAAAGTTGAAGAAGAAACGGAGAAAATGCGTTTTTCACGCTGCTGCTGCTCCTCCTTTAAAACCTTGACATCAAAGACGCCGAACTCAAGAAACACACCAACGCGCGCCGTCTCGAGCAGCGTGTGAAACAAAGGAATTCAGCCGAGAGGGCGGGACCACATCTCACTCAAGGCCTGCCCACAGGCAAATGACGTCACCGACATGCGTGAAAAAACTCACGCATGCAAACGAGGGTTCAAGCATGATTGGTGGAATCACACGTCATTCAAATCCATATAGTTAAAAAAATAAATAAATAAAAAATAAAAGGGTCGGTTTATTGTCTAATAGACCTCGTAAACAATGTTTTGTTTTCATGTCATCAGTTTTACCGTCCGGAAGAAAGAATTCACTGAAACAACCATTAAAACTGCGACGTTACAACTCATACATCAAAGGATTCGCACGTGTCACTTGGGTTTCTCTTAACAGTAAAAGCCGAAACACTTTAAAGGATCAGTAAGTGCAATAATAATAATAGTAACAATAACAACAACAACAGATTCCAGCTCAAATTGTGTCCAAATGAAGACAAACAAAAGTGAACTCGCGTTTTGAAACAAAACTCACATCGTCACAGCATACAATATGTCAGAACTTCACCCGTTTACAAAAACACGGCACTTTGGCACTAATTCAGTGAACTTCAGATACGGAAGATTATTTATGCCTCATTTAATAAAATCTAAAACATTAAATATGATGCAGATCCACATTATTATTATAATTTTTTTTCCTGGTTATTTGTGCTTTATTGAAACAGCGCCCCCCACTGGCACATCAGCACACTTAAGGAGCGGTAAAGCAAGCACTCGCTGAATACACTTTGTGTACCATTTTTCAGCTGTGTCCAGCAGGAGGCAGAAGAGAGCCTGTGATGACGCAATCAACATCCAATGTAATGGCAGCATGGGGGCGGAGCTTGGGCATGTTTTTGGCTGCACCAGTTTCTGCAGAAAAACACTTTTTAAGCAAACCATAGTAACAAAAAGCTAAATATTTTTAATTTTGGAATCTTTAGTTAAGGACAGCTCAGCAAATGCACATCTGTAAAACGTAAACGTATTTCTCTGAAATTTAACGAGGCATAAAAAATCATCCACATTCAAGGGGAACATACTGATGGTCTGTGCAGAGTTAACCACATCCATGGAACACCACATGAGTTCAGCTTTTATAGGTTTTTTTTGTTTGTTTGTTTCCATTTTTGCAGTAGAGGTCTTCACGGCTGCAGAACTTTGGACCTGATCAATAAACAAATTTGTGGAAAACTTTGTGGAAGCTGATGTAGCGAAACCCAAAACGGTCCCAAAGATACTGAAACCTGATCTACAGAACCAAGCAAAGGTTTCAGGGACTATAGTGATAATAATGTACTGTAGATGAGGAAAAAAAACAAAACAAAAAACAAACAAACAAAAAAACCTTTTGTCATTTATAAACTGCTTAATTAAATAAACTTCACTTTCTATTTTTTGAGATTTCCTAATACTACTGCTCGATTCATGACAACATGAAGACAGTTAAGACCGTTTTTGAGTCCACCTCAGTCATAGTTTCAGTCAGTTACACACAGCAGCCCCCCTCCCTCCAATAAATAAATAGATAAATAGAATCTATAGATCAAATAGTGGATTACCACCTCCCCAAAAAACAAACAAGTTTTTAGCCACCAAAATGATCCCAATCACAGCTTCTCAAGTGTTAGTCTGTTTTGACACTTTTCATATGTAGTTTGGACAAATACATAAATAAATTATCAATCTTTCACCCCCCCCCCCACACCATCCAAAGGAATTTTTTTCTTTGTTGCAAACAGATGAATGTTTGTTTTATTTTATATTGATAATTTGATATAGAATT
Source organism: Thalassophryne amazonica (assembly GCF_902500255.1). Classification (NCBI taxonomy): domain Eukaryota; kingdom Metazoa; phylum Chordata; class Actinopteri; order Batrachoidiformes; family Batrachoididae; genus Thalassophryne; species Thalassophryne amazonica. The sequence goes on along the minus strand of NC_047111.1, from coordinate 16,676,886 downwards.
ACTTAAGCCACTTCAGAAAAACTTAAAATTTGCTTTATACAGGTTTAAACATATAGAATTTTTAAGTTTAAAAACACCACACAGAAATAATAAAATACCTTAAATTGTATTTAATTTTGCATTTCCTGGACATCACTTTAAAAGGGTTTTAAAACTGTTTTTTTGTTGTTGTTGTTGTTGTTTTGAACCATATTTAAATCTGATCCAAATGAATGGAACCATGTTTAAAATGGATTCAATATGACAACAACAGTAAATATTTGATTAGATTTAAAACAGTGTACATGTGGTTTAAAGTGGATTTATGTGACTGGAAGAGAATTTAAAGCAGTTTTTAGGTGATTTTAGCAGTGATGCAGTGAAAAACTCATCACGCTGGATTTAATATCAGGAAAAAAAGACTGTGGTTTTACATAAAATTTAAACTGCTTCACATAAAAACAGGCTGGTTTAAAACATGTTAAGATAGTTTAAAGCTGCTATTAGGAGATTTTAACAGTGCTAAATCAGTGGAAACTGAGTGAAACTACGAGTATTAACTGTTTGAGATGTGTCCTTCCAGAAAATCTGTGAATGGAATGAAAAAGAAAATAAAATGAAAAGAAAAAAAAACAAAACACCATTTTGTGACAGATCTGCATTTCAAAAGTTTAATGGATAAATAATAATAATAATAATAATACAAAAAATAAAAATGTATTTAAAATAATAATAAAAAAATTGTTATCTGTAAACATGAAAAAACACACACAAAAAAATTGGGAACCAGTGGTTCCCATTTTTTTTTCCCTGATTGTTGCGCTCGCCCTCCCCCCAAAAAAATAAATACATAAAATGACTATTCCATTTTCCCCCAACAATAAAAAAAAAAAAAAAAAAAAAAAATTTCTAAATTTAAAAAAAAAACTGACACAAAAGGTTTCCCTCTTTTCTCTTTGGCTCATCCAAAGAAAATTATTGTTTTAATTAGTTTTGATTGTCACGTAAGGGGGCAACATGGTGCTTAGTGGTTAGCACGGTTGCCTCACAGCGAGAAGGTCATGGGTTCGATTCCCACTAGTGGCCTTTCTGTGTGGGGTTTGCATGTTCTCCCCTGGTGTCCTATCCAGGGTGAACCCCGCCTCACGCCCTATGACTGCTGGGATAGGCTTCAGCCCCCCTGTGACCCTTAACTTGAGTAAGTGGGTATAGAACATGGATAGATGTCACATTAAGGGTGTTATTATAACTTAATTTACCAGATGAACTTTTAATTTTCATAACCTCAGAGCAGACACTTTGGGTGTCGTGTGTTATCTTTGGCACCCTCTGGGGGTGGTGTCTAGATTGTTCAGTAAAAATAATAATCAATTATTTGGAGGCCATCGTGAAAACCTCTACTGTGGTATCCTGCAGCGATTTGTCGATTTTTGGCACCACAAACCCTCCGTTAGCCGCAGTGAGCTAATTCTCAGCGTATTCACAGTATTGACATTTGTTGGGGATCAAACACGACGGAGCAACAGATAAAAAAGCATCCTACTGCACTTGACAACCACTGTGAGGCTCCACTGGAGCGGAGAGGATGTAGTGCTTTGCACATGGGCACTTCAGCAGGTCCTTCTTTCTGTTCCCACCTGGACTGTAAACAAGAACCAGCAGCAACCCGGAACACAGTCCAAATGCTTCACTGAAAACCATCTTCAAACTCAACTGCTCTCATTCTTTTACCAGCGTGCCTAATTTTCTGTCACTTCATGTGATGTAATAAAAAACAAAAAGAGCACAGAGAAGATCAATAGCACCTAAATATTAGTCAACAGCTGCTGCTAATGATGTTTGCTGACACCACAGAGGTGTCACGGAACCCGACCGCACCCGTGAGTGTGTTCATCTCCGCATGCTGATTGGTCAAAAAGTCGCATATCCAAGACTCCAGATAGAAAGAATAAATATAGTAAGAGTACAATACAAGGCCATGGACGTCGTGTAAAAGAACCCATGCAAGACGTTTATCCGGACGCTGCACGCGCACAGCTCAAGTCCTGAGCGCTGAAAACCGGTTTGTCCTACATTCACAGGAAATCAGGACTGAAACTCAACATTTTCCAAAGGATCACCAACAAAAACTGAAAGAAAAAAAAAGTGTCAGAATGAAAAGAGAACCGTGACCTCCTGTCCGGGATTCTGCAGTCAACAAACAAACAAATAAATAAATAAGTGGGCGGGCCTTCAGATGATGATGATGTCGCAGTGACGGTGTGTTCCCCGTTGTCCTGCCGTGAAGGCGATGGCAGAGTTTCTTTTGTTTGGCAGAACTCCTCCTCTTCCTCTCTTCCTTTCCCTTTATGACTCATCACACGTTTTGTCACAAAGCGTTTTCCGGAGGGTACAAAGTGTAAATAACACCATCGTCCACTTGAAGCCGACTAAGCCACCGTTCATTAGAATCACCGGTTATATTCATCTATAACATATGCTAAACCAGGATTAGTTTGGTAGAAAATAGACCTCAACGGCAAAATGTTTGTCCTGTAGGTGGCAGCACCACCTGGACAAAACACAACTTTAATCATGAATATAAAGTTGAAAAAAATAAAAAGACTTTGCACGACTAACTTTTTTTTTCCTGTCAGTCTCAAAGAAAACTTGTTTGTTGTGATAAACCTATTTTACAGGAAGTGACATTTGGCCGATCTGAGTCAGGAAGACGGCTTAAAAATCTTAAAGGTTTTTTGTTGTTTACTTGTAAACAAACATAAGCTGTCAATGAGGACAAAAAGCAGCTGTCTGTAGACCAAAGCGTGAGAACTTTTTGTCGTTTTTGATTTACCCATAAGAGCAGTGGCTACGTGGTCCTTGAGAACCTCAAACCTGCACGTTCTCTACCTCTACCCACTGTTCCAAAAGGTCAGCCAATCAAGAACAGTCAATGAGCCAAACAGATCAGGTAGAGGTGGAACGTGTGCAGGATAGTTTGGGGTCCCTGATAACCAGGGCTGGGAACCCCCATACCCACAAACCTAGGAAACTAATAAAGTATTTCTTCTTCTTCATCATACTTTGACTTACAAAAGTGAAAATCTTCAAATATCTCAAAAGCAAAAGCAGAAGGTCATGTTCAATCTATAACACCGATCGAACATCAAAAGCTTCGGTATATCAATATTTTGGGAACAAACATCCTCCTGCAGCACCGCTAACATACAACCTAAACCCAGACCAAGCCAAGACCACCTGAGACCAGAACTGCTTTTATGTACTTGCTGATCTTCAGCCTGAGTCATCCTGAGACCAACATTGTTTAAGTATGGACCCCCCCCCCCCCCCACCAAGCAACTGGTGCAAATTTCAGAACAAATTATCACTGCACCAAAATGCCAAAAAAAAAAATCTAACTCTCTTTGAACCAAAGTACTCTTTGTAAGAGGTTTGCACAAACCTCTCATAATTTTTTTTGGATCTATATTGAAGTATTAGAAAACACATTAAGGTTTTAGTGTTTATGTAAACGTTAAAGAACTATGCATAAAAAGGGGGGAAATGTATCTAAAAACTCTAAGAATTGGCCAAATAGTGTCTCTTTGAATTTTTATCCAAATGAGCTTTGTTTTGAGTAGAGCTCAGTTTTGGGTGGTCTCAAGTATGGTAAATATTCACCACTTTGGTCTCACTTGAGAGCTTTGTGGGTTTGGAGCAGTCTAACATACTCCAAAACCAGGGTAGTCTCAGTACAAAGCTGCATTGGTCTCCGGTGATCTTGGTAAACAACGGTTGGTTGGTCTGAAAATCAAAAACCAGACCAGAAGTCCACATTACACAGAAACAGAGAAAATGGGAACAAAAAAGATACCTGCCAATTAGAAGACAAAAAATTGAGGGAAAAAAAAATTCAAAAACACATCCCAGTATTGATTTGTACAACTTCAATTTCAGATGAGAAAATCCAATGAACCGACGGTTTGCGGGCGGCACACACTCCCAGATAATCGCGACCGTTCACAGAGACATGAGAACTACTCATAGGAGGATGTGTGGGCACGCCGGCCGTTCGTGTGCCAGCAGCCGGAGCATGGCTGCCGTGTCTTGGGTCATGTGGCTCTAGTCACTGGCAGGCCCAGAGACTCAGGTCAGAGGACGCGTCAGGCAGTGGTGTCGCCATTAAGAGATGACATGGCACAGGGGGTGGTGATTTGTAGTTAGGATTGGGCCAGGCCAGGCTGGTCCAGTCCAACGTGGACTAGGAGATGGAGGGCCTGGCTTGTCTTTGGTCCCATAAAGCACTTGATTACGTCAGGGTGAAACTTTGCACTCCACTGGATCGGTGAGGCTCACACAGGGGGTGGGGGACTGAGGATCTGGGAGGGGTAGGGGCGGCTCTGTCACAAGCACCGGCTGCTAAGCTACGACTGGAGAGCGGTGCAGCACAGGCAAAGACTCATTTTCAGCCATGCAGCTTGGAAGTCGTCCATAGCAACTGGTAAGGTCAGTTTCAAACGCCGGAGAATGGAAGACGGGAGGCAAAATTTCACACGCGAGTGTGCTGATGAAACGAAACATGAAAGCTCTGAGAAAAGGGAGAGTATCGCCACTGTTGGCTTTCCTTTATAAAGCGACAGCGCTGCATGCTCACCAAAGCACCGGCAAACAGGTGAGGAATGGAGGACTCAGGTGGGAGTAAAAGAGCATACACCAAGTCAGTACATGGGACATAGACAGTACTGGTAACGAGGTCCACCAAAAGCCAGATGCAATGCAAACTCCGGGATCAGAACAAGAGGCTGAGCGAACACCGAAAATAAACACAAAGAACACCAAAACCCCGCCTCCTTAAGGTGGAGACTCAGCCTTAAGGCATTGTATAGCCCTTAGAAATATTGGCACATGCATGGAGAGTGCAGTCACGTCTGTATATGTACCGTATGTACGTTTGTGTGCCGGCGTGTTTGTGGAGTTACATCGAGTGTGTGATAAGAGTTCCACAACATGCAGAAAGAAAAACAAAACAAAAAAACAAACAAGCGGATTGTGCTAACACGATATTGGCCTTTAAACGGAGGTCCGTTGGTCACATCAACTTTTATCCCCGGGGGCGGTCACACTAGAGTCAAAATGTAATGGAAAAATTACATCATAAAATCATATAATTCCAGCGGGATCAACACAAGATTCACTCAGTGGGGGGGATAATTTGAATTAGTCTGAAAATTACTTGAAAGTCGAGTCAAATGTAGCTGGATTTCAAGATGTTTTGACCTAACTTTACCTGATAACACAGAAAATTGTCATTGACCATACTTAGAAAGTTAAACACAGCTTGGTAAGCTTGGTATGGTATTCTGTCTAACTAGCATGTTGCTACAAATTGCTTTAAAAACATCTATTGAGCAATTGTGTTGAATTGACTATTGTGCAAATAAATGTGTTTAAGGCTCCTGCTAACCAGTTAAGACTTTTACTTTTTAATTTAACTTTTAATTTGAAACTGCTGCCACGGTGTCAGAAATTCACAATGCACTCTGTACACATCGGAAGCCCGAATTTGAAATTACATTGTTTTTGTTGCTTTTTGAAGAACGATAAATGTACTTTGGCTAAAGTTTTATGTGATCAAGAATAACAGCAACCTTTCTAAAACTCCATGAGTTTCCACTAGTAGTCTGTGAGTATTTTGCTTATCATGGCAACTTATTTTTAAAGTGATAACTGCGTTAATTTCAATGCAGTTGCGGTAAAAACACACTGTGACAATCACTCTCAAAAAATAAATACGGGAGTTGAGGACAAAGTATCTCTTTCCTGTACGGTCTTGAGCTCAATGAACTGAAAATCTCGCTCAAAGTGCTTGCACAGCCAAGCTGGCAGAAAGTTCACAGCTCTGGAAAATAACCGAATAAGTTCCATATTCCTGACTTTCTTCAGCTCAGTAGTGCTTTGACAAAACCCGAAAGGGTTATAAATAAAGTTATCATTGTTCCCCTCTTGCTCCATTTCTTATTTTATTTGTTCTTTAATTTGTCATGATACTGACAAAGGCTATTTTTATTTATTGATACAGATTTTACAATTTAGTTAACAATGAAGTGTTTATATTTTATATTCTGTAAAACTTTGGACATCTTGTTTTCATTCAGGACCAAAAGCCAAAGTTCCTCCTTTTCTTTGTTCTTTTTCAAAATGTAAAGTAGTATTTCTTTTTTTTTTTGTCTAATTTTGTCTAAGTGCTGATCCATGGCTTAAAAATTGTATCTGATTTTGTGATTCCTGGCTCCCCTAAAATTGCTAAAATATTATATTTAAAATGAATATCATTTAGCTTAAAAGTGTTTCTCAAAGTGTGTAAAATGGCTCCAAAGTCTAACAGATAGGAACATACTGTTGGACGTAGGAAACAAGTTCCGAGTTTCCGTGGAATGCAGCGTTATGCACTTTGATTAGTGCCACGCCGACAGCACTCACAGCGCTCTGTGATCACTGCAGATCAGATAAAGGAAGCAATAAATCACCAAGCACTTCCTGTTGAGAATTTGGGCAGAGCATTCCTAGTGTGACCACCGTCGGGAAGCCGGCCTTCACAAAGTGTCATCAGTACGGAACGGAAAGCAGCAAAGTCACAAACCAGGAGTCTTCAACGAACGCCGCACAGCCCGTTAAACAGAACACCGAAGATTTAACAACAGATCTGGGGCCTGTACTACGAAGTGGGGTTACTGGCTTATCAGGGTAACTTCGGGAGTAAGTTGATGACATGTGGAGTAACTTCCCGGTGAACCCGTACTATGAAAGGTGGATAGGTTTTGATCGAGGTATGCTGCCATGGCAATTTATGCTGTGTGCCAAACCTGCTCCGAGCAGGTTATGTTCTCGGTTAGCTTGAGGTTTTCGCTTAACCACTCCCTTTATAAGTACCACCCATCCACCTTCAATCACTCCGAAGACAATGCTGGCCTACCTGGATGATCCGTTTGATATTGGGGCACATATTGTGAGGGGCTCTCTTCGCAGGGCGAGGGTTTTTAAAGACCGCCAGAATTCACTGACAAACCCAGATGATATTCTCTATGAAAGATATAGATTCTCAGCCGAGGGAATTCGTTATCTTTGTCAGCTGATCGGGCCAGAAGTCTGTAACATCACCCATCATACACTGTAAAAAAAGACTGTTGTTTTTACAGGAAAACACTGGCAGCTGTGGTTACCAGGGAATTCCTGTAAAAAATACAGCAGTTAAATGTACAAAAAAAGAGGGCTCTTGTTTGTAGATTTAACAGTTCTTTTAACGTGAGTCAGCCGTGGTTCATTCACTGTAAATCCATATACATATTATGTCTGTAATGTTATCTACTGTGCTGCTGTATGTTTTACAGGAATTCCCTGGTAACCACAGCTGCCAGCGTTTTCCTGTACAAGGAAGTCATTTTTTTACAGTGTAGCAATGCCCCGACGATTGAGCAGATAATGTGCCTTGTGCCTATTTTGCCAGTGGACAATTTATGAATTCCATCGGTGATGCTGAACATCTGAGCAAGAATACTGTACGTCGTATGATTCGCAAGGTAGTACTTGCTCTGTCTAAACTGTTGGATGCATTTGTCGTTTTCCCTGGCCATTTATCCGCAATGCAAATCAAAGAAGGGTTTTATGCAATCGCGGGTAATTACTAATATCAAAATAGGTCTAATGCATGTCCATTAATTAGGCGAAGTGGGGCTTATCAAGCTATGAATATAAACCTACCGTTCTGAAGGATGTTTTTATATTTCATCTTCACCCCCTGCCAGGTGCGTTTGGCACTGCTATTGCATCTGAAATATTGACAGGATTAGGAATAGCAATCATACAGTCAAGGTAGCCTATTCAGGAAACATTAAATTAACCTAACATTTATTAGTAGGCTTATGCCCACTTCTGAATCGTGTTGCATCTGGGCATAATTAATGAAAGAAGGTCATTTTTTTTTTACACATATCAGACATTCCACAGGTTAATCATCTGTAACAGATTTGGGGAACAATTGAATTGTACGTACGCATTTACCCGATCAGCAATACATTGCCAACAAGCCTATTTTGCTTTATTGGCAGACGATGTGTTCGATTTCCCCCGTAACATTAATTTAAATTCCTCGTAGCTCCGCATAATAATCGTGCATTCTTCTTCGGTAAAGTAAGGTGACTGCGCCATCATTGAAAAATGGTGACGTGTACTGCAACCCGCCCCTTTTATGTGAACGCGCACAAAATCCAATTAGGTTAACACAGGTTCAACAAATCAACATCTTATTCAGCGTCGTAGTACCGATTAAGACCACTTGAGGAAACCAGGTTTTGTCAACCCCAGTTTAAGAGGTTGACCCTGGGTTACATCTGAGTAAGTTAACCCCGCTTCGTAGTACAGGCCCCTGATATTCCAAAAACACAAACATCTTGATCCTACACGAGATGATCGTGTGAAACTTGAGTCAGGTCAAGTCCAGGAATGTGTGCAGGTGGTGCACAATGCTGCATCACCCCCGCACCCACCCCCAACCCCCAACAGAACTGGTCAGGTGGTAACGCAAACACCTGATTTGGCACAGCTACACCAGGGGGACAGTGGTGGTCATGACAACCACCAACTGTGCAGACTTGTGTATGCTGAACCTGAGTAGAATGTACAAGGAGCAAACGTGTGACGTTGTCAATTCTCATCTGTTTCATGCTGCAGAAAACGGGATGAGCACCAACACCAATGATCCTCAGAGGCTAAAGAGAACTGACGACACAGTGCCACTGTTACCGTGTGGCATGGTGGAAGTGGCAAATCGTTTGTTTGTTTTCCATGAGCTTGAAGCCAATTTTGACCTTACAGATAACAATTAAGGGGACTAAACAACGCTCACATTCCAGCCTCAGTGCACCATGACCTACACAAGAATGTACGGTGGCCATACAGAGCGGTAGCTGTAACTGAAGAATTACACAGGGGTCAACATTAAAAATGCTCCAATCATATTGAAATTTCTCTGATCATAAAGATTCCAAAAAGGTATAGTTTGGACTATGACTGGATGTTATGGAATTATGCAGTAAAAACAACAAGAATGGTGACAAAGGTTAATTTCAGTTTGTACAGGGGTTGAAAGTTAAAGTTGCTCCAATTTTGGTAAAAAGTGATGCAAATTGTCAATTGAGCAAATAGAATTAATAAATGGAATAGTTCTGACTATGCTGAATGTTTGTTCTCCAAAGTAAAGGTAAAACAAAGTCAACATCCACGGGATTCTATGACATGTGACGTGTTACTCCATAACTTGATAACGAAGCATAATAGATGGTGCAAACTATTCTATTTTAGAATCCTACTAGCTCCGCCAACAGTTCGCATCACTTTATTACCAAAATTGGAGCAACTTTAACTTTTGACTCCTGTTCCAACTGAAACTGACCGTTTTCACAGTTTTTGCTGTTTTTTCCTCATAACTCCACAACATTCAATCAAAGACGGTCAAAACTATACCTTTTTGGAATACCCATGATCAGATAAATAATGTGGTAAACTTTTCAAAATGACTGGAGCATTTTTAAAATTTGATCCTTGTGCAATTCGTCATCGACTCCTACCTGGCAACAGCTACCCCTCCTGGGATGGCCACCATACGTTTTTGTGAAGGTCATCATGGTACACCAAGGCTGGTTTCTAAGCATTGTTTAGCTATCTTAAGTGGTAGTAACTAGGTCAAAATTGTCTCCTGTCTCATGGACTATAACATCTGGATGGCAACCACCCAGGACTCAAGGCAATTCCTGTGGTGTGGCGGCTCTTTTAGCATATTGCGCATGCCGCCAGACTGGACCCGACCTATATTACAACTGGACCAACTGTTGTGGGCGTCTTGTGCCGTCATACATTTGGGGCACCGAAGATGACGTCTACGAGAGCGTTTGGTTGGTTAGAAGGCTGCAATCCTAAAAAGTGATCACCGGCCCAAAATTTAAAAAAAATTGAAGACACCTGGTTTAAATGTTTTTCACTTGGACAAAAGAACCTTTCTGATATGAATGATACCTTTTTTTTGGCAGGAATGTGTTCAGACTCACAGACATTAATACCGGTTTTAAATACTGATATTGGCCTTTAAAACTCGTAAATAAAATCAGAAATGATGAAGCAAAAGAAAAGGAGAGCAGAAGCAGCAGAACATGAAAACGAGTTTGGACAAGCACAGCCGGACTGGGCGGAGACGGGCGGGAATGACGAAACTCCACCTTCAGCGTTACGCGTCAAACTAAAAAACAGCGGCGTCAGATGTTGGTGAGCGTGGTGGAGGTGATGAGGCGCACGGTGAGCGTGCCCGGCAGATCGCTGTCCTGGCGGCTGCCCTTGTCGCGAAGGTGTAGCGTGTGCTGCTCCTGGCGCTCGTTGGGGTCGCTGAACAGGATCACCTGACCGAGGAAGGAGTCCACGATCATGTTCTTGTTGTAGATCTGCACGAATGTTCGCGGGAATGAGGTAGAAACCCCGAAGGAGTGCGCCGCAGGGAAAGAGAGAAAAAGACAAAAAACAGCAGCAGGTCACAAAAGAGAAACCACAGAAGTAGAAGAAGAAAAAACAAACAAACAAACAAGGCAAAGACAGAAATGAAGACAAGAGGAAGTGACATCACAGAAAGACGGTGGTGTAACACTGAACCCGAATCACACTGAATTCTTTAAACCTTCATGTTAGACTCTTAAAAAAAAAAAATCGCCGGCCACTAGCCCTAAGCTTAAAAGACCCAGCACTAAAAGACCCAGAATTTAGTTAAAGTTGAGGCCGCGGCACGCTCCGTTTACTAATAAAATGAATTAAAAGAGTACAGACCGTAGAACTATATTATGCTAGTATGCTAGCCATATGAAAGAGAAAATAAGTGCATCTTAAGTCTGGACTTGAAAGTCTCCACAGAATCTGACTGTTTTATTGATGCAGGGAGATCATTCCACAGAACAGGGGCACGATAAGAGAAAGCTCTGTGACCCGCAAACTTCTTATTCACCCTAGGAACACAAAGTAGTCCTGCACCCTGAGAACACAAAGCCCGGGCCGGTACATAAGGTTTGATTAGCTCAGCTAGGTAGGGAGGTGCCAGTCCATGAACAATTTTATAGACTAGTAGCAGAACCTTAAAATCTAATCTCACAGTCAGGGACAGGAAGCCAGTGAAGAGACGCCAAAATGGGTATAATGTGGTCGAACTTTCTGCTTAGTGTCAAAAGTCTGGCTGCAGCATTTTGAACCATTTGGAGAGCAATAATGCTGGACTGCGGTAAACCAGAAAATAAAACATTGCAGTAGACCAATCTTGAAGAGATAAATGCATGGATCAGGGTTTCAGCATCAGCCATAGACAGGATGGGATATATTTTGCAGGTGGGAGAAAACAGTCCTCATAATATTTCTAATGTGGAGGTCAAAGGACAATGTAGGATCAAAAATTAACCCCAGGTTCCTCACTTTGTCCATATGATGTATGACAGACAAGCCTCAGCTAAGAGTTAACTGGCCAAATTGATGCCGATGTCTGACTGGACCAAGAACCATCATTTCAGTCTTATCAGAGTTTAAAAGTAGGACGTTTCTAGACATCCAGCTTCTCACTGATGCAAAGCAATCTTATGAGGATTTTATGTGAACGAGATTACCAGCAGTTATTGGCATGTATAACTGAGTATCATCAGCATAGCAGTGAAAGGTAATCCCAAAACACAGCAGTATGTGCCCAAAGGCTGCTATATAAAGGGAGAAAAGCAGAGGTCTAAGACGGACCCCTGTGGAACCCCAAATTTCATGTCACTAAGGAGAATTTTGAGAATTTGCTACGTTGGCCAGTGTCAGCTGCTTCATGTCATAGAGTGAACGGGTGCTAAATATCATTCGTTGCTTTTTTTTTTTTTGATGGGGTATTTTTTTGATATATGTTTCTTGATATAGTCTTGATATAGACCTTTTTTTCAAGTATTTTATTCTACAACCCCTGGCAAAAATTATGGAATCACCGGCCTCGGATGATGTTCATTCAGTTGTTTAATTTTGTAGCAAAAAAGCAGATCACAGGCATGACAAAAAACTAAAGTCATTTCAAATGGCAACTTTCTGGCTTTAAGACACACTATAAGAAATCAAGAAAAAAAGATTGTGGCAGTCAGTAACGGTTACTTTTTTAGACCAAGCAGAGGGAAAAAAATATGGAATCACTCAATTCTGAGGAATAAATTATGGAATCACCCTGTAAATTTTCATCCCCCAAACTAACACCTGCATCAAATCAGATCTGCTCGTTGACACTGACTCTATGCAAATGATTTCATCATCCCCAAACATCCTTTCAATTGATGGGATAAGAAAAGTGTCCAAAATATCAACGTAAACTTGTGCATTTATTGATGATGTAATGACAGCCATCTCCCCAGTGCCTTTACCTGACATGCAGCCCCATATCATCAATGACTGTGGAAATTTACATGTTCTCTTCAGGCAGTCATCTTTATAAATCTCATTGGAATGGCACCAAACAAAAGTTCCAGCATCATCACCTTGCCCAATGCAGATTCGAGATTCATCACTGAATGACTTTCATCCAGTCATCCACAGTCCACGATTGCTTTTCCTTAGCCCATTGTAACCTTGTTTTTTTCTGTTTAGGTGTTAATGATGGCTTTCGTTTAGCTTTTCTGTATGTAAATCCCATTTCCTTTAGGCGGTTTCTTACAGTTCGGTCACAGACGTTGACTCCAGTTTCCTCCCATTCGTTCCTCATTTGTTTTGTTGTGCATTTTCGATTTTTGAGACATATTGCTTTAAGTTTTCTGTCTTGACGCTTTGATGTCTTCCTTGGTCTACCAGTATGTTTGCCTTTAACAACCTTCCCATGTTGTTTGTATGTGGTCCACAGTTTAGACACAGCTGACTGTGAACAACCAACATCTTTTGCAACACTGCGTGATGATTTACCCTCTTTTAAGAGCTTGATAATCCTCTCCTTTGTTTCAATTGACATGTCTCGTGTTGGAGCCATGATTCATGTCAGTCCACTTGGTGCAACAGCTCTCCAAGGTGTGATCACTCCTTTTTAGATGCAGACTAACGGGTAGATCTGATATGATGCAGGTGTTAGTTTTGGGAATGAAAATTTACAGGGTGATTCCATAATTTTTTCGTCAGAATTGAGTGATTCCATATTTTTTTCCTCTGCTTGGTCTAAAAAAGTAACCGTTACTGACTGCCACAATTTTTTTTTCTTGATTTCTTATAGTGTTTCTTAAAGCCAGAAAGTTGCCATTTGAAATGACTTTAGTTTTGTGCCATGTCTGTGATCTGCTTTTTTTCTACAAAATTAAACAACTGAATGAACATCCTCCGAGGCCGGTGATTCCATAATTTTTGCCAGGGGTTGTATAAACAATGATGATAATGACATATGGGAAAAACCCACTGAAAATAACTATGAATCTAATAAAAAATATGAAGCTGATCTGTTGAAAATTCACTGGCTGCAAAAATGAGTGACCGAAGCTCCTCATCCTTCCAGAAAGCTCTCCTACATATTTTTTATGAGCTATATTTCAGCAGTGAGTCAAAGAAAAAGGAAAAGCTTGCTCCGGCTTGTTTATCCACAGAAGGCCAGTCGGCTCTGGAAACACGGGTCGGGTCTCCTGCTAACGAGCCAAAAGAGGGCTAATCTAGCTACATTAAATTAATACTCTTCAATTCTGTCTTACAACTCACAGTTATGGAATACGAGGGCTGTCCGTAAAGTATAGGTCCTTTTTATTTTTTTCAAAAACTATATGGATTTCATTCATATGTTTTTACGTCAGACATGCTTGAACCCTCGTGCGCATGCGTGAGTTTTTCCACGCCTGTCGGTGACGTCATTCGCCTGTGAGCACTCCTTGTGGGAGGAGTCGTCCAGCCCCTCGTCGGAATTCCTTTGTCTGAGAAGTTGCTGAGAGACTGGCGCTTTGTTTGATCAAAATTTTTTCTAAACCTGTGAGACACATCGAAGTGGACATGGTTCGAAAAGTTAAGCTGGTTTTCAGTGAAACTTTTAACGGCTGATGAGAGATTTTGAGGTGATACTGTCGCTTTAAGGACTTCCCACAGTGCGAGACGTCGCTCAGCGCTCTCAGGCAGCGTCATCAGCCTGTTTCAAGCTTAAAACCTCCACATTTCAGGCTCTATTGATCCAGGACGTCGTGAGAGAACAGAGAAGTTTCAGAAGAAGTCGGTTTCAGCGTTTTATCCGGATATTCCACTGTTAAAGGAGATTTTTTTAATGAAAGACGTGCGGGCGGATTGCAGCGTCGGCTCGCAGCCGCCGCGACGCTCCGTCACAGGAAAAACACCTCTGCTGGAAGCCTTAAGGACAAGTTGGAACATCTCCAGCTGATAAACAATTTCTCATATACTCACTCCACTGAAAGCCATCAAAAGCCAACTGGATTTTAACAAATGGTTATCAACACGGAGGTGTTTTTCCTGTGCCGCCGCGCCGGCTGCGTCCCGACGCGCGGACCCGTCCGCGCGTCTTTCATTAAAAAAATCTCCTTTAACAGTGGAATATCCGGATAAAATGCTGAAACCGACTTCTTCTGAAATGTCTCTGTTCTCTCACGACGTCCTGGATCAATAGAGCCTGAAATGTGGAGGTTTTAAGCTTGAAACAGGCTGATGACGCCGCCTGAGAGCGCTGCGCGACGTCTCGCACCGTGAAAAGTCCTTAAAGCGACAGAATCACCTCAAAATCTCTCATCAGCTGTTAAAATTTTCACTGAAAACCAGCTTAATTTTTCGAACCATGTCCACTTCGATGTGTCTCACAGGTTTAGAAAAAATTTTGATCAAACAAAGCGCCAGTCTCTCAGCAACTTCTCAGACAAAGGAATTCCGACGAGGGGCTGGACGACTCCTCCCACAAGGAGTGCTCACAGGCGAATGACGTCACCGACAGGCGTGGAAAAACTCACGCATGCGCACGAGGGTTCAAGCATGTCTGACATAAAAACATATGAATGAAATCCATATAGTTTTTGAAAAAAATAAAAAGGACCTATACTTTACGGACAGCCCTCGTAGTTTATACTCCAGCTAAGCAGCATAACAATAATAATAATTTTATTTATATAGTAATTTAAATAAAAAAAATTCCACATCCCCAAGAACGGTCCAATTTAAAACCTCAAATACAAACAAAATTTACAGTCAGCAAATATGATTAAAATCAAATAAAACCATAAAACTAGCAACAGTAGAAAACAAATGGGTTTCAAAAATTTACCTTAAAAAAGTCAACAGGCAAATGAAGCGGCTGCACTCTGCATTGTGTTGTTATGACTCCGCCCATTCGCTCCCCTCGGGACACGAACTCACGAGCTCCGGCATGGGAGTCGGACTCTCTAACCAGAAGGCTAGAACCCAGGGCTCTGGCCTTGTGACCAGAGAATCCTTTTGAGCTGTTGGGAGTGAGATTTACTAACTACATCTGCTGGCCTCCGTTACACAAACTTGTCCACAAAGTAGGAGGATGGCTGTCTCTGAAACCTGCTGACTTCCTTTTAACTCCGGGAACACGGAGCACATCCGCATCCCGAGAATGCAGAGCACGGGGAGAAACGTAAGGCTCAAAACGTTCTTTAAGATAGCCAAGTGCACGACCATTTGGTCGGCAGCAACACCTTGAAACTGGCTCGTAAATTCTCAGGGAGTTGGTGAAGGGAACCAGAACAGGTGCTATGTGACGAAATCTCCTGGTTTATGTCAAAACTCCGGAAGGAGTATTCTGAACCAGCTGCAGATCTCAAACCGGATTACGATGATAAAAATAATCCCAAAGAATTTCATGGTTTGGGATCAATAAAGTACATCGATCTGTTGACTGAGCGAGTGTTTAATCTGTCGGTCAGTCCAAGGCGGTGATCATAACACATTCGATCAAGTTTACTCAGAAAACCGTCCGTGCAAGAAACTACTTTGATTGTGGGAACCAGATTTCTGAAAAGTTGACAGAATTTAGTTTCAGGTCCGATCCCCTCCGGAAAGTATCTGTGAGCAGGACAGATGCACAGTTGTGGCTCACCTCCACGTGGATGCTGTCCTTGGGTTTCTTGCGGTAGAAAACGCCTTTAACGTCAAAGTTGGGGCACCGAGTGTCCTTCTGAACGGGTGAACGAACCCGCTCGCCTTCACAGGTGATGATCACGTACGGATCCACAGCTGTGGACAAAAAGTCTTTGAATCAGGACACTGAGGACACTGTGGACTTAACAACAGTGTGGTAGTCGCAGGAACCTGGGATCAAGTCATTTGGTTCAACAGTGTTAAGAAAATATTTATTCGTTCAAACAACCACAAAACATCAAAGAGCAAAGGAACTGGAATAATAAAAGTGAGCGTGATGTCACATCCTGTGCACACGTTAGTAATACTCCTTCCAATGTGCACAATTACATGCTGGAGCCCCCTAGTGGACACTGGCTCCTCTGGCAATCTGAAGACATGCACGTAAACTTTTCTAAAACTCACCTTAATAAAAATCAGTCGAAGCAACCGGAAGCAGGAAGAGGTGATGGCAGCAAATTATCAACAAAATAATTTTATACAGTGTTGATTTCCAGTTTTGAGGATGTTTACAGCCAATCAGAAAGTGACAACTCAATATTTCACCTAATAATAATAATAATAATAATAAAAAAAAATACATTTTGTGTTTGCCAGCTGGTCATATCTTTAAAAAAAATTGTCACGTTGTTGAATTTGAGTTTTGGAGAAGTTACACAAAAAACCTGTTACAAACAGATACAGTAGTGTTTAGAATAATAGTAGTGCTATGTGACTAAAAAGATTAATCCAGGTTTTGACTATATTTCTTATTGTTACATGGGAAACAAGGTACCAGTAGATTCAGTAGATTCTCACAAATCCAACAAGACCAAGCATTCATGATATGCACACTCTTAAGGCTATGAAATTGGGCTATTAGTTAAAAAAAGTAGAAAAGGGGGTGTTCACAATAATAGTAGCATCTGCTGTTGACGCTACAAACTCAAAACTATTATGTTCAAACTGCTTTTTTAGCAATCCTGTGAATCACTAAACTAGTATTTAGTTGTATAACCACAGTTTTTCATGATTTCTTCACATCTGCGAGGCATTAATTTTGTTGGTTTGGAACCAAGATTTTGCTTGTTTACTAGTGTGCTTGGGGTCATTGTCTTGTTGAAACACCCATTTCAAGGGCATGTCCTCTTCAGCATAAGGCAACATGACCTCTTCAAGTATTTTGACATATCCAAACTGATCCATGATACCTGGTATGCGATATATAGGCCCAACACCATAGTAGGAGAAACATGCCCATATCATGATGCTTGCACCACCATGCTTCACTGTCTTCACTGTGAACTGTGGCTTGAATTCAGAGTTTGGGGGTCGTCTCACAAACTGTCTACGGCCCTTGGACCCAAAAAGAACAATTTTACTCTCATCAGTCCACAAAATATTCCTCCATTTCTCTTTAGGCCAGTTGATGTGTTCTTTGGCAAATTGTAACCTCTTCTGCATGTGTCTTTTATTTAACAGAGGGACTTTGCGGGGGATTCTTGCAAATAAATTAGCTTCACACAGGCATCTTCTAACTGTCACAGCACTTACAGGTAACTCCAGACTGTCTTTGATCATCCTGGAGCTGATCATATATATATATGTGTGTGTGTGTGTGTGTGTGTGTGTGTGTGTGTGTGTGTGTGTGTGTGTGTGTATGTGTATAAATCTGCAAAAGAACAGAAACTGTGAGAAAAGCTAAAATTTATCCCAGAAGTTGCATTTTTTGGAAATTTAATACAACCCAGGATTTTGTATTTTTTAGAAGTTGTGCAGCTTTAGGGTAATTTGGTGGATCAGCGGTATCACTGTTGCCTTACAGCAAGAAGGTCATGGGATTGATTCCCACCTGTGGCCTTTCTGTGTGGCTTTTCCTCCCACATTTAATGACACCCAGGTTAGGTGAACTGGAAGCTTTAAATTGTCCGTAGGTGTGATTGTGTTTGTTTGTCTGTAACCTGTAACCCTGTGACAGACTGGCGTCCCATCCAGGGTGAACCCTGCCTCACACCCTATGACTGCTGGGATAGGCTCCAGCCCCCCGACCCTTAATCGGAGCAAGCGGGTGGAGAGAGAAATGGATGTGCAGCTTTGAGCCAGCAGAGGGCGCTGTGGCTCCTCTGTAGTATGTTTTGTTTTGGTGCAGCGCTCACTGTGGTGGGTGGAGGTCCTGTGATTGTACCTCCGTTGGCGTCTTGTCCCTGCAGATCCTCAGCATTCAGTATGTGGACCTGAGTGACCAGCTGAGGGTAGCCGCACATCCCTGTCCAACACGTCTGAGGAGGCTCGTCCAGCATCAGTTCTCTGCTCAGGAAAGACAGGAAACACTGTAAATCAGGAGCATGCAGCTGCTGGTTTCCTTCTTCAGGCAGTGTTGCAGGTCAGCAATT
This sequence comes from Thalassophryne amazonica, assembly GCF_902500255.1. Classification (NCBI taxonomy): domain Eukaryota; kingdom Metazoa; phylum Chordata; class Actinopteri; order Batrachoidiformes; family Batrachoididae; genus Thalassophryne; species Thalassophryne amazonica. The sequence continues at coordinate 16,658,398 of NC_047111.1, read as the reverse complement.
ATTTCTAAAACAGTGGTGACCTGAAGTTTTTGGCATCCAGTTTTTGCCTGGTGCAAAGTGTGTGTTTCCATCACACACAAAGTTCTCACACCCTTGTGCCCTAATTCATGAGTCCACTTGTGCTCAGGTGGGCAAGCTGGTCTCAGAAAAGCTGCGCAGTGGCCGTTCTACACTAAATTGCTGTCTGACATATGCAGACAGATGCCTGTTGTAGATGTGAGTAATTCTACAGTGCTGACTTTCCTTCTGGACCTTGTTTCATCATTAGTGAGTTTCTGATGAGACTCCGCCCATTTCTGAGTCCTTGTGATATTTGTTTCTGAATCTTTTTTTGTTTTTTCTTGTTTGTAAGTGACCGTTATCTGATCTCACAGCGGTCACATCACCAGTGATGTCACAGAAAGCAGAATAAAATCAGAACTTGTCATGTTTTTGGCCAGCTCTGGGCTTTGATTCTATTTTTTACTCCTTTTACTCACCATCTGCCCCAGCTCTGTTTTATTAGTTATTTATCATGTCCATCATGCCATTGTCCAGTTCCGTTCTTGTTTTGTTCAGCCAGGTTGTGTTTTCATTGTTTATCACTTGTTTATTTTGTTCTTCTCATTTGTTATATTATCTGTTGTGCTTTAGTGTTGGGTTAGTTTGTTTCGCCACTTTGTTTTCTTTGTCAGTTCCAGTTTAGTTTTGTCTTAGTGTTTATTTTCTTTCACTTCTCATATTCATGCCCAGTTTGTTGTAGTATTATATTCTGCCCTCAATTTCCGTTTGAGCTCTCTTCTGTTTTTCCTCATTGCCTTTTCTTTGTTTCCACTCCACACCCCTGCACCTGCCATCATGTCTTTGTCCCTCACTCATATTTGATTGTGTTCACTCACACTCTCGGCACCAGCTCACGTCTTTGTATATTACATCACTCCACTCCGTGTTTCCCTTCCTTCACTATTTTGCACTGTGTTTAATCTTTGTCCACTAGCCATGCCCCCTTCCTAGATTGCTCCACATGTGCACCTCGTTAACACCACCTGTTCCTCGTTTCACACTGATTAGTCCACCTGTTATTTAAACCCCCACAGTCTCACAGTTCACTGCCAGATTGTTGTCTCGTACACTTTCCAGCGCCTTCCACAGTCCTGAGTTTTTGTTTTGCCATGTTCCGAATCCTGCTCTGTTCTCTTCAACCATGCCTCTTGCCTCACCCCAGATGTCGGTGTTTGCTTGTGCCTCTGAACTCTACTCGTTCATGACTGCGTCTCTGCCTAATCCTGCTGGTACTTCTACTGTGCTGACTGACTACATGTGTACCAAAACAAGGCCTGGAATAAAGACCATGATTTCTCTTTCACCAATGCCTAGTCTGGGAGTTTGCATCGCGGGTCCAGCCACTCTGGGTGCCGGGCAGCCACCCGTCCTGACAGAATTGAATCTGATCTCTGAGCATAAACACAAAGGAAGGTAATAGGAAAAATACATCAATTAAACTTGACGTGTTCAGACAGCTCATAAAACAGAAGGAGCCCAAATCTCAACTCAAATAATTTGATTTGGTACATTCACACTCTGCTATGTTCACTTAATCTAGTTCTGTAAACCTGTCCCACATACCACGGTTGTTTAAATATTAAACAGTTAATTGTACATTTTGTTGAACAACCATGTTATGTGGTGAAGGTTAACAAAACTAGATTAAGTACATATATGTTGTAATTTGTTAAAGTGTACACTGCATCACATGCAGGCACACAAAAACAAGAAGGTCAGATTCAAGTCACTTCTTGTTCTAAAGTTCTAAAGTTCCACGAGTGGGCAGTTTGTCCTCTCCAGTGAGATTCGAACCCGTTCTTACACCCTGTCTGTCTGCTTTCAGACGCCTTTTATTTCATAAACTGGCTGCCTGCCTTGTTCTTTCTTCGTTTTTGGCACCAGATGATCCGCAGAGACATGTGGCGCAGAGTTGTGTTTTTGTGCTGCATCCGAAGTGGACTTTGCTCTCCCAGATGCTGTGGATCCGGACAGAAGGACCCCCCCCCCCTGAGCAGAGCAGGATGCTCCGTCCGCAGCCAAAGCGGAGCAGAGTGCACGGGGAGGAGAGCACCTGTGCCCAGGGACAACGCAGGAGACAGCTGCCAAACCTGTCACACGCTACTTCTGTTCTGTGCACCTCTCAGCCGGCAGGGGCACCTGCAGCCCCCATGTGTCATGAAAGAATGCCGCCCTGGTTCGGCTGCCCGGTTCGCCCGTACCAAAAACCGCAACTGGAGCTGCGTGCAGCTGCATTTACACCATAAACCAACAAAAACCTGGTCTCAAGTCCAGCACAACGGCACTGACAAGAGCGCAACATCCAGACAAGCTTTACAGAAACAGGTTCAGGACGTAGGCACACCCAACGTTCATGGTGCTTACTGTCACCAGCGCAAGAGTTTATCTTACACCAGCTTCTCCCAAAGAGTGGTCCACAGACCACTGGTGAACTTATAAGATAAAATAAAATAAAAATTGCACGCTAGCTGATGGGCTCAATGACATCATTTACATGAAGTATAAAACAAATGATGGTCAGTTTGTTGATTTGATAAAGAATAAACTGGGACTGGCAAATTACAACATCTGAGTACAAATGGAATGCACCCTGAGAACTTCACCCAAGGTACCTTCATGATTTTATGGTCTGACAGGGATTTGAACCGAAGATCCTCTGGTTACAAGCTCGTCACTTGCCCACTTAACTATCACCTTGTCCACATACAGTCACCCCCAGAGACCGTGATTAATGATGATAATGATCATTTGTAGTCCAGTAACCCATCACATTACCCTTCTTGGACTTCAAAAGTGGACTATTAACTAGACTATTACCTTCAACTAGTTGTACAATATGAGACATCACCACCTCAAGACAAACAACCTCCATGAACCCTTTCAATCCGGTTTTCTTCCAAAACACAGCATTGAAACAGCCCTGGTCAAAATTACCAATGACCTCCTCCGTGCAGCTGATTCCAGACTACTTACCGTCCTCATCCTGCTTGACCTCAGTACAGCATACCATCTCTCACCCACTGCTCCTGGACCGGCTAGCTGGCATTGAGATTACTGGTGCTGCATTCTCCTGGTTCACATCATACCTAACTGGCCGTCAACAATTCGTACAATTAAGGAACCACAAGTCTGGGCACTCAGATGTTTCACTGGGTGTCCCCCAGGGGTCAGTCTTGGGTCCACTTCTTTTCATTATTTACTTCCTCCCCCTGGGCACACTCCTCCTTCACCATGGGATCCATTTTCATTGCTACGCTGATGACACACAGGTCTACATTTCCTTCAAACCCATTGCTGCCATCTCTCCCACCTCACTCATCACCTGCTTGGAAGACATCCGGAGCTGGATGAGCAGGAACTTCCTGAAGCTCAACAGCAATAAAATCGAGGCCCTGCTCATTTTCAATTTCAATTTAATTTCAATTTGTTTTCATTTATATAGCACCAAATTTCAATTTCAATTTTATTTATATAGCGCCAAATCACAACAAACAGTTGCCCCAAGGCGCTTTATATTGTAAGGCAAGGCCATACAATAATTACGTAAAAACCCCAATGGTCAAAACGACCCCCTGTGAGCAAGCACTTGGCGACAGTGGAAAGGAAAAACTCCCTTTTAACAGGAAGAAACCTCCAGCAGAACCAGGCTCAGGGAGGGGCAGTCCTCTGCTGGGACTGGTTGGGGCTGAGGGAGAGAACCAGGAAAAAGACATGCTGTGGAGGGGAGCAGAGATCAATCACTAATGATTAAATGCAGAGTGGTGCATACAGAGCAAAAAGAGAAAGAAACACTCAGTGCATCATGGGAACCCCCCAGCAGTCTAAGTCTATAGCAGCATAACTAAGGGATGGTTCAGGGTCACCTGATCCAGCCCTAACTATAAGCTTTAGCAAAAGGAAAGTTTTAAGCCTAATCTTAAAAGTAGAGAGGGTGTCTGTCTCCCTGATCCGAATTGGGAGCTGGTTCCAGAGGAGAGGAGCCTGAAAGCTGAAGGCTCTGCCTCCCATTCTACTCTTACAAACCCTAGGAACTACAAGTAAGCCTGCAGTCTGAGAGCGAAGCGCTCTATTGGGGTGATATGGTACTATGAGGTCCCTAAGATAAGAAGGGACCTGATTATTCAAAACCTTATAAGTAAGAAGAAGAATTTTAAATTCTATTCTAGAATTAACAGGAAGCCAATGAAGAGAGGCCAATATGGGTGAGATATGCTCTCTCCTTCTAGTCCCCGTCAGTTTCTCTAGCTGCAGCATTTTGAATTAACTGAAGGCTTTTCAGGGAACTTTTAGGACAACCTGATAATAATGAATTACAATAGTCCAGCCTAGAGGAAATAAATGCATGAATTAGTTTTTCAGCATCACTCTGAGACAAGACCTTTCTAATTTTAGAGATATTGCGTAAATGCAAAAAAAAACAGTCTTACATATTTGTTTAATATGCGCTTTGAATGACATATCCTGATCAAAAATGACTCCAAGATTTCTCACAGTATTACTAGAGGTCAAGGTAATGCCATCCAGAGTAAGGATCTGGTTAGACACCATGTTTCTAAGATTTGTGGGGCCAAGTACAATAACTTCAGTATTATCTGAGTTTAAAAGCAGGAAATTAGAGGTCATCCATGTCTTTATGTCTGTAAGACAATCCTGCAGTTTAGCTAATTGGTGTGTGTCCTCTGGCTTCATGGATAGATAAAGCTGGGTATCATCTGCGTAACAATGAAAATTTAAGCAATGCCGTCTAATAATACTGTCTAAGGGAAGCATGTATAAAGTGAATAAAATTGGTCCTAGCACAGAACCTTGTGGAACTCCATAATTAACCTTAGTCTGTGAAGAAGATTCCCCATTTACATGAACAAATTGTAATCTATGAGATAAATATGATTCAAACCACCGCAGCGCAGTGCCTTTAATACCTATGGCATGCTCTAATCTCTGTAATAAAATTTCATGGTCAACAGTATTAAAAGCAGCACTGAGGTCTAACAGAACAAGCACAGAGATGAGTCTACTGTCTGAGGCCATAAGAAGATTATTTGTAACCTTCACTAATGCTGTTTCTGTACTATGATGAATTCTAAAACCTGACTGAAACTCTTCAAATAGACCATTCCTCTGCAGATGATCAGTTAGCTGTTTTACAACTACCCTTTCAAGAATTTTTGAGAGAAAAGGAAGGTTGGAGATTGGCCTATAATTAGCTAAGATAGCTGGGTCAAGTGATGGCTTTTTAAGTAATGGTTTAATTACTGCCACCTTAAAAGCCTTAAGTAAGTCTAACCAAATACCAAATACCGGCATCACTGAAAGCAGCCAAAGATAACGATACGTCTTTGGGATGGTTATGAGTAATTTTTCTCTAATAGTTAAAATTTTATTAGCAAAGAAAGTCATGAAGTCATTACTAGTTAAAGTTAAAGGAATACTTGGCTCAATAGAGCTCTGACTCTTTGTCAGCCTGGCTACAGTGCTGAAAAGAAACCTGGGGTTGTTCTTATTTTCTTCAATTAGTGATGAGTAGTAAGATATCCTAGCTTTACGGAGGGCTTTTTTTATAGAGCAACAGACTCTTTTTTCAGGCTAAGTGAAGAGCTTCTAAATTAGTGAGACGCCATTTCCTCTCCAACTTACTGGTTATCTGCTTTAAGCTGCGAGTTTGTGAGTTATACCACGGAGTCAGGCACTTCTGATTTAAAAGCTCTCTTTTTCAGAGGAGCTACAGCATCCAAAGTTGTCTTCAATGAGGATGTAAAACTATTGACGAGATACTCTATCTCACAGAGTTTAGGTAGCTACACTGCACTGTGTTGGTATATGGCATTAGAGAACATAAAGAAGGAATCATATCCTTAAACCTAGTTACAGCGCTTTCTGAAATACTTCTAGTGTAATGAAACTTATTCCCCACTGCTGGGTAGTCCATCAGAGTAAATGTAAATGTTATTAAGAAATGATCAGACAGAAGGGAGTTTCAGGGAATACTGTTAAGTCTTCAATTTCCATACCATAAGTCAGAACAAGATCTAAGATATGATTAAAGTGGTGGGTGGACGCATTTACATTTTGAGCAAAGCCAATAGAGTCTAATAATAGATTAAATGCAGTGCTGAGGCTGTCATTCTCAGCATCTGTGTGGATGTTAAAATCGCCCACTATAATTATCTTATCTGAGCTAAGCACTAAGTCAGACAAAAGGTCTGAAAATTCACAGAGAAACTCTCAGTAATGACCAGGTGGATGATAGATAATAACAAATAAAACTGATTTTTGGGACTTCCAATTTGGATGGACAAGAATAAGAGTCAAGCTTTCAAATGAATTAAAGCTCTGTCTGGGTTTTTGATTAATTAATAAGCTGGAATGGAAGATTGCTGCTAATCCTCCGCCTCGGCCCGTGCTACGAGCATTCTGGCAGTTAGTGTGACTCGGGGGTGTTGACTCATTTAAACTAACATATTCATCCTGCTGTAACCAGGTTTCTGTAAGGCAGAATAAATAAATATGTTGATCAATTATTATATCATTTACTAACAGGGACTTAGAAGAGAGAGACCTAATGTTTAATAGACCACATTTAACTGTTTTAGTCTGTGGTGCAGTTGAAGGTGCTATATTATTTTTTCTTTTTGAATTTTTATGCTTAAATAGATTTTTGCTAGTTATTGGTAGTCTGGGAGCAGGCACCGTCTCTACGGGGATGGGGTAATGAGGGGATGGCAGGGGGAGAGAAGCTGCAGAGAGGTGTGTAAGACTACAACTCTGCTTCCTGGTCCCAACCCTGGATAGTCACGGTTTGGAGGATTTAAGAAAATTGGCCAGATTTCTAGAAATGAGAGCTGCTCCATCCAAAGTGGGATGGATGCCATCTCTCCTAACAAGACCAGGTTTTCCCCAGAAGCTTTGCCAATTATCTATGAAGTCCACCTCACAACAGAGTTGCCTCAAAGCGCTTCACACAGGTAAGGTCTAACCTTACCAACCCCCAGAGCAACAGTGGTAAAGAAAAACTCCCTCTCAGGAAGAAACCTCAAGCAGACCAGACTCAAAGGGGTTCACAGAACACAATTCACGGACGAATATACAAGAAATGCTATTGGCGCACAGGACAGGAGGGTCGCCAACACGAACACAACTCCCATCTCTGGATGGAGCTGCACCTTAAACAGAGAGAAAAAACAGAATCAGGCATCAGAAAGACAAAAAAAAATACTGTATAATTTGCCAGCATTAAACAACAAGAAAAACAGAGAAAAACTAAGGTGATCGCCGGCCACTAGCCCTAAACTTCACTAAAAGACCCAGAATTTAGGTAAAGTTGAGGCCGCAGCCCACTCCAATTACTAATAAATGAATTAAAAGAGCAAAAAGCGGAAAACAAAACTGTACCAGTATGCTAGCCATATGAAAGGGAAAATAAGTGTGTCTTAATTCTGGACTTGAAAATCTCCACAGAATCTGACTGTTTTATTGACGCAGGGAGCTCATTCCACAGAACAGGGGCACGATAAGAGAAAGCTATGTGACCCACAGACTTCTTATTCACCTTAGGGACACAAAGTAGTCCTGCACTCTGAGAACATAAAGCCCGGGCCGGTACGTAAGGTTTAATTAGGTCAGCTAGGTAGGGAGGTGCCAGTCCATGAACCTTAAAATCTGATCTCACTGGGACAGGAAGCCAGTGAAGGAATGCCAAAATGGGTGTAATGTGGTCGAACTTTCTGCTTCGTGTCAAAAGTCTGGCTGCAGCATTTTGAACCAATTGGAGACCCCTAATGCTAGACTGCGGTAAACCAGAAAATAGAACATTGCAGTAGTCCAATCTAGAAGAGATAAGTACATGGATCAGGGTCTCAGCATCAGCCATAGACAGGATGGGATGAATCTTCGCTATATTTCTCAGGTGGAAGAAAGCAGTCCTAGTAATATTTCTAATGTGGAGGCCAAAGGACAACAAATGATCAAAAATTACCCCAAGGTTCCTCACTTTGTCAGTGTGATGTATGACACACGAGCCGAGGCTGAGCATTAACTGGTCAAATTGATGCTGATGTCTCACTGGACCAAGAACCATAATTTCAGTCTTATCAGAGTTTAAAAGTAGGAAGTTTCTAGACATCCAACTTCTCACTGCTGCAAGGCAATCTTCTAAGGATTTTATGTGAATGAGATTATCAGCAGTTATCGGCATGTATAACTGAGTATCATCTGCATAGCAGTGAAAGGTAATCCCAAAACACCGCAATATGTGCCCAAGGGGTGCTATATAAAGGGAGAAAAGCAGGGGGCCTAAGACAGACCCCTGTGGAACCCAAATTTCATGTCACTAAGGTTAGAGGTAGTGTTACTGTACAAAACACAGTGAGAACGACTGGTCAAGTATGACGTCAGCCATGCAAGGGCACTCCCAGTAATCCCAAAATGATTTTCCAGCCTATCAAGTAGAATATGATGATCCACTGTATAAAATGCAGCACTGAGATGTAACAGCAACAGAACCGTAGTGGTGTCTGAATCCATTGTAAGCAGAAGATCATTCACCACTTTAGTGAGAGCCGTCTCTGTGAAATGATATTTTCTAAAAGCAGACTGCAGTGGCTCAAAGAGATTATTCTCAGTAAGATAGTCTATGAGCTGCCGTGACACCACTTTTTCCAGAATTTTAGAGCAAAATGATAGATTTGATATCAGCCGATAGTTTATCAATACACTAGGGTCAAGATTAGGTTTCTTAAGTAATGGTTTAATCACTGCAGATTTGAAACATTTAGGAACAGATCCAGAAGTTAAAGAAAGATTAATAAGCACAGTGGCCCAAGAGTGGGCCACAGGTCCTTAAACAGTTTGTTGGTATAGGATCAAATAAACAGGTTGTGCTTTTTGTTGACATTACGAGTTTTGTCAGCATGCCTAGTGAGATATTATCAAATTCTGTAAATCTAGGTATACCTCAGTAGTGGCGCCCACCTCAATAGCAGGGTGTAGTGGCTGGGTTAAGGCATGCCGGGATATGTTTAACCTGATGTCTTCTATTTTCTTCCCAAAGTAATCCAGGAAATCTTGTGCTGTAAAAGGAGAGCGAACTACAAGTGGTTGTCCATGCATAAGTGTTGCCACCATGTTGAACAAGAACTTTGAGTTAGCTTGTTTTGTTGATCAAATCAGAGTAGTAAGTCCGCTTTGTAGCCAGTAATGCATGCTTATAGTCTAAGATAGCATCACGCCACGCAAGGTGAAATATGTCTAATTTTGAACGACACCATTTCCGTTCTAGACCTCTTGCTTTATGTTGAGGTCACGCAGATAATCATTGAACCAAGGTGACTGTGATTTGGGGAGTGCGGTTTTAATACAGGTGGTACAATCATGTCGAGTGTAGTTTTGAGCACTGAGTTTAAACTATCCACAAGTCTGTCTACTGGACTGGGTATTTATCAAATGTGAAGCTAAGATATCAGGCAGTTTAGCTTCGAGTTCAGTCTTAGTTGAGGAGTTGATGCATCGCCGTAATGATACGTATATAAGGTTGTTGTTCCACTAAACACGGCAGCGAAACTGTAAACTTAATAAGTGAGTGATCAGACACCACTGATGTAAGAGGCATGATGTCAATATTCGTGACAGCAATATCACGTGCAAGAACCAGATCCAGGGTATTTCCACTAATGTGTGTCGAATCCCGAATGCACTGCCGAAATCCTAATGCATCCACAATTTCCATAAATGATTTGCAGAGGGGATCAGAAGTCTTATTTATATGAATGTTAAAGTCACCAATGATCAGAATGTTATCTACACTAGTTGACAAGTTAGAGATGAACGCACCAAATTCATCTAAGAATTCAGAATATGGGCCAGGAGGCCTATATACAGTGACAACGTAATACGACTGATTTTTATTCTTCTGACCTTGGCAATGTGTAATATCCTGAGCAGAGCGGAGAATCAGATGCTCAAACGAGTGATATTTATAACCCCCAACAGCTAATAAGCTAAATCTAGATTTATAAATGAGAGAAACACCCCCGTCTTGCTTCGCATCACGAGGGACGTGACTAAATGTATAAGCTGGTGGGCAGGCGTCATTTAAGGGGAGGACAGCTGTAGGTTTAAGCCAGGTCTCACATAGCCCAATCATATCTAAGTGATGATCAATAATTAGATCAATGATCAACAATGATTTTGAGGACAGTGACCTTATGTTAATGAGACCCAGTCTAAGGACCTCAGTGGGGTTGATAGTTGAACTGTTTGGGTTTAGGGGTGGTTCCAGTGTAGCATATATAAGATGCCTAGAAGCAGGTTTAGGTTTAAGACATTCCACGCGCGTTGTAGGTAGCAGACACGAAATCTTTGCTATTGCTGGAACAACCACTGGGCCATCCTCAATTTCATCATCATCCAATATAGTAATGGGTATTAAGTTTGGAAAGCAAATCCCTCTATGATTTTTATGGACACAACTACGGAAGCCGCCCACAGTCTCAACTTGTTGAAATTCCCTCCCTGGCAAATAAACTGCACTATCGCCATAGTGGATTTTCTGCACTAAATTCCCCGCTAAGCTAATGGATTCCACACCGACATTTGTCATAAGCCTTGCAGGGTCTCTCATCACCTGCTCCGTGGCCTGCTGTAGATTCCTAATGTTACCCTCCCTGTAGAGCTCTATCTATGTTCGCAGACAAGATGGCGGCACCTTCCGCTCCAAATCCACCCTCACCAAATCACAACACACCCCCACTCCACCCATCTCCATCGACGGATTCCCTGTACCCTTCTCACCCCAAGTCAAAAGCCTAGGTGTCATTTTGGACAGCATCCTCTCATTAGCACCTCATATTCAAAACATCACCCGGACTGCATCCTTCCACCTCTGCAACATTTCCAGACTCCATCCATCCCTGTCTCAATCTAGCACTGAAATTCTGGTTCACTCCTTTGTCACATCTCGCATTGATTACTGCAACGCCCTCCTCACTGGACTCCCTAACCAACTCATTAACACACTGCAACTCATCCAGAACTCGGCTGCGCCAAATCATCTGATCACATCACCCCTGTTCTCAGCTTCACTGGCTCCCTGTACATTACCGCATCCACTATAAAAACCTTCTCCTCACCTACAAAGCTCTCCATAACCTAGCCCCCACTTACTTCTCAGATCTCCTGCATGAGTACACTCCCTCCTGCACTCTTCGCTCAACCTCTGCCGGTCTGCTTCCCATCCTCACCTCACGCCTCAGTACCATGGGTGCCCGGGCCTTCAGCTGCTCAGCACCCAGACTCTGGAACTCCCTCCCCTCACACATAAGACAATCAAACTCCATCACATCATTGAAGTCCCAACTCAAAACCCATCTGTTCAAACTGGCATATGACCTCTAAGTGGAGTCTGTCACTTGATATTATGTTGATGTTTTGTTTTAATAACGTTTGCGACCTTTTATGCTTTTACTTTTTGTAAGGTGACCTTGAGTGCTTGAAAGGCACATCCAAATAAAATGTATCATTATTATTTGCATCACCAGCAACAACCAGGACATACACCTGTGTATTATCAGCCTAACAGTGAAACTGTTTCACATGGCTATGTATAAACTGACCACAAGGTGCTAATAAAGAGAAACGGCAATGGACCCAGAAGCAAACCCTGAGGTATGCCATACATCACTTTGGAAAAGTCCTTCTCTACAATACTGCACCATGACCACAGACAAAAGTTGCACTGCAACACCTTCAGAGCTGTCATAGGTGTTTTGGTGGTTTCCGTCATTCGTATCCACCCCGCTCCATTTTTGAGAACTGCCTCCTCCAGACAGACTTACCACACAGCCCAGATGTTTTTTTGTTTTCATGAATATTAGAATTTTTTTAATTTTTATTTATTTATTTTAAATTTTATATTGAACTGTTCTGTGTGAGGCGCCTTGAGATGGCTTTTGTTGTGATTTGGTGCTTTATAGAGTTGATTAAATTGAAATTGAATTGAATGATATATTGCGATGTCTGCTGTTGATGAACCACACATTGAAATACAAACAACCGGACGCAGACTTACTTGCAGTCTGAAGGCACGTCAGTGAAAACACGGAGCAGGAACTCTCCCTGCTGCCTGGGGTCAAAGGTTGTGGGAATGATGACATAGCGGCCCTCCTTCAGCTCCTTCCTGAGGAAGACGCAGCGCGAGTTGATGTAGATGGAGCCTGCTACTTTCTGCTGGGCTGAGTGCATACGATATTTCCGGTTTAGCTCCACCTGCAGGATCAGAAAGGCGTTAGAATTCACTCGTCCACGAGGCGGGTGTCTTGCAGGTTTCGGGTGTGAGTTTTCACCTGATGAATGTCGAAGCCGATGGCAAGGTTTTCACCTTTGCCCTCTTTGGGCGTGGCTCTCCGTTCTTTCTGCTGCAGGCAGATCAGCACCTCGTCCTCGACCTTCTTTACGTCAAACACGTACTGCAAAGAGCACGGACAGCATTCCGCATGCTTACACGCCCTACGCACCCCACGGCAGGACAAATTCTGAGCCCGGACCAACCTGAGGGTTCTGCAGGAAGGTGGCCTTGTGGTTGATGCAACCTCCCGCTCGGTTGCGGAGGGGGTCTTGGCGGTGCACCCACGAGCCCCTCATCACCTCCTCCTCCCAGGTTTTGTGGATGCTCAGGTAGGAGGTGTTGATGAGGCGGCACAGGATCAGATCCGTGAAATACTGGCAGAAGTCATCAAACGTCATCCTGCAGAACGCAAAAAAAAAAGAGAGCGAAAGTGGACAGTGAGGAGCCGCACTGGGGAACTTATCCAAACTTAGTGACGTTTTACAGTACTCACCAAAACTATGACATTATCTGTGTAAGAAGATCCTAAAAATACATGCAGACCAGGTACCGAAGTGGCTCTACTCTACTCTTTTCTACTCTTCTATTTTACTCTTCCTTTTTAGATATTTAAATATACCTTAGTATACTAGCATAGTTCCACCTTAGAATTGGAATATACATTCCACTGTTACAGCAGTTTTTTTCATGGAAAAAGAAGCGGATGAATGCGCCATCGTGCTGCTCATGGCGCGGGACAAAAGCACCTCCGTGTTGGTCTCTCAGGATGGCTTTCAGGTGGCTTTCAGACGGCTTCTGGTGGCTTTTCAGTCGTGTGAATATCAGAGAAATTGAGCATGAGCTGGACATGCCCCAACATGTCCTGTGAGGCTTCATCACGGTGTTGCTTTGCACCATGCAGCACCGCCGCGACGCGCGGAATTCCTCCGCTCCTCTTTCCATGACAAAAACTCCTGTAATAGTGGAATGTGCTGTTCATTTCTAAACTGGACGCTGTCTTGATCCGGTATGTCATCCTGTAACAGTGGAATGTGCCGAAAAAGTGCTAATGTCCACGCTTCTGCCTTTTTGTGAAAGTCAGAACGACGTCCCGGATCAACAAAGCCTTCACGTTGGAAATGATCTGGTTGTTTCAGCAGGGTTTGAGTCGATCGGCGCTCGGAGCGCGCCGCTCTCTCAGACGCTGTGGGCGGTCTTTAAACCAGCTGGAGCACTCCTTAATCTGTGTAATCCCCATAAAATCGTCCCTGAAAGCCATATTAATTTTCCGAATGGTGTCCACCTGGAGGTCTCTCACAGTTTCAAGAAAAAATTGATGCAGCAAAGCTCCAAATCATTCCACCATTTCCTTAACAATGAGAGGGGTGGACCAGTGCTCAAACAAAGCTTGCTCACAGGCGAATGACGCAACCGACAGGCGTGAAAAAAACTCACACATGCGCACAAAGGTTCAAGCTTCAAATCCATATGGTTTTTGAAAAAAAGAAAAAGGTCCGACACTTTTCTAACAGACCTCGTATACCTTACTGAATTTTCATGCATTATTATAGTTATTATTATTACATATAAATCACTCAGTGGGCAGCAGCTGGACTTTAGCCAGTGAATCCACAAATACATTAAAAAAAAAAACTTTCAATGTTACAAGTGAATTTTAAATCATAGATAATGTTACTTTTTTCCTCGGAAAGCTGCGACTTTTTAAAGTAAAAGAATTTTGGAAGGTTTGTTTTTGGACATCGATTACTTTTTAATCAAATAAAATATTATAATTTTTTGAGAGATTTTTTTTTCTTACCACTTAAATCTCCAAATTCATTTTTTTTGGTCAGAATATTACAGAATAATAATAAAAAACACTTTTATGAAATCAGGCTTGCACAAAATGTCATATCTATATTAGAGTCCTAAATGTAAACCATCAGTGTATTTTCCCAATTTGAAATCAGAGATTTCAGACTTACAGTAGAAAGATTCGAGACAAATGTGGAGTTTCTACCCAGACTGAACTCATGAGTCCCTCCTGCTGTTGATTCTCTCTTTTTAATAATAAAAACTCAGCAGATCAGGATTCATCAGTCTGGATTCCGTGAGAATTGATGACGTTCAGCAGCAGAACGCTTCAGGCGAATGCCAACCAGTAGAACAAAGATCAAATCCACTGACAGAACTGATTAGGGTCCAGATCAATCAGCCTGAAGGAACAACAGAAGAGAGTTTTGGTCCTCACCAGAACTCGCCGTCGTCCTGCACGGTGACGCCCAGCTTTTCTCGCTCACTCTTGCTCACTTTGTTCCACTCCTCCGAACTGGACGACAAAGACAAACAGGAGACGGTGAAAAAACTCAGTACGAAGCCGGAAACCCACGGGGTCACCGAGCCCAGTCAACACAAAGTCCGAGTACTCGTGGTCAAAGTCCCAACACACAGGGACAGCGTCACGGTGGAGAGCAGCGCCGATGAATGTTGTTACAAGAAAATTGCTCATATTTCGGCTGGCTGGAGTCTGCCATGTGCCTTTGAGCAAACTGTAGCTGAAAGTCCTCCTCTGTTCGCCTCCACCATGAAGCTTGTGCAACTGATGATCCACACACATATTGAGTCTCTCCAATCACAGCCCACAACAGCGTAGAAGTCCTTCTGGGGCATTTGGTGGCTTCCCTCACTTCCCTCCTTCTTGCAAAATGACTCAATTTTTGAGAACTTTCTACTCCAGATGCATTTCCCGTCCAGGATTATACTGGACATTATGGCTGTAAACCAAATCTACAATGACGACTTTTAAATTTTTCTCCTTGATAATCGGAACCCGATGGCGTGCACGTTGACTTCTCCAGGGTCCGATCATTTGAATCACAGTTAAACATTAAGATCTACTCTGTATTCACTGCTCCAGTCAAACGTGCTTTTACTGGACACATTAGCTCAGTGTTTACGTCCGCTGACAACGTCCGCACCTCGTCGCCCGTCAGGCTGCATTTACAGTAACGGCTTTTATCAGGCCGTCAATAAATTATTCAGACGCACACAGTGAGTGATTGAGAGAGTAAGGCGCATGTCTTAACATATTCCTCTCTCTCCCGGCTCATCAATAATTCAGGTTCCATTATGATCCAGTTTTACCACTTCTGTTTGTTTCACAGAGTGAGCCGGCTGCACAGGCGGGGACACTCTACCAGGACGCGACGGTGCCACGTGTGTTCACGCAGGACAACATTAAAACATCAAAGTCCCTGAGCTGTGAAAGGGCTGAAAGCAGGAACAGAGAGGCTCCACATGTGGGCGCCACTAGAGGATGATTTCAGTCTGTGAAACTGAATTTGTCCCATGAGGTGATCCTGAGCGGTGGTCTTCTGGCTCACGCTCATCTTTCCAACCAAACGGTGCTCCTAACACCCATATTCCGCAAGACACCATTCTATTACGATCGTCCACAATGCAGGAAAAAGTGCAAAAACAGGATGAAACGGTTTACGGCACGCCTTCTATCAGGCGTCCTATAAAGTGCTGGCAACTGGCTTATGGTAAATGGACTGCATTTATATTGCGTTTTTCCATCTGCATCAGACGCTCAAAGCGCTTTACAATAATGCCTCATATTCACCTCGGTGTCAGGTGCTGCCATACAAGGTGCTCACTACACACCAGGAGCAACTTGGGGATTAAGGACCTTGCTCAAGGGCCCTTAGTGATTTTCTGGTCAGGTTGGGATTTGAACAGAGGATGCTCTGGTCTCAAGCCCAACACTTAACCACTAGACCATCACCTCCCCTTATAAAGATAGATAGGATTGATAACTTTATTAATCCCCGAAGGGGAATTTCAGTATTAATCCCTGAAAGGGAAATTTCAGAGCACATACCTGGCAACTCGCTCAAAAACTAAAGTAAAGCAGCGCCTGGCTGCGTTCTCAACCAGAAACGCAACAAACGCTGCTTTTACTTTAAATTTTGACCCAGATGGAGCACAATTAAACGAGCTTCAAACCGTACTGACAAGGACTACCCTGTTTAAAGATGTGTGAACGTGACTGAAGCTGTTAAGACTACAAAAGCCCGGCAGTGGCCGCGTAATGACACAGATTTGTCGATTCGGGGTGAAATTTTTGAACAGCTCAATAATTTCTCCCTCAATTTCAGAACTGGTGCTGATGACGGCCGTAACTACTGCATATAACGTTTGTTCAAGATGGGTCAAGAAGTTACTGTGATGCTTCAAAACACGCCCAGATTTGCTGATTGGGATGAAACAGGAAGGAACGGCACTCTGTGGAGTAGGGGTCTTAATGAAAGCTCAGGGTTCCCGCTGCGCTCCATTAGCCTGATTGCATCTCGAATTGTCAAGTTGCCCAAATGACGTTTCCGTTTGTACTTTGTGTCAGATGCTGGAGACGGATCGGTCTTTGTTTTGTTTGTTTGCTCATTCATCACATGCAATCACTCAGACTTTACGTCAGAGTTGAAAAACCCAGAGAGGGATCACAATTTCTTGTTGCTACTTTGGAAAATTAAATTTGTGAAATCACCTTAATTGTTTGCGATCTGAAAGAGGTGACGTATAGCAGCGGACACAGAGGATTCTGCAGACTTTCTGCAATAGTTTACTCCAACCCCGGACCAACCCAAGGCCTCTCAAGACCAAAGGCTGGACAGGCTGTTTATCTGCAGACTGACGGTTTGGAGGTCTGACCCATCATCTGTTTGGTCTGACTATTTTAACCAAACTGAGATAATAAAAATAACAATAATAATAATAATAAGTATAATTTTTTTAAGGAACAAATGACCATCGCGCTACCAAAATGCTAACCCTGAAGGGTTTCTGTGGGCCAGATTATTATTATCATCATCATGAGCTTCACATGAAACAATTAAATTTGGGACCTGTGTCAATTTCATAAAGATAATTTAACAACAACACCCCCAAAAAATATATGGGAAAATGACAATAACATTAGCTATAACTACACTAATTAAAAAAATAATTTAAATAATAATAATTTAAAAAATGATCAATAAACCAATTCAGTTGTCAGAAATATGCCTCCTAGCATCTTTATTAAAAGAAGCTTTGGTTTGATTGTAGGTTGGTTTTATTGTCATCTCCACTATTCATCTGTGTGGTCTCAGGTAGTCTGACCCAAAAACTTTGTCTGTTACAGGTGGTTTGGTCTCCTCTCAAACAGATCTCCATTTGGTCCCAGATGGTCTGGGTGTCAACCTCGGTCTGTCTCAGGTGAATTCGGTTGTGTCCAGACCAACAGTTCAGTGATCTGGACATCAGACGCCAGACCAAAGCCCACAGTTAGTCCACGGTGACATCTGTGGAGCAGCAGCAGTTCATCCAAGGCTGTAGGTGGCAGTGTTGTAATTACCTGTCACTCCATGGGCCGCTCCACTCCTTCTCCCCCCAGGGATTCCTCATGCGGATCATGTGCAGCTTCTCGGATTTGAAGAAAGCCAGCAGTCCGTGACCAAGCCGCACTTTCCGTACATCTGTCACAGCGTAGGCATGGCCTTTGACAAGGCCGCAGTCCAGCCGAGCCTCCATGTCTTCGATCGTAGTCGCCTGCAACAGCAAAGACAAAGGGACTCTTGGTGAAACCCCCAGGAAATGCATACATACATATAATGCATTTAATAAAATACAAGAGCAACACAAAGCGTAGCTGATATCAGTAAATCTGTAGCGAAAGACTGGTGCTTTAAAGATAGTATATAAAATATTTGTATTATAAAACATTGCTGCTTTACAACTGGTATGTGACATATTGATGCCATTTTTGAAAGGAACCTTCCTCTGGCCTCCACCAACACACCACCAAAAATGGTTCCAATCAGATGAGGCGTCTTAGTTGATGCACAAAAATGGAAATCAAGATGGCGTCCATAGTGTCCATATTGGATAATGGACGCCATCCATTCTGAAGGCTGAGCAGTTCCGGGTTTACCCTGATGGAGCAACTGATCAGCCCGTCTCTGTTGTGGACTTTAAGAACTCTTTCAAACAGCTGGTTTCGAGCCACCTCGTCTGTTGCCATCTGACCCTCCAGCAGGTCCACGGGCTCCGAAACGCCACCTGTGAAGTCCACCAGTGCATCGGCAGTGTTCCCTCCATCCAGAGCCTCATAGCAGCCGTACACCCTGAAAAAATAAAAAAGAAATATTAAAAGAGTCAGGCTGATATATATCGGTGGGCCAATATGACCCTTTCATGAACATATTAGTGTCTGACTGTTTTTTTTTTTGTTTTTTGTTTTTTTGCTGATATGAAAGAAAAAAACTTTGGCTGGGGGAAAGGTGACAAGAGATCTTGGCCCCAGAAGAACTCGGACCTCAGCCTGGATAGGTTGGTCCGGGAGAACTGGGTAGTTTTGTCATCACGTTACGCTGATTGTATCCTGTATTTCACTCAAAGAAGCAAAATATTATGAGTGAAGCGTTCGCGCAGTGTGCAAAGCTCACTCATGGTACAGGCAATCCTAAACAGGAAGTTCCGAAATTCAAAATCCACAGTAAAACAGGAAAGTTCAAATGTCAAACACTTCCTGGACTGACAGACGAGATCCAATGGAATCTCGTGGGAACTCAGTGGTAAGTTCACACTCAAACGTGAAGTGCTGAATTGTTAATCACAATGAAATAGGAAATGTTGACCACTTCTTGGCATGGGTAGAGCTAGAGCGGAGGCCGGGGTTTCATTGGACTCCTCTGAAATCTGATAGGATACAGATGATTGACATGTCACGACACCACACTTCTGGTTGAAAGACCTGCATTTTCAAATCAGTGAGTCACACTGACTGCTAGGTTCCTCCCTTTCCAGTAGTTGGTGCTGTGTACCACAAAAGTTCTAATCCACCTTAGTAGAAGAAGAAAAATGTTTGCTTCAGATTTGAACTGAACACGTCATTTGAACTATGGACTTCTAATCACACCAAACTTATATTGGTGAGTAAACGACCGTATTTTATGTCAGAAATGAGGTCCAGGTTGTTAAAAGCAGCATTTCTCCATGAATTCGGGTTGTCTTATATACACATGTATATATGTATACAGACAGCAGCTGGTTCATGCTCTATTGGCTTATTAGTGCAGCAGATAACTGAAACAATCCTTCAAACGGTGATACAAGCATCACATTCAGCACATATACAGCTGGACCTAAATTAATGGAGCAACTTTAACTTTTGACCCTGTACAAACTGAAGCTGACCTTGTCACCATTCTTGCTGCTTTTACCTCATAACTCCATAACATTATACCTTTTGGAATCTTATGATCAGGCAAATATGTAGTGTAGTTATTTTTTATATATAATTGGAGCATCTGTTAATTTTGATCCCTGTGGTAATTCTTCAATTGACCTCTACCTTGGCTGCCTCTTGGCCAATCGTTTTTTGTTTTTTTTAAGAGTTAATGTCTATGGCTATTGTTCAAATTGTGATGTTTGTATCACCATTTGCAGGATTCCACTCTAAATATTCTCTTATCTGCTGCACTATATATGAGATGTAAGATGCTGCTCCTCAGTTTCTCAGTTGCCCTCAAAAGTATTGGAACACTTGGTATTTCACACATTAAATAAATTTATCTTCCTTAACTCAAACTGAAAACAAAGCTCTATAACTTGATATAAATGAATTAAAAATATAAAATCCATCTTCCTGATGAAGTGGTGTCAAGGAGGATTTTCTTAAAAAGACCTGAAAGTTCAGCTACAATTTAACAGAAAGTACATTTGAGATGAAAGACTAGATTTGATATTTTGGTGAAAAAAAACTTTTGTATTTCTCCATAAATGATGTAAATAAAGTCAATCAATCAATCAATCAAGTTTTATTTGTAAAGCGCTTTACAACAACCAAAGTTGATCAAAGTGCTGCACACAGTTAAAAACAACCATAAGATAAAACATATACATCTAAAATATATTACAGTTGTCGCTTTCCAGGGAGTCACAGCTCTATGTGTCAAAGGCCAAATTAAACAAATACGTGGGGTCAAAATGTCACTGAGGTAAGTTGGTGCGAGACCATGGATTGAACTAAAGATGAGCAACAAGAGTTTAAATTGTATTCGGAACTGAACCGGGAGCCAATGGAGGGAGTTAAGAACTGGTGTGATATGGTCGTATTTGCGAGCGCTGGTGAGGAGGCGAGCAGCCGCATTCTGCACCAGTTGCAGACGGTAAAGAGAGGCTTGACTAAGTCCAGTGTATAGAGCATTACAATAGTCAAGACGTGAACTTACAAAAGCATGGATGGTTTTCTCAAAATCTCTGCGGTTTAGTAAAGGTTTGACCTTAGCTAACTGTCTGAGTTGGAAAAAGCTTGCTCTAACCACGGAATCAATTTGTTTATTAAATTTTAAATCTTTAAAAAAGAGAGAGAGAGAAAGACCAGGCACCACTTAGGTGCCTGGTCTTGAGAACAGGGATGTTAGGTTGAAAAGTTTTTTTCCCATGGGAACTCTCCCTACCCACCTCAAAAATATGGACAGCATGTATATAAGTGACATTTACATTACAATTTATATGATGATATCGAGATACGATAATTTGGCCATATTGTACAGCTCTACTGTCAACTAGCTGAAAACGTTGAATATTAATTTACATCTACATTCAAAAATGCTTAAAGTGGCAGGAGGTTAAGAGGGCTGTAATGAGGGGGGTCAGCTGAAAAGCAAAAAAGAAAAATGCTTAAAAAGGTGGAGAGTACGGGGGGCAAAGCCCCTCCAGAAGGCTGAAAGGCAAATAAGGAAATGCGTAATAAGGCGGGGGTCTGGTGGTGGTGGGGGGGGGGGAGCCCCCCAGAAGCTGAAAGGTTTTTGCCATGCTAATGCTTCCCTGAAGCATTTACTCAAAATAAAGTCTGAAGGACCTAAATACTGGTGAGATGCTGACTAGCTTCGCTCGTTCATGGTCCGCGACATATGCATATTAATTTCAGCAATTTGCAAATTTCACATCATGGTTAATGTTACTGAAATACGAAAAATCTGCAGCGTCTGAAAAAATGACAAAAAAAAACAAAAACAAAACAAAAACATACAAATAAACAAAAAAAGGTGCCAGTCATATCAGCTAGATAAGTCCACTAATGGATTTTTGAAAAAATATGCCAACATCTAAAATAACGATCATATTAAGTAAAGCCCGCAAATGCATTTTATACAACACCTATTGTACACTGTATTTTGGTGCTCAAGCTGGGGAGCAGAGTTCTCCATCACCCTGCTGTTCATATATATATCAAATCAAATCAATTTTATTTATATAGCGCCAAATCACAACAAACAGTTGCCCCAAGGCGCTTTATATTGTAAGGCAAATGTTGTGTGGGCCGCTGAAGAGGAGGTACTGCTGGCCCACCACCAGAGGGCGCCCTGCCTGAAATGCGGGCTTCAGGCACGAGAGGGCGCTGCCGCCTCACAGGAACAGCCGGGAGTGACAGCTGTCATTCATCAACTCCTGACAGCTGTCACCTATCACCATCTCATCAACCACTCTATAAAGGCTGGACGACATCTCCACCCCGCTGCCGAGATATCACCTACCATTGGAGGTAATAATCCTCAGCCATATCTGTGCCGTATCGCACTCCGTTTGTCTGTCTGTTACAGGAGTACCTGGTTACTTGTGTCAGCTGAAGGCTGAGCTGGTCGGTGACAGCAGGGTGACGGATCGCACCCTTCACGATCAGTGAGACAAGTGACTGTTTCAGGTTGTAAAAGACTGTGTTCGTAATTGCGGAGGTGGAGGTGTAATTCCCACCTAGATTGCTGACTGTTACTGGGTGTGCACACACCCACACCTAACTGTTTCTGCTTCCTGCCAGCAGTACCAGATCCGACAGCCGGAGACGGTGGCCACCTGGGGACTCGGGGACTTGGCGGCTCCAGTATCTTCCGGGTTCGGTGGCAGTGGAAATCGTGTGGGATCCAGTTCCTGTCTGGACAGACGTCTTCTATCCTCGAGCCTGCCCACACATCACCTCTGTGGATTGACTACATATAAATTCCGTAATCGTCTGTATTTCGTTGTGCACATTCACAACAGTAAAGTAGTGTATTTTGGCTCATTCATTGTCCATTCATTTACGCCCCCTGTTGTGGGTCCGTGTCACTACACTTTCACAACAGGATATATCGGCCAACGTCATGGATCCTGAGGGGCGTCAACCATCTGTTGGACAACCAATGGAAGAGCAGGGTGCACAGGCGTCAGCAGGAGGCGTGATTGGTGAGTTGCAGCAAATCCTCACCGCCTTTACTGCTCGGTTGGATCTAATGACCGAGCAGAACGTCATCCTCAACCGCAGGATGGAGGCTCTCACCGCGCAGGTGGAAGCGCGCTCAGGGCGCTGCTGCAGCTTCTCCTCCTGCTGACCCGGTGCCAAATATAGACGTTCCAATGGTCATTCAACGACCCCCCCCCCACCATCCCCTGAAGCATACATAAGTCCCCCAGAGCCGTACGGAGGTTGTGTGGAGAGGTGTGCTGACTTTTTAATGCAGTGTTCGCTCATCTTTGCACAGCATTCCGTGATGTACGCGTCAGACGCCAGTAGGGTGACTTATGTAATTAATTTGCTTCGAGGTGAGGCACACGCTTGGGCTACAGCGCTTTGGGAGCAGAATTCACGGCTCCTTACCACTTATACTGGGTTTGTGAGGGAGTTCAGAACGGTTTTTGATCACCCTAACAGAGGCGAGACCGCATCAACCGTGCTGCTGTCTATGAGACGGGCGTCGAAGCGCAGCTGAATATGCAGTCGACTTCCGCATAGCGGCTGCGAGGTCCGGCTGGAATACAACTGCGCTCCGCGCCGCCTTCATAAACGGACTGTCGTCAGTCCTGAAGGAGCACCTGGTGGCCAAGGAGGAACCGTGGGATTTGGACGGACTTATCGATCTAGTCATACGTTTAGACAATCGATTAGAAGAACGCCGTCGGGAGCGAGACGAAGGACGTGGCCGGGCACGCGCCGTCCCTCTCCCTTCCGGGTCCGAAAAGGTTCAGCCCTCCCCACGCTCCACAGCCCCGGTGCTCCGTGTGGCAACAGCTCCCCCTGCTGACGATGCTATGGACACGAGCAGGGCCAAATTAAGATCATCTAACAGACAGAGGAGACTGGCCCGCGGGGAGTGCTTTTTCTGCGGCTGAAGTGAGCATCAGCAGAGACTGCCCCAAGTGGTTAAACACGAACGCCCGCCCTTAGAAACTGGGTTAAGGGTGGGCCAAGACATTCACGTGGGACATACACGTATTTCCACACATCTCCCAGTTACGATCCTGAGCGGGGATTTAACCCTTCAAGCCACAGCACTGGTGGACACGGGGTCAGAAGGGAATCTGCTGGATAGCAGATGGGCAAGGGAGGTAGGGCTCCATCTGGTGGCGCTTCCTTCACCTTTGAAGGTTCGGTCACTAGATGGCACCCTTCTCCCTTTAGTCACACACAAGACACAACCAGTAGTTCTGGTGGTGTCTGGGAATCATCGGGAGGAGATTGAGTTTTTGTTACTCCAACCTCCTGTGTGATTTTGGGCTTCCCGTGGATGGCAAAACACAATCCCCGAATTGATTGGCCGTCTGGGGTTGTGGCTCAGTGGAGCGAAACCTGCCACCGGGAGTGTTTAGGATCCTCGGTTCCCCCCGGTTTAATTGCTAATGAGGAGGTTAAAGTCCCCCCCAATCTGACGGCGGTGCCGGTTGAGTACCACGACCTTGCTGACGTCTTCAGCAAAGATCTGGCACTCGCCCTTCCCCCGCACCATCCGTACGATTGTGCCATTGATTTGATCCCGGGCGTCGAGTACCCGTCCAGCAGGCTGTACAACCTCTCACGTCCTGAGCGCGAATCAATGGAGACCTACATCCGGGACTCATTAGCTGCCAGGCTGATCCGGAACTCCACCTCGATGGGTGCTGGTTTCTTTTTTGTGGGCAAGAAAGACAGCGGACTCCATCCATGCATTGACTACAGAGGGCTGAACGAGATCACGGTTCACAACCGATACCAGTTACCTCTGTTGGATTCAGTGTTCACGCCCCTGCATGGAGCCCAAATTTTCACCAAACTAGATCTTAGGAATGCATATCACCTGGTTCGGATCCGGAAAGGAGACGAGTGGAAGACGGCATTTAACACCCTGTTAGGTCACTTTGAGTACCTGGTCATGCCGTTCGGCCTCACTAACGCCCCCGCGACGTTCCAAGCTTTGGTAAATGATGTCTTGCGGGACTTCCTGCACCGATTTGTCTTCATATATCTGGACGATATACTCATCTTTTCCCCAGACCCTGAGACTCATGTCCAGCATGTACGTCAGGTCCTACAGCGGTTGTTGGAGAACCGGCTGTTTGTGAAGGGTGAGAAGTGCGAGTTCCACCGCACTTCTTTGTCCTTCCTAGGGTTCATAATCTCCTCCAACTCCGTCGCCCCTGATACGGCCAAGGTTGCGGCGGTGAGAGATTGGCCCCAACCGACAAGCAGTAGGAAGCTGCAACAGTTCCTCAGCTTTGCAAATTTCATTAAGAGGTTCATTAAGGGCTACAGTCAGGTAGTTAGCCCCCTGACAGCCCTAACCTCCCCAAAAGGCCCCTTCACCTGGTCGGATCGGTGCGAAGCCGCGATTAGGGAGTTGAAACGTCGGTTTTCGACTGTACCAATTCTGGTGCAGCCCGATCCTTGCCGCCAGTTTGTGGTTGAAGTGGACGCCTCTGACTCAGGGATAGGAGTACTGCTGGCCCACCACCAGAGGGCGCCCTGCCTGAAGTGCGGGCTTCAGGCACGAGAGGGCGCTGCCGCCTCACAGGAACAGCCGGGAGTGACAGCTGTCATTCATCAACTCCTGACAGCTGTCACCTATCACCATCTCATCAACCACTCCATAAAGGCCGGACGACATCTCCACCCCGCTGCCGAGATATCACCTACCATTGGAGGTAATAATCCTCAGCCATATCTGTGCCGTATCGCACTCCAACTGTTTGTCTGTTTGTTACAGGAGTAACTGGTTACTTGTGTCAGCTGGAGGCTGAGCTGGTCAGTGATGGCAAGGTGACGGATCGCACCCTTCACGATCAGTGAGACAAGTGACTGTTTCAGGTTCTGTAAAAGATTGTGTGTTCGTAATTGCGGAGATGGAGGTGTAATTCCCACAGGAATTGCTGACTGTTACTGGGTGTGCACCCACCCACACCTAACTGTTTCTGCTTCCTGCCAGCAGTACCAGATCCGACAGCCGGAGACGGTGGCCACCTGGGGACTCAGGACTTGGCGGCTCCAGTATCTTCTTCACAACAGTAAAGTGTTGTATTTTGGCTCATTCATTGTCCATTCATTTACGCCCCCTGTTGTGGGTTCGTGTTACTACACTTTCACAACAGCAAAAGCCATACAATAATTACAGAGAAACCCCAACGGTCAAAATCATGGAGGGGTCTGAAATTTCCATCTTAGGTGCATGTCCACTGTGAGAGACATAATCTAAAAAAAAAAAAAAAAAAAAAAAAAATCCAGAAATCACAATGTATGATTTTTTAATAATTTATTTGTATGTTACTGCTGCAAATAAGTATTTGAACACCTACCAACCAGCATGAATTCTGGCTCTCACAGACCTGTTAATTTTTCTTTAAGAAGCCCTCTTATTCTGCACTCTTTACCTGTATTAATTGCACCTGTTTGAACTTGTTACCTGCATAAAAGACACCTGTTCACACACAATCAATCATCCTCCAACCTGTCCACCATAGCCAAGACCAAAGAGCTGTCTAAGGACACCAGGGACAAAACTGTAGACCTGCACAAGGCTGGGATGGACTACAGGACAACAGGCAAGCAGTTTGGTAGAAGACAACAACTGTTATGATTATTTATTAGAAAGTGGAAGAAACACACAATGACTGTCAATCTCCCTCGGTCTGGGATTCCATGCAAGATCTCACTTCCATGCAAGATTTCACACAAAATCCCTGATGCAGTGTGTGAAAACCTGGTTAAAAACTACAGGAAACGTTTGACCTCTGTAATTGCAAACAAAGGCTACTGTAGCAAATATTAACATTGATTTTCACAGGTGTTCAAATACTTATTTGCAGCAGTAACATTATAAAAAAAATCATCACGGCGTTGCTTTGCGCCATGCGGCACCGCCACGACACGCGGAATTCCTCCGCACGTTTGTCTCAATGTGCCGAAAAAGTGCTGATGTCCACGTCTTCCGCAATTCCTGTGCTAGTCAGACGACGTCCCGGATAAAACACAGCGTCCAGTTTGGAAATGAACGGCACATTCCACTGTTACAGGAGTTTGTGTCATGGAAAGAGGAGCGGAGGAATTCCGCGCGTCGCAGCGGTGCCGCATGGCGCAAAGCAACGCCATGATGAAGCCTCAGAGGACATGTTCTGGCATGTCCAGGCTCATCCACAATTTCTCGGATAGTCACTCGACTGAAAAACCACCAAAAGCCGTCTGAAAGCCATCTAAAAGCCGTCCCGTGAGACCAACACGGAGGTGGTTTTGTGCCGTGCCATGAACGGCTCCGTGGCACATCCCTCCGCTTCTCTTTCCATGAAAAAAACTCCTGTAACAGTGGAATGTGCTGAAAAAGTACTGATGTCCACGTCTCCTGCCATTTTTGTGTAAGTCAGACGACGTCCCGGATCAACAAAGCCTTCACATTGGAAATGATCTGGTTGATTCAGCCTGTCGATCGGCGCTCGGAGCGCGGCGCGCTCTCAGCAGCCGTGGGTGGTCTTTAAACCGGCTGGAGCACTCCTTAATCTGTGTAATCCCCATAAAATCGTCCCTGAAAGCCATCTGAATTTTCCGAATGGTGTCCACCTGGAGGTCTCTCACAGTTTCTGGAAAAAATTGATGCAGCAAAGCTCCAAATCGTTCAGACATTTATTCGCAATAAAAATCCGACGAGAGGGGTGGACCACTGCTCACACAAAGCCTGCTCACAGGCGAATGACGCAACCGACAGGCGTGAAAAAACTCACGCATGCGCACGAAGGTTCAAGCTTGGCTGATGCAATCACATGTGATTCAAATCCATATGGTTTTTGAAAAAAATAAAAGGTCGGATACTTTTCTAACAGACCTCATATATATATACACTCAACAAAAATATAAACGCAACACTTTTGGTTTTGCTCCCATTTTGTATGAGATGAACTCAAAGATCTAAATCTTTTTCCACATACACAATATCACCATTTCTCTCAAATATTGTTCACAAACCAGTCTAAATCTGTGATAGTGAGCACTTCTCCTTTGCTGAGATAATCCATCCCACCTCACAGGTGTGCCATACCAAGATGCTGATTAGACACCATGATTAGTGCACAGGTGTGCCTTAGACTGCCCACAATAAAAGGCCACTCTGAAAGGTGCAGTTTTAATCACACAGCACAATGCCACAGATGTCGCAAGATTTGAGGGAGCGTGCAGTTGGCATGCTGACAGCAGGAATGTCAACCAGAGCTGTTGCTCCTGTATTGAATGTTCATGTCTCTACCATAAGCCGTCTCCAAAGGCGTTTCAGAGGATTTGGCAGTACATCCAACCAGCCTCACAACCACAGACCACGTGTAACCACACCAGCCCAGGACCTCCACATCCAGCATGTTCACCTCCAAGATCGTCTGAGACCAGCCACTCGGACAGCTGCTGAAACAATCGGTTTTCATAACCAAAGAATTTCTGCACAAACTGTCAGAAACCGTCTCAGGGAAGCTCATCTGCATGCTCGTCGTCCTCATCGGGGTCTCGACCCGACTCCAGTTCGTCGTCGTAACCGACTTGAGTGGGCAAATGCTCACATTCGCTGGCGTTTGGCACGTTGGAGAGGTGTTCTCTTCACGGATGATGCGAAGGAGATGTGTTGCACTGCATGAGGCAAATGGTGGTCACACCAGATACTGACTGGTATCCCCCCCCAATAAAACAAAACTGCACCTTTCAGAGTGGCCTTTTATTGTGGACAGTCTAAGGCACACCTGTGCACTAATCATGGTGTCTAATCAGCATCTTGATATGGCACACCTGTGAGGTGGGATGGATTATCTCAGCAAAGGAGAAGTGCTCACTATCACAGATTTAGACTGGTTTGTGAACAATATTTGAGGGAAATGGTGATATTGTGTATGTGGAAAAAGTTTTAGATCTTTGAGTTCATCTCATACAAAATGGGAGCAAAACCAAAAGTGTTGCGTTTATATTTTTGTTGATATATATTCTTTATTTAGGATCATTATACATGAGTTACATTCATTATTACATCTCATCCATTTTTTCCACTTTCTTTTAATATAATATCAACACATCATCACAACCTCAATTCGTCCGTATTTTATTTTTCTTTGTCTTGTTGGTTTCTTATCGTTTGCGTAGTTCCCGTACCATCAGCGTTCCATTTGATTGTCGTCCAACCTCCCAAGTCCGACATCTTGCATGAACGATGAAGATATCTGAACGTATCAGTAACTAAAGCTCTGACGGGCTGCACGTAACATCCTTGTATCACTGATGACTCGTCCACGTGTGGGACGAAAAGCAACGATGTCATAAAGAAACAATAAGGGTAAAAACGCTTTATCAACTACTCTAACTATTTACGCACATTCCAGCTGTTTGTGGCTGGCCTGCGTGTGCGCACACATTGTCAAGACAACCAGATCCCACCCCTGCAGGTGCTGCGGACATGACGACAGGGTGGCTGCGCTCGGTCTCATACCCGCCGTCAGTCACGTCATCATGGATGTTTCGTTTTGATTTCGTTTAAAGCATCAAGGTCAACGTTCGCTTCGTTTTTCTTTTGTTAGTTACGGTTTTGTTTTGTTCCTTTTTGCGCTCTGGTTTTGCAGGCTTTTCAGTGATGGGAAAAGTGCAGGATCATTCCTCCTTGACTTGTGACTTTGTGACTTTTCCTTCGTTCAGTTAGCGAGTGCCGTGTGACCAACCATTCAAACAGAACATAGGGCGTTATCATATCCAAATAAAAAGAAAAACAAAGTGCCTTATTTTATATATATATATATATATATATATATATATATATATATATATATATATATATATATATATATATATATATATATGTATGTATGTATGTATGTGTGTGTGTGTGTGTGTGTGTGTGTGTGTGTGTGTGTGTGTGTGTATTTAAAAAAAAAAGGCATTTTCAGGGAAATGTACATTATCCACTTCATCCACATTTCCTCTGCTGTTCATTTTCAAGCAGAGTGGGTGTTATGCAGCGACAAGAGGTCACTGTGCTGCCAGGTAGGCGGGGCCAAAACAGATAAAAAGTCTAATTTTATGCAAATGCTGAGCAATGCGACAAGGCGACACCCAATCCGGGTGAAGGCAGCGTGATGTATGTTGGTTGGTTGGTTGGTTGTTGGCTATATTTATTATATGTTTAAATTGTAAAACATCAAATGTCAGTTACATTTCTTCATCGTAAGGGTTTGATTAACAAATCATTCGAATCACTGACATTTTTAATGTATATATCAGCAGATATATTGTACATTTATCGTAAAGGTTTTACTGTATCTTTACTTTATTTTATATGTATCTCTGTGATGTCATAAGCTGGTGCTGAAACTCTGAGAAAGTGATAAACAGAAAACATATCTGATACTATTGAAGTCTTGATATGCCTCAAACTTGACGTTGTAGGATTTTAAAATTCACAGTCTTAAATCTGGCCGGTACTTTTTGAGTTCACGTGTGCAAAGTCAAACAGAGTGAGAGGGTGATCACATGACCTCCTCTGTGTTCTGTGGCTTGTGGGATTAATTATTGGACTAATTATTGTTAGCTCTCAGAATGGAAACAGTGTTTGTGCGTTCCCAGCACTTGCACTAACTTGGCGTAAGCCTTCTCCACCAGGGCGCTCCAGAACTCATTGCTGTCACTGGAGTGACAGTAGACCAGCTGGTTGTCCACAGTCGGTAGCCGGTCATCAATCACCACGTCCACCCACTCGCCGAAGCGCCAGAAGCGGAAGTGGAAAATCCCGGCGTAGGACTCGGCCTTCTCTGTATCCCACTCCTGCTCCTTCCAGTCAGGAATGACCTGGAGAAGATTAAAAGGAAGGTTACGGGGGACAAGAAGGACAAACAAACGGTTATCGGTTGGTGGAGTATGAAAACTATTTGGGGGGGGGGGGGTGAGACAGCGTTCTGCCACGTCAGCTGACACAACGCAAAGACAGGGCACGAACCCATCACCTCATTTAGGAAAGAAAACGACAGGAAATAAGAGAATGAGTGCATTTGGACCCGTTAGGGTCCAAGTCAGGAGACAAAACTCTTGAATTTCACAAGCTGTAGCTGAGTATAAGTGACAAAATCACAAAGTGTTTGAACTCTTTAGACAAGGGAAAAAAGTTCATAACGAGGGTTTAATTGTCATCATCGAGGCGTGAAACAGCCCCCCCCCCCCCCCACGTTGTGTCTTTGTGTTCTGATAAATTGCTGTTCTGCAGGTTCCTGGACGTGGGGGTCAGTGAACAGAAACTCCAAGGAGTCAAACTGCTCGGTGACACGGACGAGCGGAGCGACCGACACAAAAAAAAACGCTGACGCTGTGGATTCACCGTTAGAAGTACATCACAGCGTTCCGGTTTGTGTCCTTGGAGACGAGACGATGTGGTGATGGAGGGAATTGTGGTGAAGCAACAGCTCCTCCACAAGCAGGAGGAGGCGAAAACACACACACACACACACAGAGAGAGAGAGAGAGAGAGAGGAGCAGTGCACCACAGAAACCTCAGCGATCACTTCCTAATCCTCCGGGAGGCGATCATCTCGCTCCCCGTTACTGCAGACCATCCGGCTCATCCGTCTCAGTTTCATCTGTGACGTTTAACTCTGGAGGAGAATCTGCACCATGATGACTAAAGAGAAACATGAGCTGAGTGCTGCAGTCCAAAGGGAAAACCGGAGGAGGTATTTCCCCCATTTGTTCAGTTCCACCCAAACATCAAAGGAACGTTCAGGGTTTGACTCTGACTCATGTCAGAGAGTCCAGGAGTCTGTGAGCGAGCAGATGGAACAAACACAGCGAAGCACCGTTTCCTAACAGCAATCCCCACATGTGGTTAGACCCGGTTGCCTAGCATTTCTGGGCTGTGCACCCCCCCACCTCCACTACTTCTGTTGATGCTGCAAACCTGCATCAAAGCAGACGACTGAGCGGTACAGTGCCGGTTTAAAAACCAGTCCGACACCACGACGGCGGGTATCGACCTCTCAGGCCGCTGAGGTTTGGAGCATGTCTGCAGAGTTGGAGCTGCACTTCAGGCCGGACTCCCAGCTGACGGAGGTGATGCGCCTGCGGGTTCAGTCCCTGCAGCAGCGCAGCCAGAAGAGGCAGGAAGGCGAGCGCCTGCTGCGGCCCAACGAGGCCGTGTACCGGCTAGACTTTTCGCATCAGTCCCTCCAGTTCTCAAAGTGGACGGTCCGGCTGGCCCAGGCGGGACGCCTCACCATCACCGCCACCTCCCAGCTGTGGACGCCTGACCTCACTCACCTTATGACCCGGCAGCTGCTGGAACCCGCCGGGGTTTTCTGGAAGTCGCAGGCCGGAGGCCGTGATGCGGCTGTTCAGTGCTACGAGGCGGACGCGGACGAGTTTGGCGAGCGGATTGCTGAGCTGGCGAAGGTAAGGAAGGTGATGTACTTTCTGTTTGAATTTGCAGAAGGCTGCAACCCAGAAACTGTTGACTGCTCCATCACCTTCAAAGTGGACATCTGATGTCTGGAAGGCAAAAACCACACAGCAAATGCTTGCAGCATCTTCATGTGTGTGTTTGTGTGTTTTACTTCTGTGCTTTTTGTTTTGCAAGAAAAATTCCACAAATTCATTATTGTGGGTTGAAGATGCTGTTTTTTGGGAGAGGAGCTCCTTACAAAACATTACAAAAACTTCGGTGGTCCTCTCATTTTTTCCTCATCTTGATTCCTTTGGAAAGCACAAAATACTACAAAATAAAAGGTCATGGTTACATACTGCAGATGATCTCTGTTATACTGTTTTTCATCACAGATTAACATGTTATGGTCTTGAAGTCATAATCACTGTTCCAAACTCTTGAAGTCTGCTGTTTTTTTGTTTGTTTTGTTTTACACTAGCTTGGCAGGTCCTGTGATTTATACCCCAGTACAAACTGTACAGAAGATCAATAATAATCATCATAAATTATTATTATTATTATTATGATATCTGGCTTTCCCAGTAATCAAATCACCAAACAAAGAAAGTCAAAGAATACAAGGACTCTATAACAATGCAAAATATTCACAATCAACGAGCTGATGGAAGGGGAAAAAAAAAAAAATCAAATTGACACACACACAAAAGAGGCACTTTTTGACAGGTGCAGCCTGTCAAAATACTATACGAGGTCTGTGAGAAAAGTAACGGACCTTTTTATTTTTTTCAAAAACTATATGGATTTGATTCATATGTTTTATGCCAGCCAAGCTTGAACCTTCGTGCGCATGCGTGAGTTTTTCTACGCCTGTCGGTTGCGTCATTCGCCTGTGAGCACGCCTTGTGGGAGGAGTGGTCCAGCCCCCTCATTGGATTTTCATTGTCAGGAAATGGCGGAATGATTTGGGCTTTTTTTCCATCAGAATTTTTTCAGAAACTGTTAGAGACAACCAGCTGGAAACCATTCGAAAAATTTATCTGGCTTTCGGTGAAAATTTTACGGGCTTCACAGAGAATAAGGACTGTTACTACAGCTTTAAGGGCGCGCCACGCTCCGAGCCACCATCGAGAGGCAGAAACCACCACATCATTTCTAAAAGGATGGCTGTGTGGAGCCGGGACCGTCGTGTGCAATTTCTCTGGTTATCACAAGAGTTGGACATCAGCCATTTTCCGGCAGATTTCACTTTTAACAAGAGATTTTGTCATGGAAAGCCGCGTGGAGGCTTCGCGCGTCAGGACCGATTCGCTGATCAAGCGAGACAAAGGAACACCTCCGTTTCGGAGTGCCAGGGGACAAGTTGGGACATGCCTATCTCGGCTTTCAGTGCTTACCAGCCCAGTGAGTATAAGAGAAATTGTGGAGAGCTGGACATGTCCCAACTTGTCCTTTAACACTCCGAAACGGAGGTGTTCCTTTGTCTCACTCGATCAGCGAATCGGTTATGACGCACGAAGCCGCCGCGCGGCTTTCCATGACAAAATCTCTTGTTAAAAGTGAAATCTGATGGAAAATGGCTGATGTCCAGCTCTTGTGATAACCAGAGAAATTGCACACGACGGTCCCGGCTCCACACAGCCATCTGTTTAGAAATGATGTGGTGGTTTCTGCCTCTCGATGGCAGTTCGGAGAGCGGCGCACCGTGCGCCATTGTGGGGTGTCCTTAAAGCTGTAGTAACACTCCTTATTCTCTGTGAAGCCCGTAAAATTTTCACCGAAAGCCAGATAAATTTTTCGAATGGTTTCCAGCTGCTTGTCTCTAACAGTTTCTGAAAAAATTCTGATGGTCAAAAAAGCCCAAATCATTCCGCCATTTCCTGACAATGAAAATCCAACGAGGGGGCTGGACCACTCCTCCCACAAGGCGTGCTCACAGGTGAATGACGCAACTGACAGGCGTGGAAAAACTCACGCATGCGCACGAAGGTTCAAGCTTGACTGACGTAAAAACATGAATCAAATCCATATAGTTTTTGAAAAAAATAAAAAGGTACAATACTTTTCTCACAGACCTCGTACATGTTCTCATCATACTTTAATTATGTTTTGGAATTAAGCATTAATTTTTCTAGAATTAATTATGTTCTCAAATTAAAGTATGCTCTGAAATGAATAATTCATGCCTTCAAATTAATATCTGCTCTTGACTAATTAATTTGTGCTCTTGAATGAATGATTTGTACACAGATTATTTAGATTTTTTTTGAATGGGCTCAAGATCTTTTGTCTTGAGTTGGGTGTAAATACAGAGATGAACTACTGATGTTATTTGTAAAAAAGAAATAAGTACATAAAAATAATTTGATTTAAATCCATATTCATTTTTAACCAGCTGCACTTCATCGTACAAATGATCAACACAAACACATTCACCATCATGACTGATTGACTGATTCCATTTTAAGGTCACAGTCTAAGAAGAAAGTGGCTTTTTCAAGTAGCATCACAAAACCAGCTCACAAACTGAGCGATTTGACTGGAGTTTGAAATCACATCGAACAAAAAGGAATAAAGGTGATTAAATGGAAACTACTAAATAAGTTTGGGGATCCAAGAGTGAAACTGATGTTTCTGTGATGATCGAACATTTATCTTTTTCTCCCTACCAATCTATCAATTAATCAATTAACCATCTGTCTTTATTTGATGTATTTTTTTGTCTAAGTAAATATTGTGAAGGTTGGATACAGTTTCTGAAGTTTATCAGATGAATGTGAATAAAACTTTGCTGAAGTACAAATTGTCTCCCTGCTTGTCTCATTCGTCGTCTCTGCTGAGACAAATTGTTTTTGTTCCTTTGGTCTTTGTTTCCAAGAAACATGAAGTCGTGAAAGACTCGCCAGAGACGACCCACATGACATCAGGAAATCACACTCCCCGAGGAACTCATCTGACCTGCCTGGAGACACTGACAGATGAGGCAAAGGAGGACATGGAGCTCCTGTCACAGCCGCCACCTCCACCTGCTCCTCCTCATCCTGCTCCTGTCCATCCTGAGCCTCCATCTCTTGTTCCTCCTCCTCCTCCTGCATCTCCAGCTGCTCCTTAGGGTTGGGTATTGGGAACCAGTTCTTTTCGAGAATCGTTAAGAAATGATTCGATCCATTGATATCAATAGTCTTTTTGCTTAACGATTCCCTTATCGGTCCTTCAGAGCGGCCGTTATTTTTGGGGGTGTTTGTCAGGAAAATGATCATTTCTCTGTGTTGATTGCAGACCCTGCAGCAGCTCTGTAATCAACCACTTCTGCAGCGCGGCTCTGCTTTGAAGTTGAACCAATGAAGCAGTGCTCCAACCCGCTGCTTCATTGGTTCTTTGCTTCACTGCTTTTCAGAAGTGGAAATCTGCTTCTTAACCCTCTCAAAGTCATTTAAAGATGTCAATCGTGAGTCACTTTTGTGCTGATTAAAGTCAGTAACTGGGACTCTTGTCTTGCTGCAAGAAAGAAATGAGAATCATCCCCCCTTCCATTCGCACAGCTCCAAATGCTGCGCCTCTCTCTGCCGAGTTACGTTAGAGTCCAGCCAGAATTAATAACTTCAAAGTGAATCGCCGTTTAAATCAAGTGACACCTCTTTCCAAATGTAATACAAACAAACTGCAATCGATCAAAATGTTTTTTTTCCTCCAAAAATGAGACGTCCTGCTCTGACGTGCAGCAGCCGGCTGAGCTCAGCTCAGAGGTACGAAGCGACATTCATGCCAAAATGTCTGAAAGGAAATGCTTTTGACAAAAACTACAGATTTTATTTATTTTTATTTATGTCCAGAGATCAAGGATCCAGTGACCGATTTAAAATATTGTTGACATAGAAAACCTGCACAGCCTACTTTTAGTACACAGAAAATTCACAGGAGGTATCGATAAGGGAATCGGATCAATAAGCGGAACCGATAATGGCATCGATATTGATAAAATCTTATCAATACCCATCCCTACTGCTCCTCCTCATCTTCCTACAACTGCTCCTCTTCATCCTCCACCTCTAGTTCCTCCTCCTTCCCGCATCTCCAGCTGCTCCTCCATATCCTCCTGCTCCTCTTCGTCATCCACCAGTTTCTCTTCATCTTCATCTTCCTCCTCTTCCTCCCCCTCTAGGCTCAGAGGAGGAGGAAGACGTGATTCAGAGACGCTGGACATGTTTCTGTCTCGGTCTAAACCGCTGAAGCATCCTCGGCTTCAGAACAAAGTTGTGACTTTCGACGTGACCCAGTGACGTTGACAGGACGACCTGACAGAGACTCACATGCAGCGCGGCTGTGAAGGAACAAACCCGTCACCAGACTTCATGGCCACTGGATGTTTGTTTGTAGGTCAGCTGGACATTAGCAACGGCACGCTGCATTGTGCACTGTTAAGTGCATGGCAGAAGATAGGGCCCATAAAATATCATGTAAATAAGCAGTCGTGGGCACAGTTACGATAATCCGATAACCGATAATTATCGAAGATAATGTTTTCATTATTGGATTATCTTCTTAGATAACTTTAAAAACCATTATTGGACTAATTATCTTGCGATAAATTTTTGTCCGATAATTTTTAGACCGATAACGTGGTAAATAAAGCTGAACAGCTACAAATATCTATAAAACTTAAAATCAGTTGAGCACCTACCTGTTAAATGTTTCGTAGCTGATGTGTAGTTCTACCGTCTGCAAAACAGAGAAGAGCTGCTTTAAGAAGACACCACTCTATCCTCTGCAGGCAAAGGAGAACTGGTCCCCCCCCCCCAAAAAAAACTAATTTCTTTTAACCCCATACTGATACGAGGGCAATATCACCCAAGTCATCCAGAGGCATACAGTAGTGTTAAGAATAATAGTAGTGCTATGTGATTAAAAGGATTAATTCAGGTTTTGAGTATATTTCTTATTGTTACATGGGAAACAAGATACCAGTAGATTCTCACAAATCCAACAAGACCAAACATTCATGATATGCACACTCTTAAGGCTATGAAATTCGGCTATTAGTAAAAAAAAAAAAAAAGTAGAAAAGGGGGTGTTCACAATGATAGTAGTGTGGCATTCAGTCAGTGAGTTCATCAATTCTGTGGAACAAACAGGTGTGAATCAGGTGTCCCCTATGTAAGGATGAAGCCAGCACCTGTTGAACATGCTTTTCTCCTTGAAAGCCTGAGGAAAATGAGATGTTCAAGACATTGTTCAGAAGAACAGCGTAGTTTGATTAAAAAGTTGATTGGAGAGGGGAAAATTTGTACGCAGGTGCAAAAAATTATAGGGTGTTCATCTACAATGAGCTCCAATGCTTTAAAATGGACAAAAAAAACAAACAAACAGAGAAAACGGAAAACAACCATCAAAATGGATAGAAGTATAACCAGAATGGCAAAGGCTCACCCATTGATCAGCTCCAGGATGATCAAAGACAGTCTGGAGTTACCTGTAATTGCTGTGACAGTTAGAAGACGCCTGTGTGAAGCTAATTTATTTGCAAGAATCCCCCGCAAAGTCCCTCTGTTAAATAAAAGACGTGCAGAAGAGGTTACAATTTACCAAAGAACACATCAACTGGCCTAAAGAGAAATGGAGGAATATTTTGTGGACTGATGAGAGTAAAATTGTTTTTTGGGTCCAAGGGCTGCAGACAGTTTGTGAGACGACCCCCAAACTCTGAATTCAAGCCACAGTTCACAGTGAAGACAGTGAAGCATGGTGGTGCAAGCATCATGATATGGGCATGTTTCTCCTACTATGGTGTTGGGCCTATATATCGCATACCAGGTATCATGGATCAGTTTGGATATGTCAAAATACTTGAAGAGGTCATGTTGCCTTATGCTGAAGAGGACATGCCGTTGAAATGGGTGTTTCAACAAGACAATGACCCCAAGCACACTAGTAAACGAGCAAAATCTTGGTTCCAAACCAACAAAATTAATGCCTCGCAGATGTGAAGAAATCATGAAAAACTGTGGTTATACAACTAAATACTAGTTTAGTGATTCACAGGATTGCTAAAAAAGCAGTTTGAACATAACAGTTTTGAGTTTGTAGCATCAACAGCAGATGCTACTATTATTGTGAACACCCCCTTTTCTACTTTTTTTTTTACTAATAGCCCAATTTCATAGCCTTAAGAGTGTGCATATCATGAATGCTTGGTCTTGTTGGATTTGTGAGAATCTACTGAATCTACTGGTACCTTGTTTCCCATGTAACAATAAGAAATATACTCAAAACCTGGATTAATCTTTTTAGTCACATAGCACTACTATTATTCTGAACACTACTGTACATTTTTAACTTATGGTTCACTTTTAACCAAACTAATGCCGGACAAGTTATTTAAATTAATGTCATGTCTGAAGTTTTATAAAGTGAAAATATCAGATATATGTTTTAGTTTTAAAGAAATGCGCTAATTTTTTAAGGTTTTAGTGTGGATATATGCTGTGCCCAGCAAAGACAAAGTTGCGGGCTCATTGTTTGGGTCTGTTGTCGCTTTTGATGCTACCAGAAGTGATTGTGGTGTTAAAACTCAAATTCAGTTTGTTAGTAGTTGCAAATGTACCAGAGACCATACTGGAATTTATCGGTTATCTGTAACTTTCTTTATCAAAAATAACTTTTCAATTATCTGATTATCTGTTATTGAAGTAAATTTTTTGGTTATCTGTGCCCACCAGTGTATACAGAAGACAGAATGCTAACTGCTAAATGCTAACTGATCTGATGAGCTGTTTCCAGATAACATCATTAATGTTGAGTTAAATTTAATTTTTAGGCACCAAATTATAAAATAAGTTGCACCAACGTGCATGTGTAGACATGACTCAGCCTCTGAGAGAGCAGGTAGCTGGTCTGCCAATACGTAGACATGGGATCGAATCCCACTCACACTACCTGTCTGTGTCCTTGGACAAAATGCTTAATCTGCATTGACTCAGTTCAACTGGTTGTAAATAGGCACTGACCTCAGCCGGGGAGGTAGATGTGAGGCATCACTGTAAAGCACTCGTTTTTTTGTTATGAGAAGAAACCTCAGGTAGGTCAGGCTCAGTGGGGTGACCATCTGCTTTGGTCATATGATTAAGACAAGTGTCCCCCTCGACCCTGAAGCTTTTAAAAAGGTTTTTTTTTTGTAGTTTATGGTATGTTTATGTTGTAAAGTTTAAAACAGCTGACATAATTATTTAAACCTGGACGCTTCATTTGTATTTTTACAAACGCAGGACAAAATCCTGAACCATATTTTCATCGAACCCGTGACTGATGTTTCCACTGATAGTTTTAAAAATAATATATTGTCCATTTAACCCTCTTTATCTCTTATTCTATGAGGTCAAATGGGTGAAAATGCTTTAAGGTCAAGCGGTTTCGGGGTTCAGACACTGTGATACTCAGCTGCACCTAAGGATTGAACCGACGACCCTTTGCTTAAAATGGACGCTGCAGTGACTGAGCTGCTGCGTTTAAGCGTGTTTGGAAGTATCAGTGTCTTTGGGGACGTGTGTGTCCTCCTGTGAGACTCAGAGCCACACCTGTTTTTTTTGTTCTCACATGACAGAAAAAAAGAAATCACAGCCGGCTGTTTGGTTTAAAAATAATCTTCCACTGTGATTTTTTTTTTAAATCTGACAAACGCCGTCTACGTCAGCACAAAGCGGTTTGTCTCCAAATGTGCTGTTAATTCTTAATCCTGTCAAAGTAAAACATTTGTGAGTCGGAACCTCGAGCTGAAACAACAAACACTGATGTTGGACAGAGTTGGTTTTGTCATCATTTTTGCTGATTGAACGATGGCGTGTGTTTTCTTCGGCCGTATGAATGACATAAATCAAAATCTGCTGATGGAAAACATGAAGCAAAACTGCATAAATGCAGCAAACACAAGTTTAACACAAGACCAAATTAAAACCACTGAGAAAACCCAAACTGATGTCGTCTGAGGAGGTCAAACTAAACCATTAACAGGCAGTTTTTATGTTAATTGTACTTAAGTTGTGAAATCTTATTTATTTATTATTTTATTAGTTGTGTTTCTTTTTTAGTTCATTTAAAAGAGCAAAACCAGCAATAATCTTGAAAATTATATACAAAAATACTGTATTATTATCTGTGGCCACAAGATGGCAACATCTTCAAGCGTGACAAGTTGCTGCTGTGTACTGAATGAGGTACTGTGAGTCACGCTGCTGAGCAGAAGATGAACAAGCAGCAGTTCTGAATGAGAAAAGCATTTGTTGCCTCAGTAAATTTAATAAATCATGCTCTCCATCTGAAAGACCATGCTCTGGAATAAGAACAATGTAACTTTTACACTACTTGGAAAACACTTGTTTGGACTCTATGAAACAACAAGAACAGTAACTGCAAGTTAGCTAAGTTGGCCATTATCGTTAACAAATGTTTTGCAAAACGTGCAATATGCATGAGCCATCTGTGCAAGACTGTTGTGCAAAAAGGATATGTACAATATTGGTGTGTGTATTAAGTTATGTGCTATATGCATGAGTTATGTAATTATGCCATGGCAGTTTTATTTGTGCAGCTCTTGGAGTCCAAGACAAATTTCCCGGAAGGGACAATAAAGTGTATCGTATATTTTCAAATGTTTAGGTATGATTGTCTGTTCAGTGACCAAAAAAAGCAGTCCACTTGTGTTTGGTGCATTAACTAACATTAACATTAACTAACTCCTTAGCATCTGCTGGCTAATAGACTATTTGCATTAAAAACAAATAACTAAATAATGCACAGGGTTACATCAAGGGATGTCCCGATCAGCTTTTTTGGCCCCGATCCGATTCCAAGTCATCTGATTCTGAGTATCTGCCGATACCGAGTCCCGCTCCGATACTTTAAAAAACTGAATGAACAATGAACACATGCTAAATATATAATATTTTCATTTTAATCACCTTATTTTATTATTTATCACTTAAACAGTGCACGTCTCCTCGAGGTAGCTTGAGCAATCAAGTAATAATCTACCAGACTTTAAAAATGTACAAATTTCCATGTTATTTTGTCTAAAAATAAATGTCCAAGGTTCCTTATGTTAAACAAGATGTTGGGGAAAGTGTAGTGACACGGACCCACAACAGGGGGCGCAAATGAACGGTCAATAGATGAGCCAAAAGGTAACAATTTAATGTTGTGAATGTGCACAACGATGATACAGACAATCACAAAATCTGACAGCAGTCAATACACCAAGGTGACGTGTGGGCAGGCTCGAGGATAGAAGACGTCTGTCCTGAGAAGAGCCGGAACCACACGATTTCCACCGCCACAGAACCCGGAGAATACTGGAGCCGCCAAGTCCCGAATTCCCAGGTGATCACCGTCCCCGACTGTCGGATCTGGTGCTGCTGGCGAGGAACACAAACAGTGAGATGTGGGTGTGTGCACACCCAGTAACAAAAACAGTCAGAAGGTGGAAAGTCACCTCCACCTCTAATCACACACACGTGCAGCGCCTGTCTAACCACTTATCTGGTTGGGGTGTGAAGCGAAGCCGTCGCTGATCACACCAAACGCCAATCCCACAGATAAGGAAACACTTACAGGAAAACGGCTGCAAAGAAGTTCAGACTATTAGTCAGTGTTTTCAGTTTAGCAGAGAATTACCTTCACAGGTAGATGATATCTTGGCAGCGAGGTGGAGATGACATCCGGCTTTTATGGAGTGATGAAATGAAGATGGGTGACAGCTGTCATGAGTTGATGTGTGACAGCTGTCACTCCCGGTTGTGTCTGTGGCGGCAGCGCCCTCTCGTGCCTGAAGCCCGCACTTCAGGCAGGGCGCCCTCTGGTGGTAGGCCTGCAGTACCTCCTCTTCTGGCGGCCCACACAACAGGACCCCCCCCTCAACGGGCGCCAGGCTTGTCCGGGTGACGTCGGTAGAAGTCGGCCAGGAGGTCGGGGTCCAGGATGAAGCTCCTCTTCACCCAGGAGCGTTCCTCAGGTCCATACCCCTCCCAGTCCACCAGATACTGAAACCCCCGGCCCTTCCGACGGACGTCCAGGAGCATGCGAACCGTCCATACAGGCTACCCATCGATGATCCGGGCAGGAGGCGGCGCCGGTCCGGGAGCACAGAGGGGTGAGGTGTGGTGTGGCTTGATCCGGGAAACATGAAAAACTGGGTGGACCCAAAGTGAAGCTGGGAGCTGAAGCTTCACTGTGGCTGGACTGAGGACTTTGAGGATCTTGAATGGACCGATATACCTGTCCTTGAGTTTGGGTGAGTCCACTTGGAGGGGGATGTCCTTCGTTGAAAGCCACACCTCCTGCCCAGGCTGGTATGCAGGGGCCGGGGAACGCCGGCGGTCTGCATGGGCCTTAGCCCTCATCCGGGCCTTCAACAAGGCAGAACGGGCGGTGCGCCACACACGACGGCATCTTCGTAGGTGGGCCTGGTCCAAGGGCACACCGACCTCTCCATCCACCACGGGGAACAATGGGGGCTGGTACCCCAGACACACCTCAAATGGGGAGAGGCCGGTGACAGAGGACACCTGGCTGTTATGGGCGTACTCGATCCAGGCCAGATGGTGACTCCAGGCCGACGGGTGCGCGGATGTAACACAGTGGAGGGCCTGTTCAAGTTCTTGGTTGGCCCGCTCTGCCTGTCCATTCGTCTGAGGGTGATACCCAGACGAGAGGCTCACGTTGGCCCCCAGTTCTCTGCAGAAACTCCTCCAAACCTGTGAGGAGAACTGACATCGTCTCGGACCACGGTCCGAGACAATGTCAGTTGGTATCCCATGCAGACGTACGATGTGGTGGACCAGGAGGTCTGCTGTCTCCTGGGCCGTAGGGAGCTTCGGGAGGGCCACGAAGTGGGCCGCCTTGGAGAAACGGTCCACTATCGTGAAGATGGTCGTCATGCCCTGGGACGGCGGGAGGCCCATGACAAAGTCCAGGCCAATGTGAGACCAGGGGCGACGAGGCACCGGAAGCGGTTGCAGAAGCCCTTGTGTCTTGGAGTGGTCTGCCTTGCCCCTGGCACAGGTGGTGCAGGCCTGGACATACTCCGGGACGTCGGCCTCCATGGACGCACACCAAAAGCGCTGCCGGACAACTGCCACGGTCCTACGCACCCCTGGATGACAGGAGAGCTTGGACCCGTGACAGAAGTCCAAGACCGCAGCTCTGGCCTCTGGTGGGACGTATAAACGGTTCTTTGGTCCAGTTCCGGGGTCCGGGCTCCGTGCCAGGGCCTCCCGGACGGTCTTCTCCACGTCCCAGGTGAGGGTGGCCACG
The DNA here is from genome assembly GCF_902500255.1 of Thalassophryne amazonica. Lineage (NCBI taxonomy): Eukaryota > Metazoa > Chordata > Actinopteri > Batrachoidiformes > Batrachoididae > Thalassophryne > Thalassophryne amazonica. The sequence continues at coordinate 16,615,033 of NC_047111.1, read as the reverse complement.
ATAGTGGACTCTGGAATGATGGGCTCCGGTGGATCCGACAGCTCAGTCTTGACCTCATCTTCATGCACCCGGGACAAGGCATCCGATCTCTGGTTCTTGGTCCCGGGGCGGTAGGTGATTCGGAAGTCAAAACGCCCGAAGAACAGTGACCAGCGGGCTTGCCTGGGGTTCAGCCGCTTGGCGGTCCTGATGTACTCCGGGTTCCGATGGTCAGTGAAAACCGTGATCCGAACCAGGTGGTACGCATTCCTGAGGTCCAGTTTGGTGAAAATTTGGGCTCCAGGCAAGGGCGTGAACACTGAATCCAACAGGGGTAAAGGGTATCGATTACGAACCGTTATGTCGTTCAGCCCCCTGTAATGAATGCATGGACGGAGTCCGCCATCTTTCTTGCCCACAAAAAAGAAACCTGCACCCATCGGGCAGGTGGAATTCCGGATCAACCCGGCAGCTAATGAGTCCCGGATGTAGGTCTCCATTGATTCGCGCTCGGGACGTGAGAGATTGTACACCCTGCTGGACTGGAACTCAACGCCCGGGACCAAATCAATGGTACAATCGTACGGACGGTGCGGGGGAAGGGTGAGCGCCAGATCCTTGCTGAAGACATCAGCAAGATCGTGGTACTCAACCGGCACTGCCGTCAGATTGGGAGGGACTTTAACCTCCTCATTAGCGTTTACACCGGGAGGAACCAAGGATCCTAAACAATTCCGGTGGCAGGTTTTGCTCCACTGAGCCACAACCCCAGACGGCCAATCAATCCAGGGATTGTGTTTAATCATCCATGGGAAGCCCAAAATCACACGGGAGGTAGAAGGAGTTACAAAAAACTCAATCTCCTCCCGGTGATTCCCAGACACTACCAGGGTTACAGGTAGTGTCTTGTGTGTGATAAAAGGGAGAAGAGTGCCATCTAGTGCTCGCACCTTCACTGGCGAAGAAAGCGCCACCAGAGGGAGCCCTGCCTCCCTTGCCCATCTGCTATCCAGCAGATTCCCTTCTGACCCCGTGTCCACCAGTGCTGGGGCTTGAAGGGTTAAATCCTCGCTCAGGATTGTAACTGGGAGTCGTGTTGAAAGATGTGTATGATCCACGTGAATGTTTTGACCCCCCCTCAGCCCAGTCTCTAAGGGCGGGCGTTTGTGTTTTGACCGTTTGGGGCAAACTCTCTGCTGATGCTCACTCGAGCCGCAGACAAAGCACTCCCCGCGGACCAGCCTCCTCTGTCTGAATGTGGCCCTGCTCGTGTCCCTAGCACCGTCAGCAGGGGGAGCTGTAGCCACACGGAGCGCTGTGGCTGTGGAGCGTGGGGAAGACAGCTCTCTTTCGGACCCGGGAGGAAGAGGGACGGCTTGTGCCTGACCACACCCTTCGCCTCGCTCCCGTTGGCGTTCTTCTAATCGATTGTCTAAACGTATGACTAGATCGATAAGTCCGTCCAAATCCCACGGTTCCTCCTTGGCCACCAGGTGCTCCTTCAGGACCGACGACAGTCCGTTTATGAAGGCGGCGCGGAGCGCAGTCATATTCCAGCCGGATCTCGCAGCTGTGATGCGGAAGTCGACTGCATATTCGGCTGCGCTCCGACACCCCTGTCTCATTGACAGCAGCACGGTAGACGCGGTTTTGCCTCTGTTGGGGTGATCAAAAACAGTTCTGAGCTCCCTCACAAACCCAGTATAAGAGGCAAGGAGCCGTGAAACTTGTTCCCAAAGCGCTGTAGCCCAAGCGTGTGCCTCACCTCGAAGCAAATTAATCACGTAAGCCACCTTACTGGCGTCAGACGCGTACATCACGGGACGCTGTGCAAAGACGAGCGAACACTGCATAAGAAAGTCCGCGCACGTCTCCACACAACCTCCGTACGGCTCTGGGGGGCTGCTGGGGGGGGTCGTTGAATGACCAGTGGAATGTCTGTATTCGGCACTGGATCGGCAGGAGGAGGAGCTGCAGCAGCGCCCTGAGCGCGCGCTTCCACCTGCGCGGTGAGAGCCTCTATCCTGCGATTAAGGATGATGTTTTGCTCGGTCATCAGGTCCATCCGAGCGGTAAAGGCAGTGAGGATATGCTGCAACTCACCAATCACGCCTCCAGCCGACGCCTGTGCACCCTGCTCTTCCATTGGCTGTCCAACAGATGGTTGACGCCCCTCGGGATCCATGACGTGGCCGAGATATCCTGTTGGGGAAAGTGTAGTGACACGGACCCACAACAGGGGGCGCAAATGAACGGTCAATAGATGAGCCAAAAGGTAACAATTTAATGTTGTGAATGTGCACAACGATGATACAGACAATCACAGAATCTGACAGCAGTCAATACACCAAGGTGACGTGTGGGCAGGCGCGAGGATAGAAGACGTCTGTCCTGAGAAGAGCCGGAACCACACGATTTCCACCGCCACAGAACCCGGAGAATACTGGAGCCGCCAAGTCCCGAATTCCCAGGTGATCACCGTCCCCGACTGTCGGATCTGGTACTGCTGGCGAGGAGCACAAACAGTGAGATGTGGGTGTGTGCACACCCAGTAACAAAAACAGTCAGAAGGTGGAAAGTCACCTCCACCTCTAATCACACACACGTGCAGCTCCTGTCTAACCACTTATCTGGTTGGGGTGTGAAGCGAAGCCGTCGCTGATCACACCAAACGCCAATCCCACAGACAAGGAAACACTTACAGGAAAACAGCTGCAAAGAAGTTCAGACTATTAGTCAGTGTTTTCAGTTTAGCAGAGAATTACCTTCACAGGTAGATGATATCTCGGCAGCGAGGTGGAGATGACATCCGGCTTTTATGGAGTGATGAAATGAAGATGGGTGACAGCTGTCATGAGTTGATGTGTGACAGCTGTCACTCCCGGTTGTGTCCGTGGCAGCAGCGCCCTCTCGTGCCTGAAGCCCGCACTTCAGGCAGGGCGCCCTCTGGTGGTGGGCCAGCAGTACCTCCTCTTCTGGCGGCCCACACAACACAAGAAATTATCTAATCTGAAATAACAGGTGGTTTTAATTTACAGATGAAAGATTTCTAAAGAACCATTTATTGATTTAGCTAATTTAATTACAAGTGTTCTAAACTTTTTAAACAGTAATCAGAAATTCTGAGGTAACAAACAACAACAACAAAAAACATTTCCAAGGATTTTTCTTCAGAAAACTGCTCTATAAATGAGAAGTCCTGTGACACATTCCTGTTTTGTACAGATCAGTGGTTTCTGCACCGATCTGTTTTGTAGAGATCAGTGGTTTCTGCCACTAGTCTTCCGTGTTTTGGCCCGACGCATCGTTCCTATTGGACAGCGCAAAGCTACGTCATAGCTCAGAGCGTCAAAAGTTGGATTGGGTTGAACTTATGTTTTTTCTTTTGTTCAATAAAAAAAGAGATTGGGTTGCACTTTGACAGCGTCAGCCTGTCGACAAGCGGCAATACGCGCTCCTGTCAGAAGCGTCGTGTCAAAAGTCGAGCTAAAGCGCCGCTTCTGACGGGAGCGCGTATTGCCTCAAAAAAGCAACGCGTCTCATTGAAAATAATGCTTTTTAGACCGATTCTTGATGCCTCTGATGCTTCCGACACATGAAAGGCCCATTAATCTGCATTAATGACCTTGAAATAGCGCTGATCAAAAATAATGAGGATAAAATCTATATCGGATTCCTGATCGGGATGCAACATCCGATTTCGATCGAGTCTGAAACCACGTGATCGGATCGGGAAATCCCTACATCACACATTTACCTCACATATGATCATCTGTTCAGTGGTGACAAGAAACAGTTTACTCTCATTTTGTGCCTGGTACAATAACATTAATTAGCTCATTAGAGTCTGCTTGCTAACGTGGTGTTTGTGATATGGATAAATAATGTGCAGATTAAATTTATTTCGCTTCTTGTTACATGAAGCCGTAGCACCATGTTCCAAAAATAAACGTGCCTTACAGTGTGGAAAATATGATATGAAGTTTATTCCATATGTTACAGTTTTAGAAGCGTTTAAATTATTTTTGTGTACAAACTGTAATATGCATTTTTTAAAGGCACTTTGTCACCCATATTAACTCTCTGAACAGGTTTTATAACAAGTCCCCTTTAATGTTCTTCCAGCAGTGAAGGAGTTAACAACTCAGCCACTCACTGATGGTTTAACTCCTCTGTTCTCTTGACACCGGCAGTCTGCACTCTGACCATAAATATGCATATTTTACTTGCTTTTGCAAACAACTAAAATGCTAAAAGGCTTGTTGATGTCCAAATAATTACGAGCCGAGTGACTGTGCTTTCTGTCACTGAGAAGCTTCTCGCGACATCCGGCCGACGCGTCTCCTTTCAAATCCCATCAAAGCTTCAAAATCACTTTGTTTCGTCTGTCAAGAAGCAACGTTTTGGGATAATTACGACGCCTGAAGTGCCGCAGCGGCTGAACAGCTAAATAATTTGTATTTTTATGTCCCAGACTTAAGGAGTCCGTAAAAATCGACTTTGAGGAGGACTGAAGAGTTTTTAATGGAGGAAGTTAATTATCTCCGTATTGATCTACTGATGTAAAATTAAAAAAAAAAAAAAAAAATTTGCAGTAATAAAAAGACATTGAGTCGAGGATCCGGAGAAAGACTGCCTTACCGAGAACGGGAAAGGAGCTGCTGGTTTTAAATGCTTCCTGATGGACACTTAAACATGCAGCGGTTAAAGCTCGGCATCAGACTCGCTGCTCTGCAAGAAACGCTTCACTCAAATTACAACTTCGTCTCTCAAGTCTTTTAGCACAATTATATATTTTTAAAAATTACAAAAAAAATTCAGATGCTTTTATGCACTTCAGTAAACAGATGTGATGCAATCATTAGTGTCCTCTTAAGACATAAACTATACTGCTTCAGTGGCTGTTAGTGGCCAGCAGGGGGCACTCCTTGTGGTAAAAGACAGATGAATAAAATGATAACCATCGTACCCCTACAACCGTTGCTGTTGAAAAACGTTATTGCTGCTGATGTCTAATGTTTGGTGCATAGTTAGCAGTTACAAAATAAATAAATACATATATTTTTAAAAACAAACAAAAAACAAGGAGCCACAAACACCATTGTTGAGGAAACAAACAACTTACTAGAATTTAAAAGGAAAGCATTCTTTTAATTAAAAATGCTTTTAATGACACTGAAATTTTTTAAAGTCTATTTTTTATCAAGGTCTTGAGTTGTGCCCCAAAGTCAGACAACTTAAAA